>NW_017728943.1:82356278-82416445 GCF_001723895.1 Crocodylus porosus
CTCCCCTGACTCCTTGCTAATTAACGAGGATGTGTATTCCTCCTTAATATAGAGCACCACGTCCCCACCTCTCTTTCCTATCCTGTCCCTCCTGTACAGCCTATAGCCCTTGACATTCACCACCCAATCATGTGTTGCATCCCACCATGTTTCCGTAATCCCCACTATGTCCGGGCTGGTGTCAGCCAGGAGGAGGGTGAGTTCCTCCTGCTTGTTGCCCATACTATGAGCATTTATGTAGAGGCATTTGAGGCCTCCTGTGGGTGTGTGTACTGACCCCCTAGTCCCAGCGTTACCCTGGCCCCTCTCTCTTACCTGTTTGTTCTCTTCACTCGTTGGGCTGGGCTGGGCTGTAGTTGTGGGTGCTGTTTGGTCTGGCAGTCTGATGTTTCCTCTGCCCTCATCTTCCCAGTTAAAATCGGAAACACAACAGAAGTTCAGTGCACATAAACCACTTTCAAAATAGCCAAAACCAGTTTAAGATAAACCTGGATGAATGTAGTATTATCAGACTTAACTGATTTACGTTAGATCAGTTTATTGAACTTCTGTCCCAGATATCCTCCAGATTAAAGTTAACTCACAGTCCTTCAGCATCCCAGGATGCTTTGCATATCCCCCACAAATCCCTCCCCCCGGATGGGCAGGCTAGCCTTGGCCCAAGTTGTCTGCTCCAGCTGAGTAGGGAGGCATGCTCTAGCACCCTCCAGCTTCTGAACTGAGCCACTGCAGGCATGTGGCTGCATTTCCAGAATCAAAAGTGAATGTTTGTTCACTTGCGTATTGGTTCAATCTACACAGTTTAGCCTAATCTGTGAAGATTGAATCAATTCAACCCTGGGCTTTTTGACTGTCTGTACTTAGCCTAGGTGAAAGCCTAGAATGGGGCAACGCCGTATTATCATACGTGGTATGAAATCCACCAGAGGGCGCTCAATACCCTTGCAATTATCACAGCTGCTCTTGCTTCAGGACCTAGAGGTGCCTTTTCAGGCAGCCACTCTTTACCTTCCGTGTGTGTGTCCTCACCAATGAAAGCGAGCTAAAAATACATAAATATACATACATTATATTTCTGTGTGAGCATTTGTTAATGAGTGCAGGAGGATCTAAGGCAGTCAGAGGGAGACTGGGAGATAAAGCATCCAAGAAAGGAATTCTCTATTCAAATGCACTTCATGCAGTGAAAAAGACCGAGTCTAATAGTTGTCTAGTTACTACAGGCCACCAGCTTCTCCGAAGCCTCAAGGCTCTGTGTGGCATGCTAGACTGACGTGCAGTAGAATATATTTCTTTTCCAACAGCCTTTTTTCTGGAGGCTATAGGAGCAGCTGGATCAGGGGGAGCTCAGTATTGAGACGAAGGAAGTTACAGGGCAACAGGTTATGTTGCTCTCCTTGCTGCATGCCTGCCAGGCCAAACCTACCTACAGCTCTCACAACAAAGCATTATTATGGAAAGTCTGATCACTCAGCAGATAATGAATCTCACTGCTAATGCAACCAGGACCACATGGGAAAAGTTAGCAGGGCAGATGAAGAACTCCTGCCTTGTTAATGAGCACTGGGTGATTCCACTCCCTGTCTGCTGCCTCACGTTCCTCATCTGATCAGATACAGCCTTGAAAACATTTGTGTCTTGATGTCCTGAAGACCTCATTATGAAAGGAGCAGGAACCTGAAGGCTTCTCAAGTTCCTGGGACTGCCCCGGGGTAGAATATTATCCCTAGGATATATACATGTATGCATACATATGTGGGGGAAAGGAAGGCAAGGGACAGGCAAGAGACAGCATTGACCTAGGAAGGTGCCCTTCTCATTCCAGGTGAAGTAGAGCACCCAGAAATCAAATGGAGGGCAAAAAGTATACAGGCTAAATTTTGTTCTTCTCACTAACAGAAAGAATAAAATCCAAACTGAAAAAATGGCATACACCACAGTCAGACCACTAAAATACACACCTGCCTCCTTTGCTTCCCTGAGCTTCTATTGACTCCTGAGAAGCCTTGAAAGAATTTCCAAAATAGGATTTCTCATTCCTGCCTTCCACTCGGGCTAGGGAATGAAAGAAAAGAGGCAGCCCTTTTGCTTTTGATTCTGGTTGGTGTCCCTCATGCACCACCTTCTCATGCACCAGCACCTGCACAGCGAAGAAGAATGTTGCCTTGTCACTCCTCTGGTGTGCATCAGGATGAATGTCCTCAGTGGTTCTCAAGGGTTTTTGTACCAGGATCCATTTGTAAACATTGATGGCCAGTCCTGATCCAGTGCCCGTCACTCCTGACCCACTGGCCCCTGCCCCCAGGCTCCAACCCCCCCCCCAGTGTGTGAGGCAGGGGGTGGGTGCATGGGGCAGGGAGTGGGTATGTAGAGGGCATGGGGAGCCCCAAGCAGCCCCTTGCAGGCTGGAGCTCTGCCAGCCTGCAAGGGAAAAGCCACAGTTTCCCACGTTTTTGTCCTTTAAAGGAGAATCCATATTTAAAGTTTACTTATGACCCTTTCATATATTCTTGTGACCCACAGGTCGAGAAGCATCACTCTAGGTGGCTTTTAGGAGGAAGATACCTAGTCAATTTTGTTCGCCTATCACACTCCCTGCCATTGCAGGGTACCAGGGAATTGCAGTGCCCTTGTCTCTCCTCCTCTCTTCCTGCAGGACCAAGCAGGCTTTGTCATCTTGGTGTTGCCGGGAGCTTTGCAACTCCAGTGTGAGAGGGAATGAAACAGATGCCCCAGGGAACTCTTAATTTGTGTTCTGTGGTTGCTTGAGCTCACAGGGGACTAGACTCCGTGACTTGAGAGTTCCCTTCCAGTCCTAGATGCCTATGATTTCCTAAGAAAAGTGTGATGTTGCTGAGTTTAATTCCTCAGGGGAATTGGTCTTATTACAATGCTCATCATTCAAACCTGAGGATGCTTTCATGCCTGTGAAAAGAATTGTAGTGTTCTGTAGCAACTTAATCAAATGCTAAAGTTTACAGAGTTTGAACCCACAATGGTACACTGCTCTAGTGTTACCTTCCTTTTTCAGAAGAGCAAGTCAGCAGTCAAATGCTACAATGCAAGTGAAAAAAGGCTTCCAACTACTGAATTAATTTCATCATATCTAGAGAAAACTGATGCATACTCAGCCTCTGCTCATTTTGGATGCATTCAGCAAAAAAGGAGATAAAGCAGGCCAGACTGCAAGGGACATTGTCATACAGATGACATCTCTGCCTAAGAAAATGTGCCAATTTAGCAGGACTCTAATAGCATGCCCTTAAATGGTCTGAAAGTCTTTAATAAAGACAATTCCTGGATGCAAGTTCTTCATTATGGCCACCAGAGGCTGCAATGTAACAGGGAATGATCCTTGTTTTCCACTAGGCAAATAGTGCTACAGTTCAATAATGGTGGGAGCCTTTCTGGGGGATCTCTTGTTCTCTTCTTCATCAGGGCTTAATCATTTCCTCACAGACCAAACTTCTGTACTTGTCAGCACCTGATTTGCTGCAGTTCAGTGCCTCAGAATCAGGCTACATTGCTCTCCCCTGACTGCCTTCCCCTGCTAACTGATTGCCCTTGGTCCTACTGTCAACAGCAACTCATTCATACCTTATCTTTTGTTTGCAGCTTTAATTAACTGCATCAGTTCCTTTCCAGCCTTCCCAGTTGCAGGGTTCCCCCCCACCAATCTCTGAGCCAGTTTCTCATCGAAGTTTAGCGCCCTTCCTTTTCTTGACTGCCAAATAAGAAATATTTGAGTAACGTTTCACAGTGTAAGGTGCATTTTGCACTCTTGTACCTCAGGGGAATCACAGTGTGTTGAACCCGAATTAGGGCATCTTGCAGGGGTCCCTATCTGTTTTCCATGAGGCTGGAATCAAATTCATAGATTCATAGATGTTAGGGTCAGAAGGGACCTCAATAGATCATCGAGTCTGACCCCCTGCATAGACAGGAAAGAGTGCTGGATTCAAATGACCTGAGCCAGATGCCTATCTAACCTCTTGAAGACCCTCAGGGTAGGGGAGAACACCAGCTCCCTTGGAAGCCTGTTCCAGACCTTGTCCACTCTAACTGTGAAGAAGTTCCTCCTAATGTCCAGTCTAAATCTGCTGTCTACCTTATGGCCATTATTTCTTGTGACCCCCAGGGGTGCCTTGGTGAGTAGAGCCTCACCAATTCCCTTCTGCGCCCCCATGATGAATTTATAGGCAGCCACAAGGTTGCCTCTCAACCTTCTCTTGCGGAGGCTGAAGAGGTCCAGGTGCCCTAGTCTCTCCTCATAGGGCTTGGCCTGCAAGCCCTTAACCATATGAGTGGCCCTTCTCTGGACCCTCTCCAGGTTATCCACGTCCCTCTTGAAGTGTAGCATTCAAAACTGCATGCAGTACTCCAACTGTGGTCTGACAAGCACCCGACAGAGGGAAAGTATCACCTCCTTGGTTCTATTTGTCATGCATCTGCTGATGCATGATAAAGTGCAGTTAGCTTTTCTGATGGCTTCGTCACACTGACAACTCATGTTCATCTTGGAGTCCACTAGGACTCCAAGATCCCTTTCTGCTTTTGTGCTGCCAAGCAGGTCATTTTCTAGGCAGTAGGTGTGCTGGACATTTTCCTCCCTAGGTGCAGCACTTTGCATTTCTCCTTGTTAAATTGCATTCTGTTGTTTTCTGTCCATTTGTCCAACCTGTCCAGGTCTGCCTGTAGTTGTTCCCTGCCCTCCAGTGTGTCTACTTCTCCCCACAGTTTTGAGTTCTTCCCTCCCATTGCTTCTCATTCATAATTTCATAGTTGGTAGGGTCAGAAGGGACCTGAGCAGATCATCTAGTCTGACCCCCTGCCATGGGCAGGAAGGGATGCTGGGGTCAAATGACATATGCTGTCTAGCCTCCTTTTGAAGACCCCCAGGGTAGGGATGAGCACCACTTCCCTTGGAAGTTGGTTCCAGATCCTAGCTGCCCTAACTGTGAAGTAGTGCCTTCTGATGTCCAGCCTGAATCTACTGTCAGTCAACTTATGCCCGTTGTTCCTTGTTACCCCCAGTAGTACTCAGAGGAACAGGGACTCTCCCATTGCCTGCTGGTCCCCCCTGGCAAGTTTATAGGCGGCCACCAGATCCCCTCTCAGCCTTCTTTTGTGGAGGCTGAACAGGTTCAGGTCCCATAGCCTCTCCTCGTAAGGCCTGCCCTCCTGCCCCCTAATCATACAAGTGGCCCTCCTCTGGACCCTCTCACTACACCTCTTAATATTATTCCCTCTTACAAAACCAAGCATCAAGCCCTGAGAAGCTGGAGAAATCCATTTTGATTCTGTGAATAAATGAAGGAACACACTGAAGTGTGGCCAGAAATAATGGGGGGCTGTTGGTTGAACTCTGACCATGCAAAGGACTGCCCTGCTGCTCCCATAGCCACTGCCATGACAGGCAGCCCTGAAAATGCAAAACCCATAGCAAAATGGGGACTTGAATGCCAAGGATGGTAGTGATCATCCTACAACACCTTGCACAGTGCATAAAGACAGGGACATTTCTCCCATTGCAGAAAAGCAGCTGCTTCTGGGGTGAAACGCAGCAGCCATTCTGCATGAAGGCCACTGGTTAGTAGTTTAGGACAGGAAGTGAAGGAGAATCCTTTCCCCAGCTGAAAGGGAAGTGCAATAGTAGGAAAACAACATATAATTCCCTGAAGTTAAATGCAACCATTTTCTCTCGGGGTCTCACTTTTTTTCCATCTGATCCAAAAACACAGGTGAGTTGAAGAGTGCCCAGGTAGCCAAGTCATCTGTGATCCCCTGCTTAGGCAGCAGGTGGCACGATGAGATGACAGTTTGCCATGTTATGGAGGAAGCGGAAGGAAGGAGGCAGCAGCAATCTGTGTTTCTTGGTCCAGTGTCACGTTTGGGCTGAGCTGAACTGAAATGTGGCAGCAAATCCTTCAGAGCATCCGGTGAGTGCAGAAGGGTGCAGGAGAGCCCTTTGGGGAGCAGGTGCCATGTCAGCTGGACTCAGGCAGGGAGAAAAGTCCAACAGGGGAGTGAGACAGAGCTGCCAGCACTGATTACACTGCTGGGGAGCGCTCACTAGAGCTGCCATTGTGTCCCTTTGGCAGGGAATGGCTCCCTTGGATGTGATTACGCAGGAGGCTGGGCTCAACTAAAGGGCTGAGCCAAGGGGCTGCCTGAGGTGGGTTAGCAGCAGGATTAAGGCTGTTCAGTGTCAAATCAGCATGGTGCCCTGCTGCGATATTCTGTGCTTCTCAGGAAACCCTATCAGGCATCTGGCACAAACATTTGGGTGCCCATTGCATAAGCTGCTGAGCCTCCAAGTTGCTGGGGAAAGGCAGAGACACGGGCTTCCTGTTCCCCCTTGGCAGGCAGAGCTTTCAGTACCCAGCTGTAGGGCTCTGGCAGGGGATGCTGCTGAAGTTTTAGCCACAGGGGCCTCCAGAGCTGGTGGGTGAGATGGGAACTGCTTTGTGGTGATGGCTTCTGTTTTGTTGTGGCCGCCCAGGCTCAGGTACAGGGCAGTCCATCACACTCCTCTGGGCAACCAGGAACATTCACTCACTGTCTCCTCACATGTAGTCACTCTCTTCACAGCTAGTATGGGGGGAGCCGGGAGGCAGGGCTTGAAGGGGAAGGACTGTGTGCTAAATGTCAGACTGCTCACCTGAAGTACAGGTGCATAGCTTGCTAGAACCTGCCAGGATTATGGCATTTCCTGAGAGAGCCCACATTTGCAGCACAAGGTTGCAGTCTGATACAGGACTGCTGTCATGCAGTAGGGAGCCTGGAGGCAACAGCCTAAGAGGACGTCGGGCACCTGATCAAAATGGATGTGCTGGTCCTGTAGGAAAATTGGGACCCAGATCCAGTGCTTGAGGCTGTGGGGAAACCATGAGGGAACCCCTGCCAAGTGGAGCTGGCTTTTGGACTGCTGGCTTCTTCCAGGGTTGAAAACAGTCCTGTCTGGGATATACTGCAATGCTGGCAGCTCCAACTGCCCTCTTGGACTTCACTCCCCACCTCAATTCTGACTGTTGCGTAAGCTGCCTGTTTACTCCCCACCTCCATTCTGACTGACATGCAAAGTCATGACTGTTCTTCATGGCAATTCCACATTAATGTACACCCGAACACTGGGCCTCCCAGTGTCCCCTGGGTCAGTTCTCCGGCCTGTACTGATACTCTTCTCTGTTGTTGAGGATACCGGGCTGAAAGCTTTCACAAAGTGGAGCCAGGAGAGCTCCATGACCAGTAAACAGGCATGTGATGATCAGGGATCCTGGTTTTCTCTGATTTAAAATTTCAGGTAAAAAAGTAACCCAAAATCCACATTTTCCCATGATTTAAATGAAACACCACTTTAGATAGATAGATGTTTCATTTTAATCATGAAAAAGTTTAGATTTGGAGTTACTTTTTTAACTGAAAATTGGGGATTTTTTTTAAATTGGAGAAAACCAGGATCCCTGGTAAGGATCTCAGTTCTTTAAACCACATAATGCTAATGGGCATTATCCCTTGATGGTGTATTGGAGAGCTGTCAGAGGAAGGACTGTGGCTCTTGGACACTTCCTTCCAGGTGCTAGTGTTCAGTTCAGTTCTTATTTACACTTTTTAATAGTTTCCAAGATGAGTTTTTTTCCCCCATTTAACCTGGGGGGAAAGCCCCTCATCTTGCAATAGAGTACAATGCAGCTGGGGGATCGGTGACAGGCAGCTGCCACGGCTCCAGCTCCAGCCCTGACCCAGGGCTGGGGCCAGAGTTTTAACTGCTGCCTGCCCCCCACTACTCCTGAACCCCCCTCCTGCTCCTCCCCTCTACAGCCTCTTCCCCACCACCATCTCTTCCCCTATCAGCTTCTCCTCCCTTCCTGCTGCACCTGGTGGTGGAAGAGGAGCAGGCAGGGAACAAAGGCTGTGGGGGGAAGGGAAGATGGGAAAGGGAGGGTCCAGAGGCTATGGGGAGGCAGGCAGCAAGGGGGCAAATGGGTGGTGGAGCAGGCAGCAAAGGACAAACTGCCTGACCTCCCCACACCACCTGCTCCCCTCCACTGCTGCCCCCCTGGAGCAGTGGGGGGCAAATTAAAGATGATCCCCCAATAATTAGATTATAACAAATTTTATAGATTTTCCATGTATAGAGTCTAATTATTGGAGGTCATTTTAAATCCAGGGTAAACCTGGGGCCTATGTTCTTAATCCAACTGCAACCTAACCTGACTCTAAAACCAACATAGGCAGGTCATAGGATCAAAGGAAAATAGGGCTGGAAGGGCCATCATGATATCATCTAGTTCAGCCCCTGGCTCAAGGCAGGACAGATGATCTGCCTAACCTGCTCTTGAGAATTTCCAGGGATGGAGACTCTACAGCTTCTCTACATAGCCTGTTCCAGTGCTTAACCACCATCACAGTCATAAAGTTCCTCTTAATCTCCAATTTACATTTCCCCTGCTGCAGCTTGAAGCTGTTGCTTCTAGTCCTGTCCCCTGTAACTACAGAGAAAAGCCTATTGCCATCCTCTCTATAATCACCCTTCAGGTATTTGAAGATGGCTATCAGATGTCTCTTCAGTTTTCTCTTCTTCAGACTAGATAACTCTAGTTCTTTCAGGCATTCCTCCGAAGTGGAGGTGAGACTGACTGGGTCTGTAATTCCCCAGATCCTCCTTTTTCCCTTTCTTAAAGATGGGTACTATGTTTGCCCTTTTCCAACCAACTGGGACTTCTTTCACCCTCCACAAGTTCTCTAAAAGGATAGCCAATGGCTCTGAAATTATCTCATCTTATTCCTTCAGTACTCGAGGGTATATCCCATCAGGCTTTGCTGACTTGAAAGGATCTACTTTCTTAAATAATCCCTAATCTGTACTTTCACTATTGTAAGATGTTTGTCTCCTCCCTTATCATTGCTGCTAACTGCTGTGGTCATGTGGTAG
Source organism: Crocodylus porosus (assembly GCF_001723895.1). Lineage (NCBI taxonomy): Eukaryota > Metazoa > Chordata > Crocodylia > Crocodylidae > Crocodylus > Crocodylus porosus. Next base: position 82,365,214 of record NW_017728943.1, read on the forward strand.
CTGCCTCTATTTGTGAAGACTGAAGTAAAAAAGACATTAAATACTTTGGCCTTTTTTGTATGTAGTCATTTATCCTGTGTACCCCAAGTTCTGTACCTCCCCAAGTTTTGTATCCCTAAACTGGGGATACAATCTTGGACTTGATTTTCAAAGGTGCTGGAAATCCATAACCCTTGGTGGCTTCATGAGTGTACATTGCCTCCCAAACCCATACTATATGGGTGTAGGAAGGGTGCTCAACCCCAACCCCATGGGCCAGATCCAGCCTTCAGTATTGGATTGTCCAGCCTATAAGGCTCCTCATGGGGCCAAAAAATTGTTGATAGGGAAGCAATGTCAGCATTAATTGCTACTCCCCAGTTGCCAAATTTCCACACCCCTAGAGAGCCCTATAGGCAGATAGTGTGACCCTGCACACTAGACTAGACACATGGGTTGTAGTGATGGAAAGTGGTACAAGGTGGAATCTGTGCATGCAGAAACTAATCTGGGCAGTGTGAGGCAAGAGTTGGGTGTGCAGAGCCCCATCCAGGTGGAGCAAGGTAGGATCTGGTGGCACAGGGCCTGATCTGGACAGAGTGAAGCAGAATCTGGGTGCCTGAAGCCCAATCCAGACAGGGTGAGGCAAGATCTGGGCACACAGGTCCCAAACTGAGTGGCATGAGGCCAGATCTGGGCAGTGCAGGCAGGGTTCAGATTACACTTCGACTCTTGTGGGGGTCTGCAAAAAATATTGGCTGGGATCGGGGCTGTGTGCATGAGTCCCCGCCAGTACTATGGGGCTGAGCCCAGCAGCAGTGGCAACCAGTAAGAGCCACCACGACCGCCACCTGGGCTGCTTAGAAAGGCACAGGGTGGGCCAGGGACTGTGCACCATGGCACATGACCTCTGGGCTGTTGGGGAAGAGGGGGAGGAAAGGGGTGCTGACCAGCCCACAGTGGGGCTCTTGTTTCTTAATGGGAGCTCTCGTCCTTTATGGAGGGGCTCAGCCCTCCCACCCCAAGCTCCCCCATAATTCAAACCCTGAGTGCAAGGCTAGATCTGGATCCAGATGGTGCAAGGGAAGATCTGGGTGGTTGGAACCCAACCTCACGTACTGACTCCACATGAGATCCAGCCTGTAGACCAGCTCAACACTGCTTACCTTGCCCATGGGGACAAAAGTTTGGATATCACTGTCCTGAAGGCATTGGAGTAGTCTAGTGTCCTGGATCTTTGGTTACTAAATATGATCATCTTTGTGTCTTTCTAGGTCCTTTGAATATCCGCAGGGTGTGATTGTGGTATCCACAGCTCTGGGAGCTGGAGGGCTCCTGACTTGTTGGCTCCTGTCTCAACGGAAAATCAAGACCTTAGAGGTGGGAGATGGATGGTGGGGTTCAGGTGAGAGGCCCCCAGAAGAAAAAGAAGATGAGAGCATCCGACCTTTCCGAATTGAAACCTCGGACAGGGAAATCCAGGTATCAGGGCTGGGATACAGGGCGCTGGGAAAGGTATCCAAAGAGAAGAAGCATGGGGGCCTAGAAATCAGCAGTGTATTGCTGATCACTCCGTCCATCTGTCTGCTTCAAGCTGACATCCCAATGCACACAGAAACACTGGGCTGGAAAAAGAAATGAGTTCCAGTCCATATTGGATCACAGATTGACTGAGTTAGCTGGATCCCAGGCTAGTGGTGGTTTATCAAGAGTGAGGACTGTAGGACAGGATTAAAGGCAACTGTAGGGCTAAATTTGGAATCCTGGCACTGGAATAGCAGTGGGTGGTATAAGTCAGGACCAACAGTCAGCAGAACTGGGAAAAAGAAAGTACAGTTCATATCTGACCCTAAATCTAATTCTCTAGTAAAGGACAGCTCAGGTAACTGGGGTTGAGCTTCAGAGACTTGCACCTCTTCAGTCACCAGTTCCACTCATCCCAGCCAGTAGTGACTAAAAGCTGTTATCATTTGCTGTGAGTGGGCAGCTTGTGAGACCAGATCACAAAACCACTCTTCATCTGCCACCCATTATCTCTATTGTTCACAGCCTGAGCAGAGACACTAAAAGCATATTGGGCCCCAGAGACTGGCCTTAGCTTTCTGCCTTTAGGGGCTGTCCCTCCAGAGCAGCAGTGAGGCATTCAGATTTGGGCAAGCCGGGCTTCCATGCCCCTTGTGCACTATGCATGAAGAGAGGCCTATGTTTTCATTAAGGTGCATCTCCACCAGGGCAGCAATATGTCCCATCTGGGATAGCCCTGAGTACACCTTGCCCTCTGACTCACTCACATGCTCCAAACCTGGAAATACACTGATGGGACTGACCTGGGCTCATTCCCAGCAGCTGCTGGAAAGCATGTTGGAGACAGAGTAGTCACAGAAGGACACATAGCATCTTGCCTAGCGTGCTTCCAGGTTTGGAGCCTCCAAGGGGGATTGGGGTAGGGCAGGGAACGTTTGGTAATGTCACAGCTGGGGCACACTGCCATTAGGGTGTAAGCATGTTCTGAGTGCAGCAGCCTGATAAAAAGAAGATGAAATGTGGGTGATAGTGAAATACCACCCTCTTTGCACAGAAAAGGCACAGAATGGGAAAATGATTTGCCCATGATTGTGTACTGTCAGCATTCAAGCCAGGAATAGAACCTAGGGGCTCCTGCCAACCATTCCCTGCTTTAACTGGTAACATATGTAAAACACAGTTTCACTGGGATCATAATTCAGGAGGTCCTCTGTGATGTGGCTGCCTAGACGGTGCCCTTTAGGCCATTACATAGCAGCATAGAAAGCAGAGCAGCTGGAAGACCTGGCATGTGATGTATTCTGCCAGCATCTTATGGCCCACAACAGAACTCTTCCTCTGCAGGACCTGCACGAGCGCCTGGACAGGGCCCGCTACACGCCCCCACTGGAGGGGACTGCCTTCCAGTATGGATTCAATACCACCTACCTGCGGCGAGTTGTTGCCTACTGGAGGAACCAGTTTAACTGGCAGAAACAAGTGGAAATTTTGAACCAATATCCACATTTCAAAACTACCATTGAAGGTACATGAGGCTCCTTAACCTCTGAATGTTCCATTCATTTCCCCAAGGTGTCCTTCCCCTCACTCATGAGTTACCCCCTCTGTTTCTTTTTCTCCTCACTTTTGTATAGTGCTCCCCCATTCTCCTCACCCCTTCTTCTCCACCTGCCCTCCTCTGTGAAAGGCACTTTTAAGACAAGGAGTCACTAGAACAGGGGTGAGCAAAATGCAGCCCAGGGGCTGGATGTGGCCCACCAGGCCATTCTATCCAGCCCATGGGGCACCTAATTAATTTTCTAAATTTTTATTTATCTGCCCTGGGCTGCCTATCATGAGGCCCTCGATGGCTTGCCAAAACTCAGTAAGCGGCCCTCTGCCCAAAATAATTGCTCACCCCTGTACTAGAACCTGAGACCTAGCAGCTTCCTCCATTGCAGAACTCAGCATTGTACTTAGATATAGCAAAGGAGACATCCATTGTTCCCCCAGGCTCGCAGCCCTCATGGTCATGAAGTCAAGATGACCTTTTCATGCTGGGATATAAGCCTCATTGGCTGCAGCCTTATCACTCACCCTCAAAAGGGCTAACATAAACCCACAGCAATGTGTGGCATCCTCTCTCAGCTCCAGCTGTGCAGTTCCCTCCCTCTGGGTCTTTCTGCATGGCTTTGCTGCAAATACTGGCTAAGAATTTGCCTTCTACCTTCAGGGTCCAAGTCAGGATCTGAGAAGCATGTGGAATATTAACCAGCTTGTCTTGGGTTTCTGACAGGGATTGACATACACTTCATCCATGTGAAACCCCTGCATGTCCCCAGGGGTCAGATAGTCCGACCCTTGCTGATGGTGCATGGCTGGCCTGGCTCCTTCTTTGAGTTCTATAAGATCATCCCACTGCTCACTGACCCAGCCAGACATGGCCTGAATGAGGACGTGGTGTTTGAGGTCATCTGCCCATCCATCCCTGGTTATGGCTTCTCTGAGGCACCTCACCAACGAGGTGAGTAATGAGCAGGAGCAGAAAAGTCATTAGAATCCCAGGGCACCTCAGAGATACCCCAGGAACACTCTGGCTATGGGCTTGTTCCTGAACTTCGGGAGTTGTTCCTTTAATGGGTCAGACACCTGTTGCTCCTTTAATGAAGTGAATTTCATCCTGTAAATTCACTAATGAATTTGAGGATCTGAACGTATCTATGATGGTGTTCACATAGTCAACATGGGTCCACTGGCAAGTTTTCAGTTCATTTTTCACAAAAAACTAAATGCCTTGAAAGTGAAAGGCTTTGTGTCTGTTCCCAGTTCCTTGAGCCAGATAATCATTGCCCTGGTGAAAGGCTCCATAGCTTATTAACCTCCCCCACCCCAAGTCAGCATTTCTCTTGCTGCATCAACATACTTCTTCATGCAGGACAGGGGTGAAAACAGTGCTGTACAGTGGCATAAAAACACACCAGAATCCCTTCCCAGAGGGACAGGTGTGCAATAGAACATAGGCAAGGCAATATCTGTAGTTAGACAGAAGGCAGGGTAGTGAAGCACCTTATAAACTAACTGAATCAGAGATGCATGAGTTTTCATGATCGATTAGCATCTGATGAAGTAAGCTCTTGCTCACAAAAGTTTATGCATCTCTGATTCAGTTAGTCTATAAAATGCCTCTCTACTCTGCCCTCTGCCTGATTTCAGACTAATTCAGCTAACTGAATCTGCTCAATCTCTGTACTTGCAGCAGGGGCATGTCAAGGAACAGGTAATTTCCCAGTGGCCTTTGGAAGAAATGAGGAAGGACGCTGGGTGAGGGTTATCAGCAAGGTTCTTGCACACTGAGATGGTGGCCTGAAGGATGATGCAGAGATGAGTGAAACAGACCAAAGAAGCAGAGAACGGGGTGGAATGGAGACTGGGAAGAGCCTTAAAGAGAAAGACCAAGGACATGAACTTGGGGCAGGAGAGTGAGAGCCAGTGGAGGGATTTGAGGGGAGCAGATGGAGGTATGCAGAGAAAAATGAATTTGGATGATCTGTAGCAGAAGAACAAGGTGAAAAGGCTACAGAGCAAAGTCTGTGTCTTGCACTGCATGCAGAAAAGCACTAGGCAGGCCTACAGTATTTACTAACAATGTTGATCCAAGAGACCAGCACATACAAGCTATTGTCTCTCTGCTAAGGAGTAAAGCAGATGTTGTCTCCTCCTTTCCAGTTCCCTGGTGCCCACAGTGTCTTTTACCGCAGAGGAAACTGCAGTGAGTCCAATGAAGTCTCATTTGTTGGCTTTTATATCTCCAGGTTCTGCCAGCTGCTTTGTTATAAAGGGTCAGCTCCATCTGCCAAACACATTTAGTTAGCTGGTCTCTGACAGATGCTCCTTGCAGTGATATTGGAAATGTCCACAGGGCTGAGGTCACCAGACTCTGGACTCAGCTGTGGAAATTTGGATTGCAGGGTTAGTAGGGAGGCAAGTCACCCTCCCCATTCCCTATGCTTCCCACAGTGCTTCTGCATCCCTCCCTGATGCTTCTCATTAGCAAAGCGTAACAGAGCACCATTGTCAGATGTTAGCCTCAGGATCACTCAACAGAACACAAAGGGCCTGGACCGATACGACATTTACATCAGTGTAATCAGCATCACACTCATGTGAAAATGTAGAAAACAGATGAGACAACCTCCTAAACTGGGCTAACTTCACACAATAGAGTACAGAAGTACCCTGGAAAAGATGAGGGTAAAACTCTAACAGCATAAATTGGACCAGGATAGGTTTCCTCTGGTCTACGTCCAGACATTATGGGTTCTTGTTTGAAATCTCTGTGTTTATCTTATGAATCATGTTTGTGTGCTTAACAGGGCTAACATTGCATAACACCCCACAGCACTCTTAAAAGAACCTCAAAGCACCCTGCTGGAGAATCACTTCCATAGGTTAACTTATTACCAGCTCCCTGACCACCTACTAGCGTGTAGGTACAGTAGTAGCCATGTACTGCATGCAGCTACCCCCAGGAAAGAACAAGGGTACTTGTGTGGTTGTTCAGGGCCCAAACACGTCCCCTTGGTATTAGTGATGCCTGGCTGGAGAAGGTAATGTAGGAAAAACAGGTTTGTAATGAAATGTTTCTCCTTATGCGCAGGCTTTGACACTCTGGCTGCTGCCCGGATATTTCACAAGCTGATGGAAAGGCTGGGCTTCAAGGAGTTCTATGTCCAGGGGGGAGATTGGGGCTCCCGGATCACCACAAACATGGCTCAAATGCAAGCAAAGTGAGTTAACAAGGAGTGGGGTGGGACAGCAAGAGGCCAAAGTGAGCTAGCAGGATGGGGAGGGACAGCTGGGTATTCTGGCTCCCTGATCACCCAGTACATAGTGCTGTCAATCTCTTCCTGAATCTTACAGCATTAAGAATTTGCTTCCCAGCCCTGGGACTCATGAGACTCAAGAGCAGAATTTTAATGCGAGAGGTAACATTTCTCACCTTCATGGCTCAGAAACCAAACAGCTATTGAAACAGAGCCCCAAATCTATTGGCTTGCTTTTTTGTATTAAATAACCTCATGGCTTTAGAGCCTTGCTTCCTGACTTTTGGGTGCTTGGAATGAAAAAGTCGCATAGGCAACAGTGGTGATCAGTGTGTGGCTGCTAATCATGTAGTCGTTAACCACCGAGGTGAGGTCCATGCTGGTTAGTAATTACCCAACCCAGCAATCAGACAGGCTATTCTGATGGAGCATTATGATACAATACATGCTGTAGCTTCTTCAAGCTGCATCCCTGTATTAAAGAATCAGATAGTTGCCATCTTCTTCATTTGATAGACACTAACAGTCCTCACACTTCTGCTGAGTGAGCTGTGCGGCGCTAGCCCAGAAACTATTTTTATAGCTTCAAGTTGAGCACAAGTCAGGAGGATATTGACAATATTTCTCTTGATCCTTCTCGATCCCTGCTAGACAGTGATCTGGATTCTAAAGCAGGTGGCAAAACAGTCCCTTGAGATAGAGCAGGAACATGCTTCCTGAGCCACTTAATACCCATGGCACCCCAGGATTTTCTTCACCCTGGTTGAGAATCGCTGAATGTCCTTTTTCAAAAATGTCCATTAACTTGGTGGCCTGGTTTGTGAGCAGATAAGATTTGGCACCCAAACACTAGGGGACTGTTTTTAAGCATATGCTGGTCATAGCAAGAACAACATGTGAGTTGTGTCTACACCCCAAAGGCATGTAGCATACACCAGCAATGACAAACCAGGAGAGCAAACCAATAATACTCACATTGTATTGCAACTCCAGTTTGGTTTATCTAGCACTCTTCTCCTTCAGGCCAGTTTGCTCTTTATCCATATCCTACATCTTCCATTCCATTTCTGTGCTTCCTGCACATCTTAAGTTCTTTTGCATTCATGTTTAGTCAGTCATTCTCCCTTCAATGATATCAACTATTTTCTCAGGCTTTTCTATTTCAGTAGCATCTAATTTCTTCAAACTCCCAGGTTTGTCTTAAGTGTATGAACTGCCACCCCTCTACTGTATTGTCCAGAGCAGCCCTGAGGCAGAATCAGGTTTAATCTCTAATCCAAATAAGGAAGGAAAGGAAGTGAGGAAATTCAGAAATGGCTGGGGAACTATCAAGAAGCTGAACTGTAGCCTGAGGCATAAATCTCTTATTTGTCTAAAAGACAGGCTTAGGACATAGTTGCTAACAGAGAAATAGGTTGGTCTTAGAAAATTATTTTAAAAGCTAGATAATGAGATGTAGTGAAGTGTGCACTCCATTCCCTAGATATAAGCAGGCCACATCAGGACAAAAGGCCCTGAAGAATCTCAAGTCATTGCATTTTAGGACCGTGTGAAGTCCACCTGGCATCCAAGATGGCCTGAAAACGAGCCTCATTGCCATGGGTAGGCTAGGTTAGGCTTCTCAGCAAGTACACAGTGGAGTGGTTATTATAGTCTCAGAATAAGGCAGAAAGGCTCCACAGTGATAGCTGAGCCAGCCAAGTCTCATGGGAGCCAAAGACTGTTGCCATTCATGCATCCTCCTGTTGGTACAGCAGCAATGGTGTATCAGCTGCACCAGGCCTAGTCTACATCTGGCACCTATCTTCATGTGAGAAAGTTGGGAATATATGTACGTGAAGAGCTGCCTCCAGTGAAAAAGAGACATCTTTGGGAAGTTCAATGTGGTCCGGTGCAGTGTTGCTGCCACATGCAGAGCTCTAACTTCCAAAGAGACCACAGAAACAGGATCTCTTTTGTTCTTAATTAGCATCAACCTAATATTGGTGCTACTTATTATGTTCCTTAACATTGTTGTTTGCAGGCAAGTGAAAGGACTCCACCTGAACATGGTCTTCATAAGCTCAAGCGGTTTAGGGAGACTGGTGTCTTTGATCCTTGGGGCCTATGTACCATGGCTCGTAGGCCTGACCAGGGAAGATTGCCGCCGCTTATTCCCATACTTGGAAAAAAATGTGTATGAACTCTTACGAGAGACTGGCTACTTGCACATCCAGGCTACAAAGCCAGACACAGCAGGTAACACCTCCATGTGGCCCATATACCATACTCCCTTACCTTCTACATCCCACCACGTAAGCCAAGCACCTTATTTTGGGAAGGTAGAATGAAAAAATAAATTTGTCCAGATGCTTACCTGCCACAGCACGGGCTCACCATGGCTGAGTGCTGGCTGCACACAGGAGGGATGGAGTCTTCTCTTCGGTGGACACGTATACAGGACACTTACTGCACAGTTGGCTAATTAACTGTGCAGTAAATGTTTCAGCGTCTACACATGCCTCTATCAGGGTGCATGAAACTAATAAACTGGCATTTACAAGTCCCACCCTGCTGAAGAATTTTTTTTGTGCACAGCAGCATGTGTAGGCACTGGCAGGAATGGTTGGGGCACGAGGGTACTTCAGTGTCAGGGCTGTCTGCCAGGTAACCCCATGCTGGAGCACCCTCATGCCTCAGCCAGCCCCTCTGCAGCACGTTGAGCCTGGTCAGAGCAGGCCTGGGCTGGCAGGCTGATCCCACAGAGCCCCCTGCCAGCTGCAACTGCTCTGACCTGGTTCAATGTGCTGTGGTCCAGGCACAAGTACATACCTAGGAGCTTCCCTGGAGCAGTAAACCATGGAGAAATAAGCAGCTTATTGCTGCCCCCTAATGGCCCAGTATTACTCGTCCTCTCCTTACAGCTCCACAGCTCAAGATTTAACACTGTCACAGCTGCTGCAATATTGGGGAAGGGTGAGTGATACCTCCAAGGGAGCATAGCTCCCAACAACCAGTTCATTGTCCCCATGCCTCCATTCCAGCACAGAAATCAGACTCCTCACTTAACACACACACACCCTAATTTGAGATGGCTAATTTTTGGGTGGATGCATGCAATATGCAAGTACAGCAATAAATGTACATAGACTATGGGAACTATTACAGTTGAACAAATGTTTAATATATTTAAAGAGCAGCGTATCCTAGTTGACTGAACAAAGGATTAGGTACCAAGACCTCTAAAGTACTGCTCAAGCTCTCCCTTTGATTTATGATATTATCTTGGACAAATTACACAGCACTTGATTACGCAGTGAAATTATAGTCCAGTCAGTCAGTGTGAACTTCCAGCATACCGCCTATTCCATACCAGCTCCTTATGTTGATACTCAGTGGGTGCGTTTACACAAGACACTGACTGTGCAGTAGTCCAATGCTACTTTGCAGTAGCATCCCATGGAAACAACTGTGACACAATGTTACTGTACACGCAGTAGTCATGAAAAAGGCATTCACCAGTGCTACTGCACAGTAACTTGGGTTACTGTGCAATTATTTAGGACTTGTACTGCAGGCAGTGTCTCATGTACATGCAGCCAGTGTGCAAAGTGCAAAGCAGCTTTTTCCACTATGTTGGAAGCTAACTCACACAAAAGATATACTCTAAGAGCATCCACAGAGGAAGTCTGTGAGGAGTAGCTAGTGTGCTACACAAACTGTAGGATCCACTGGCAAAAACTAACACCATCACTACGTCACCACAGCAATGTGCTCCCTCACTATAGCAAGTTGCTACAGTGACATAGTGGCCAAAAATACAGTGCAGTAACATCCTGGTGGCACACGGTTCCTTTAGTATTTCCAAAAGGAAGTACTAAACAACAGCACAGTAACAATGGTGCCATATGTAGGCATGTGTAGGCATGCCCAGTCATACCTTTGCTTACTACGAAATAATTTCCCTTTGTAAAGAAGTCCTTTATTTCCCACCCTCCATTACCTCACCTGCAAATGGTGGGTAATACTCATCTCCTTGCATTCATGCACTCTGAAGAGGCAACCTGCTATAGAAAGGCTAAGTTTATGATTCACACCAGAGGTAAAAGAAGGATAAGTGTACAAACTTGTCACTCTCCCACCTCCATAAAAGGTAACCAAGGACCCTGAAGGGGCCTGGATATCTTTCCTTTCAGATTGTTTGGGAATTCTGTCTTGCTGTTGCTGCTTCCTGCCTTCCTTAAAACATAATCCCTTTAATGACTTAACTATTACTGACTGACTTGATTCTATATTAAAACTGGGGACAGTCTCTGAATGAAAACATAGGCTCTGTCAGTACCAAACTGTCCTGACTGATAGAGCACAAGAGTACTAGTACCCCAAGTCTTCACTAGATCCCTTTAGGAAACTTTAGACTTCTTGGAAACCCAATTTAGCTTTAGCAGAGGTAGGACAGGCTCACATGAATCTAAAAGCTGTTTTGTTGCTTTCCTAAATTAGGCTGTGGATTAAATGATTCCCCTGTAGCACTTGCTGCCTACATTCTGGAGAAGTTTTCTACTTGGACTGATAAATCATTCCGGGACCTGGATGACGGAGGTCTGGAAAGGTATGAAAATGAGTGACATGCCTGCAGACTAGAGCAAAGAAGAAATGTTACTAAAAGGTAGGCTCTTGATAAGCTCAGGGAGGTGAGATCTGCCACTGAGATCAAATCTAAATAAAGGAATATCACACAGGACTAGTAGAATACAATGGATAGCAGAGCAGCTGTTCTATGCTCCCCAGCTCCATCTAAAGCCAACTGGGCACTGATTAATTCACAGCTTGAAGATGATCTGAGAACAGAGGGGCTTTTCCATTTTCAGGGTACAGAGTCAACACTGCAACCAGCAGCAGCTTAGCTAGTGATGATGATCCTCTGGCTTATCTCTCTATAGAAAATTCTCTCTGGATGACCTTTTGACCAATGTGATGATTTATTGGGTGACTTCATCTATTGTGCCCTCTATGCGTTTCTACAAGGAGAATGTTTCCACAAATCCCACCACTGCTCCAGATGCCAGGTAAAAAAAAAAAGGTGGGGGAGGTAAAGGCCTTGGAATCCAGACTAAATAATACTGTACAAATATGGACAAAACCACCTTCTGTTTCAGACAAATTTTTATGCAGTGGCATTATTGTAATTGCTGAGTTTCCCTCTCTTTAAAAAAAAAAAAAATAATCCAAGTTTAAAGTGAAATTCTCACTAACCAGGTGGTGGTTCCTCTTTGGTTCCAACATGTAGCAGAAGAAAAGTTTGATTAGTTAAGCTTTTTTTGGAGGTGGATGGTACTGGAAATAGATGTCCAGTTTGGGAGAAGTTAATGTCTTGCTGAGTCTTGTATTTAACATGGTCAGACTAGAGGCCTATAGTTTCACATCTCCCTTGGAGGTATGGTTTTAGTCTGGGGCTACCTCCCATGAGCTTCCCAACAGTCTGAAGACTCTCCTTTTTTAGGCAACAGTTTCATTGAACCAGTAAGGGAGCCACCTACTGTTTGATAAACTACATCAGGTAACACAGGGAAGAGTGTCCTAAATAAATCGGTCTCAGATTATGTAATAAGCACTTAACTTAAAGTTAAGATAGGATGAGTCTAACACCAAATTCCAAACTGGTGTCCTCTTCTTGAGCACAAAGCTGACTATCCTGAAGGAAACCGTTTAGAAGGGCCATCCCTTTCAAACAACTATCACCAATATGAACAATGATAAAATGGGGACTTCTTTAGGATGGAAGTAATGCTTGTAATTTGGATGGGGGCTTAGATTTAATACCAATAGAGGCCTGAAATTCAGTTCAACCAAGATTTTAACTACACTGCAGCCTGTGGCATGGTGTGAAGATATGGGAGTTTGCATATGGAAGTGAAGACAAACAGCTTCCACTGCCTGATTCACCTTGGGTGGCTGCAGCACAGGGAAACAATTGTTGTACAAGAGGGTTTTGCCTCCTGCCAGAGTAAATTATCAAGTAGTGCTTTTTACCCAGCAGGCCAAATAGGTAGCACCTGGTCTGTCCATGGGCTGGATCTGGCTGGAAGTCCCAAACTGGCACCCAGAGTGGCCATGAGAGGGCCCCATCTAGCTATGCAAAGTGGGGCAGGAGGCAGCTTAGCCCTAATCCAGCTGCACAGAGGGAAGAGGGTCTCTGTCCTGGCTCCAAACCATTACAGGGCTCAGGAATTTGGCAGCAAGGGAACAACAGTGGTATTAATTGCCACTGCTCCCTCCACTCCCAAATTTCCTGACGTGTGGGGAGCCCCACAGGCTGGATGGTACAGCTCCGTAGATTACATCTGGCCCATGGGCCAGTTTGAACACCCTTGCTCTAAGCTAAAGCTTGTCTCAAGCTTTCCAAGACCAAGATGCTGCTGCTCCAATCCTGCCATGTTCCCATTTCAGTAGAAGCACCACATAGCCTGAAGGAAATGAACCACCTTTCCATTCAGTATAGTAAATTCAGAAGCCACAAGGCACTTCCAAAAGAGTACAGTAGAATTGCTTATGGCAGGAAATGTAGAGCAGTGCATTTCTAATTTAGTTCCAGCTGGCAGTATTTGTATGCCTCACCCCAAAACAAATCCAAACTGCTCAATAACTTGCTAATAAGACACTTGAATCTGTTTAGGGTTGAAGTGTATGTCCCCACCGGCCTTGCTGTCTTTCCTCAGGAGCTTGTATACACACCACGCACTTGGGCAAAGGAGAAGTTCAAGAATATAGTCGCTTACACTTACATGCCACGTGGGGGGCATTTTGCTGCTTTTGAGGAACCAAAGCTGATGGCAGAAGACATCAAGCAGCTGGTGAGAAAGGTAGAATGTCTGTGAGCCACTGACAGCATTCACAGGCGTGTGAATACACACAGGGCTAACAATTGCACCACTGTTTATACCTTATCCAATCCGTTCATTTGATTGAAGCTTTCATTTGATTTTTGCTAGATGCCAGATTCATTCAAACAAAGCTCTAGATTTTTTTTTTTTTTTTTTTTACATAAATAAAAAGTTTTCTCTAATGTATGTTGTCCTATTTCATTCTAGGAGCATTTTACTGGGGAAATTCCCATGTATTTGAACTTCAGTTACAGCAAGGAACGCAAGCAGTTTGATGCAATAATATTGTTTTGTTTAAGGAAAAATTCCTGGCCATTCCTCTAGGCTAGTGCAGCAGAATCTATAGAAGACTCTTTGAATGCTTTTCATTTTTAAGTGTGGCTTTCATAGATTTCATAGACATTAGGGCTGGAAGGGACCTCAGGAGATCATCGAGTCCAGCCCCCTGCCCAAAGGGCAGGAAGTCAGCTGGGGTCATAGGATCCCAGCAAGATAAGCATCCAAGAAAGATAAGCTTGAAAGAATCCAGCTGTGCCACCATAAAACTAGGCTCAGCAGTTAGTGGGGAAGGCAAACATGAAGATTTCACTCACCCTGGCATGTGCCCAAACCATTCCTCCTGAACAGAGGCAAAACATCATATGGAAAAAAAAAAAGCTGCCACAAAGATCAAACAGTGTAACCCATTATAATGGAATATTCCCCCAATCAGTTCAGCAGCCCTGCACCAAAAAGCAGATTTTCAACTTGTTTATAGAAATTCTGTCTCCATACAAGTAAGTTTGGCATCTTGCTGTATATTACAGTGCACACCATTTGTTCTGTGTATAACAGCGGTTGTGGCATGACTGACAAACCTGCCATTATTAAAGTGCACTGCTGACACTCACAGGGCCTTCTGTTTTCACTTTCTGTTCTCTAGGCTGAAAGCACTGAGTGAGCACAGTTACCTTCCAATCCAGGTCTCTGTTCCAGCTTATTCTTATATTTATGCTATTCTAAAGTGTTAAACAAGGTAGATATGGGTCACATATGGACGGGTTACTTCTCCTCTGCAGGTTCCAGATAGCCGAAATAGCCAAATTTGAAAAAAAGCTACTCCTCTTCTGTTAATGACAGGCCTGGAGCAACTTTGCCATTGAAAGGCCACTGTCTCTCACCAAGTACAGTGAAGACAGTCATGTTAAAAAAAAAGAAACAAGCTGAAGTTAGAGGTAGGATCACCCTTATCCAAGGGATTAGAGCAGCTTTATCAGCACTTTGGATCTAAACTTTGGATCTACAGTTCCGTTTTTTAATGGGTTTTACATCCAAGTCCCCAGTGCAGAACTGAGAGGATACATTCCTTTCAAGTCCCATTACCAATCCTGAAAGCAGGAAAATTTTCCTTTGAGTAACACAGACTACTCCAAGCTCAGAACACGAAGCTCACTGCTATGTCATCTTGCTGCCCTACTTCCGTTTTCTCACCAGTTAGATCAAACAGCATAATACTGAGTCTGAAAGTTTAAGAGCCTAGACTGAGTGGGTTCATGTGAAACTGGTCAGAAAACTCTTCTGAAGTACAGAAAGATGACATCAACTGCTGGGTAGAAAGCATTAACTGCTGTTGATGATCCCCCCCCCATCTTTGGAACATCAACCTTTGTGTTAAGTGAATTAACTTACAGCATTGTATATTTGTACTTTACAGGAAATGCCTAAGCAGCCCCTACTCTCCTTCATAATATGACCATGGTGTAGGACAGGGTTGTCAAACATATGGTCTATGGGCTTGATCCAGCCCTTGGAGGCTTACGATTCAGCCTGTGGGTATCCAGACCAACTACATGCACCGCATGGGGCACATGCCGGCTCTGGCCCTGCATACTGCATTTCGCACATAAGCTGGACTCAGTGCTGTGTGTGCATAGAATGCAACACAGGCTATTGGTCCAGGGCATACCCTGTATGCAGCACAAAGGCTAGACTGGCTTCTGCACTGGCTCCAGAGGTGGTCTAGCAAAGGACCACATGCAGCTTGCGCCACAGACCCCCACCACCACCCCAGTGCTGCACGCAACATTGACGGGTCCAGCCTGTGCACAGCAAGCTCTGGGGCAGCAAGTGCTGCACTCAAAGCACAGGCTGAACCTAGCACTGTAAGTACTGCACATGGCACAGGGAGTCAGTCCTGATCCAGCAATCCTTATCCAGCCCTGCAGACCATGAGCTGACAACCCTGCTATAAGGTAAGAGTTCCTGAGTGCTTACTAAGACCACCTATAGCATTTACCTCCTTGTATCATTCATTCTAAGCATTGATTGTAAAAGTCCAGATTCACCTATTAACATTGCACAGTGATTTGCCAGCCAGCAGAAAGGGAATACTGCATAAGCACCACAATAAGCCTGGAGAAAAAAATTCTCCAAAACAGCTACTTCAAGTATTGGTTGGTTGATTGGGCAAGATGCAGAAGAGTTAATGTTGCTTTAACCCACTAGCCAGTTTCGCCTGCTGCAAGTCAGTTCCCCAGAAAACTGGCACCTTCCTTCATCTGTGGACATAACTATGCTCTACAGGGATTTTCCTCTCACAATGTAGCAGTGAGAAATGTAAAACATTGTTCAAAAAAATCAACCCCCACCCCCCTGCAAAACAGAACATTGTCCAGATGCCAGAAGGTAGCAGATGCCCTGGAGAATGGCTTCAAGCAAGAGAGGATGATATGTGGTTAGGTCTGATAAAAAGTCAAGTAAAGCAGCACCAGAGAGTTATTAAAAGCCCCACTAAAATGCAGTACAACAAGTCATTCATGGAAACCCCTGACTGTCACTGGTGCCTGGAACCATATGTAGTCCTCCCAGGGAGAAGTCATTCCCATGTGGGTAGAAGGACTTGTACAGCTATCTTCACTGCAAGACAAGTTGACAGTCAGTTTCCTCCCTCGGGCTGGCACTTTATAGTTGAGCTTGGGTCGGAACCAGTCAATGCCACAGTCACGATGCCCTTGGACCATGACAGTGGTGCCCATGACAGGGAGAGCCTGTAATTCACTGAAGACATCTGCAAGGAAGAGCGAGTGGAAGAGCTTACGAACACAGGATGATGTTTGAAGGCTCTCCTCAGCATTACCCACACAGATGCCCTCCAAGTTGATCTCATAGAGCTCCTTAGGATTCATGGCATTGCCTCCAAGCAGGATAAGGATCCGGGGGACTAAAGTCAGGCGGAACATGGCTTCCAAGTGCTGGAACAGCCCCTCCAGCTCCACTAATGCCTGCTGACACTTTTTGCTGCCCAAGTCTGTGGAATGCAGTTTCGTAATCACATCTTCAACCTGAAAGGAAGAATTTGGTACATTCTGAGCAAATGGCAGAAGGTCTTTGTTAATGTCTGTTTGAAATTAAAAAAAAAAAAAAAAAAAAAAAGCAAGCCCACTCCTTACTTTTTAGGGGTCTTCAGAAAGTTTAAGTTCTTATTAAAAAAGGGAATACAAGCAACTTTGTTTAGAACTGGCCATATCAAAGACAAGAGGTGCTTTGCACTGCAGCTAACCTATTGTGTACCACACACATTCTACAATATTTTCTTATTCAAGATCTGGGGTCCCTATTATACAGGGATTACTACTAGATCTGTTCTTTCAGGGACTGCTCTTTTTTTTAAGCAGACAAAAAGAAAACATTTTCTATTAATTCAAACTGCAAAGCATAATTCTGGTTGTGAACCAGAAGACCTGATGGATTATTTTTTGTCAGAATAGAAAAATACATTAAGGTAAATGATCTCCCCCCTCCCCCATTTTACATAAAAAGATACCATTTTTCCAGTTAGATTTTCTTAAAAATGGATTATTTTTAAAGTTACACTTCAAGTTATAACAGCCCATATCAAGCCTAACTTTACTCTATTAAGTCATTTAGAAAAGTGTTCAAGCAGTATTTTTTCCAACCAAGTGACACTGAATTGGAGGAAATCACTAGAAGCATCTTTAACCAGAATATACTGAAGTACTAAACCATCTTCAACAGCAGTATCTTCACGAATGGCAAAACCTGCAAGTATGGCACTGCGTTCATGAACAGCACGTGCCCTTGGGGGGGGCGGGGCACAGCTGCGCTGGTGACAATGGGAGTGCAGCGGTGGGAGCAAGCATAGAGCTCCCAAAGATTTTCTGCAAGTGTATTTAAGATGCAGGTTCAGCATTTGCACTCTAATAAGGTGAATATTCGGTGCACCACAAATATTTGAAACTACGAATAGTGAGGGTTTTCCTGTATCCTCTTGAGGGCAGTGTCCCCTCACAGGATAGGACATGCCTCAAATACAACCCCATGGGTGTTTTACGCTGCTAACTAACAAACCTTGAAACAATCTGAAAAAGGAGGAGAGCGTCTTGATACAAGACACAGCACTAAATGCTCTCAGAGCAGCACAAGGCAGTTGGGCCTCTGACAGTTGGGCACCCTGGAGGGGAGAGGAGCACAGCACAGCACAGCGGAGCCAAACCTCTGGGCTTTTTCATCCTGAGTTTCTTCAGGATCCAAACCCCTTCCTTTGCCTCAGCCCTGCAGAGCAATTACCTCCAACAAAGCAACTCCCAAGTCACAAAATTCTTGCAAGACCTGACAGCACTAGTCTCCAAGAGCCCTCCTACACATTCAAACAAAAGCCAGATAGAAACCAAGCTCAGTCTAAGATTCATGACCCATTTCTAAGCACTAACTTGACAGCAGGCAAGGCAGCTCTTGGCATAAGCTGGAAAGTCCTATGGTGGGTGGGATAACAGCTTTGCACTAGGAGCCCAGCTGCATTTAGGGTGTGAGTCACCAACAGAATTATGCAATAAATGCAATAGGCCCCACCCAGACAGCAATCCAGCAGCCCTGGGGTGGGTGGGTGCCTGTGTCGGGGGTGCCTGTGCCTATGCCTGTGCCCGTGTCTGTTCGCCCATCCGTGTGTGAGCCCGTGCGGTGGGGGGGGGGGCACTTACCGGCGGCGGCGGCGGCGGCGGCGGCGCGGCGCGGGAGCAGAAGTGGGCCAGCTGCTCGTAGGGCAGGGGCAGCTGGTGACGCTGGTGCAGCACGTGCTTGAGCAGCTCGCAGGCAAAGCGGCAGCAGCCCTCGCGCGTCACCGCGCCCGGGAACACCACCGACACCGAGCCCGGCTCGCCTGCAAGGGGCAGGGAGACGTTGCCGTCACAAGCCCGCCCCGCCCTACCCGGCATCGCCATTCCCTACCCCACCACCAGCCCAGGCCGCCGATTTGAATGGCCGCCCCCCCGAGGCATCATGGGAGTCGCGGCCCTTCCGTTTCTCGGCGGAAAGGAGTGGGCGGCCGCCATCTTAGTGCGGGGCATAGCGTCAGCGCCCGGCTGCGGGCCCGGGGGGCGGGGTCTCTGCCGGGCACGGGGGCGGAGCGTTCTAGTGATGCGGCGGTGACGTTTTGGGCTGTCCCCGCCCTTCAGTGCTTTAATGAAAGCTGGAGAGAAGCGAGCTCCGGCGTCTAGATACACGTGACGTTTATCGCTTCGTCAAGCGCCTAGTAGGTGTAGACCAGCCACACGTGCCAAGCATAGGCACTGACTTTTATTTTCGCGGGGGGTGGCAGGATTGCCAACTCTCAGGGTTTTTGACCTTGTTCTTAAAATAGACACTTCGGGAATGTGAAAAACGGAGCTCTTTCTTTTAGCCATATAGATAAATGTCCATAAAAGAAAGAGCCACGTTTTTCACCTTTCTGCATGCAATGCCAAAAATCATGAGCGTTGGCAATGCTGGGGTGGGCCAAAGACGATATACTTGCTGAAAGTTTTACACATTTCAGCCCTTTTCCCCAGGGGTCTGGGGCCCGCAGCCCTCATGCTCAGTGCCTCTGGTGCCAAGTCATTAGCTTGTGAGAAAAATGACCCTCTGGCTGCAGCAGGAGCCAGCCATCCAATTAGTGCTTGGAAATGGGCCCCTAGTCCATGCTGGTTGCTGTCCAGCTCTCATTCCAACCCATAGCAGGGCCCTAATAGAGTGGTGATGCATTTCCAAGCACTGACTGTAGAGCTGGTTGGCTCCTTTTTATAACCAGAGTCATGCTTATCCAGTGGTAATGATTTTGCATGTGTGGCCAGTTGACATTTGTGGCACAATTCATGTTAACGATGTGATAAGTCCTTTGCTCTTATGGCCTGCCTTAAGTGCAAAGGCCAGTGTGAATGTATTGTGTGATTCACCTGTTTACTATGTACTATAGGTAATGCGTAGCAGGGGCCTTAGAGGAGCTGCCAAGTGGACATGGACATGGACATGGACATTTAAAAAGAAAAAAAAAGGAAATGGTAGGTTAGAGGATGCTCCACTCGTACCCTCTAAGATATTGCAGACCACAGACCAAAACAACACTGGCCCTGAATCTTTCACTGGGCTACTCTCCAGGTACAAAGGTTGTCTGCAGAAAAGATGTCATTGTGGACCCCGCTTGCTGTGCTTAGTGAGACCCCCTGACTAGACTGACCATAAGGAAATGCCGGACATCATCTGGGAAATCACCCCTCCCCGTGCTTTCACAAGTTGGCAGGAGTGGGTCACCATGCCAACAATGACTGCCTGCCCACCTGTAAATCACTCCATGCCACCCCGACTCCTGCCCAGACTGCGTCCCAAGCCCGTATGTTTTTGGGACACCCATTTCTCAACGGCTAGTCAGGACCAGCCCCTGAAATCTGGGACTGTCCCAGCTAAAATGAGACATATGGTCATCCTACTCATCACCTTTTGCCTTGATCTGTGGTGTGGCCAAATGCAGTTTTTGTTCATGCCAGGGTTAAAAGGTATTGGACTAAGTCATTGTGCCTAGATTCAGTGGGTGAAGAAACACAAGCGGAGACTAGGATTGCATTATATGGCTTTCACCGGGGTGTTTTCAGGTCTTATATGGACTCCTGGCCTGGTGCTAAGCATGTGGGGGCCTGAGGGCCCCCCAGGCCCCTCTCATGAAGAAGTCTGTCACCTGAAATGCATAAAACTTTTCACCATCAGATGTCCATCATCTTATCTCCCCTGTCCCTAGAAAAAATAAATTTGGCACCTACACTCCTGCCTGTAAAAATATGTTGTGAGACTTAAAAACCATGTGTAGCCATGTGGCTAAGGATGAGAGGATCTAGTCAGGATCGCTGGATTCTGCAGCCATCTCTTAGCTACGCTTGGATCCTCCTGCTACGTACTGAGATTCCTCTTATTGTCTCTTTTTTTATCCCGCCCATTATTTTAATTAGTTGTGGCAATTATGGTGCTAGTATCTTACAAGATACAGCTGGAATGTTGCAGCCATGAGAGTGACATACCGTTTTTGTGCCTAGGCTGCTGTTGCACGCAACTGATGACCCCACCTGAGCTGTGCCTAGACAGGGGCAGAGACTGCTGATCTTCCTTTGGGGGGTAGACAGGTTACCACCAACCTTAACAGATCAATCCTGAAGGAGGAGGAGGAAGAGGAGCAAAACTGCAATGAGAGGGTGTGGTTGCAGTCAGCTGTGTTTGCAAACAAACCATCCCTCCCAAGATCATTGGGCATGATCTTTAAGGTAAAAAGAGCGGGGAAAAGGAACAGGTCCAGATGTCACAGCCAGATGGGAGCTATAGTTCAGTAGGTCCTGTGCGGTTGTGTGAGACCATTTCTAGTCCTGTCAGCAACGCCCTGAGCAGCACTGTGCAAACACTAATTAAAAGAGTATCACCAGGACAGCAGATACTTGTCCTCCCTGTTTGGCAGCTGAAAAAATGAGATCTGCTGAAATTCAATCCAAGCAGTAGCCAGGCCAAGTGATATGACTGAGGCCCTGCTGTGAGTCAGTGGCAGAGGCAAGGGTTGCAAGAGATGCCAGGACATTCTTGGCCCCAAACCTCTCACCTGGAGCATGAAACCCTCTTGTGATCATGAAGTGCCTGTGTCCAGGGTCTGCCTGAGCCATGTCCCTCTGTATTTCTACACAGCCATATGTCTGAAGCTGTAAGAGAAAGCAATCAGGACTTGTAGTAGAGATGATATCCTTTATTAGATCAACAAGATTTTTGAGGGGAAAAAAAATCTTTAATTGCAAAAAACTTGTTGGTCTAATAAAAAATATCATCTGTACTACGAGTCCCGATTGCTTTTTCCTCTAGACTAACAGGGCTACAACCTGGATACCTGAAGCTGTGGGATACGTGCAGGGCCTGAGGTGCAGGTGTGCCTGCACAGTGTACAGCACTGTTCTGCCACCCCAAGCGTACTCCCACTTCCCGGGAGCCTGAGTGGCCAGGCAAGTGGGCAAGAGGCCAGCTAGAGCCAGCCTGCTTCCTTCCACCCCGGGACTACACCTCCCATCAAATCCCTGGCACAGCGGGCGCCGCCCTACAGGCGGCCTGCGTGCCCGGAACATGCTGACTACTGTAGGCCTGCCGGAGCCGCTGCCTCAGAGGGGCTGCGGGGACTGCCGGGAGCGACCACCCTGGACACTGCAGCTCCCGCGAGGCCTGCCGGGAACGCTGGCGGCAGTGTGCCGCGCGGGGCATGCCGGGAGGTGTAGTCTGGCGCGGGGTGTTGCAGACTCGGTGTCCCGTGATGCCCCGCGGCTGTTTCTGACGCCGGGGCCGGGGCCGGGGCCGGGGCCCGGGCGGGCCGGGCAGTGTAGTGCGTTGCGGGCCTGGACCGGGGTAGGGGCGGGATGGACTCGCGCGTGTCGGAGCTGTTCGGCGGCTGCTGCAGGGCGGCGGCGCCGGGGGGCGGCGGGGGAGCCCTGCGCGGGCGTGGGGGCCTCGGCGGCGGCTGCAAAGCGAAGAAGAAGGGCGGACGCGGCCGGGGCGGCAAAGCCAACAACCCGCCCTACCTGCCGCCCGAGGTACGTGTGGGCTCGTCCTGCGTGTGCCTCCGTGCGTACGCGTGTGTGTGTGCCCTTACGTGTGCATGTGTACATGCGCTTCTGCTTGCCTGTGCCCCTTGGGTGGACGTGTGCACGCCTGGAGGTGTGCGCTTGTTCATGTTTGCGTGTACATACATAGGTGCATGCACTTTTGTATGTGTGTGTACACATATGCACGCTTCTGTGTGTATGAGGGCATGTGCGTGTACTTCTATGTGCACATACACATATAGGTGCACTACTATGTGTGCACACACTTGTATGTGTGTGCCTGTGTGTACATGTGTGTGTTCTTCCCGGTGTACCTGCGTATACAGGCGTGCACACATTTCTGTGGGCACAGGGTTGTGTGTGTGTATAGGCACTGCTGTGTGTACATGCATGTACGCCTACGTGTGTACATGTGTCTGCACCTGTGCACATAAGTCTTTTGCAGCCTCATGGGGGTGGCGTCCCCCCTGGCTGATTCTGGGCAGTGCCCTGAGAGCGGTGGGCAAGCAGAGGGAGCAGGGGACCCTGGCAGCGATGCAGGACATGTGATGAGGTGGTGGACACGTTATCTCTGAGCTGGGGCAGGCCACACAGGGAAGGGTTCACTTTGGCTGAGAGGTGGCCTCCTAAGCAGTAGATTTCTGCAGAGAAAGAGTCTGCCCTGCCGTGCCCATGACCTCTCCATGACCTCTGTCTCTTGTAGCCTCGCCCCTCGGCTCCAGCCTTGGGTGCATGGAGGACTGAGGTGGATGGTTTTCTTGATTAACCAGGCTGGAAGCAGTCCCTGCAACTTGGCTCAGTTGCCATGATTGTGGTGGGACGTGTTAAGATGCAGTTCCATGCTGCCTGAATTGTGGCTTGGCTTGGCCCGTTGGGGTCTGAGATGGCACTGTTCCTTGACCTGCCTGACCTGAAGATGCCCTGCCAGGAGTGTGCAGGCATCAGCACAGCGGTGCGTGGCTTTCTGCCAGTAGGTGGGAAAACCTTATAGCCTCATAGTTACTGGGTTGCGTAAGGATGAGTGTTGTTCCTTATGCAACCCTGAATGCCCTGTTCCCATCTTTTGTGGATATCTCATCTGCCAGATTGCGTGGGAACATACCCCTAGCTGGTCTGTGCCTGTGCCCGTGTCTGTTCGCCCATCCGTGTGTGAGCCCGTGCGGTGGGGGGGGGGGGGCACTTACTGCCGCCGGCGGCGCAGCGCGGGAGCACATTCCTGGCTCAGCTGCTCCACCCCGTCTGGTCTAATGGGATTCCCTCTATATTTGCTGATTTGGGGGAGCCAGCCTGCAGAGGGTCCCCACCCAGACCTGGAAAGCAAGAGAGGAGGCATCCCATTTCATGGGCTTGGCCTGGAAAGGGGGCATTGTAGTCTCTTAAGTGCAGATGATTCCCCAGGGCATGGGGCTGAAACCCCTGTTTTTGAAGCACAGAGCTTGCCAGGCTGGCGGCACTGCTGCTGTCTCTTGAGGAAGGTGTAAAATCCCAGAATCCAGAATGGCAGTGAGGGCACCTATTTTTGTGCAAGGCAGAGCCCTTGCTCTCGAGCTTGGGGATCGAAAGGTGTAGCTTCCTATAGCTTCAGTTAGGACCTCCATAGTCTCTTCCCAGGGACAGCATTGTCTTTTGTGGCACCTTGGTGGTTGTACCTGTCAGTGGATAGCACAGCCAGTCCCTGGAGGTTTCAGTATTGCTTCCTTTCCTCTGCAGAACTTCATGCTCCATTGCCAGGCAAGTCTGTACTTTTTGCTGTAGTTTGTATAAGCTGCTCGGAGATGAGACACACCCCTTGCTTAGGACAGCACAGCTACCGGTACCATGTTGGGAGACTATGCCTTCCCCACAGTTGTAAGGCAGGTGACTAAATGGGTAAAAAATAGGAGCCTCACACTGATGCCTTTCCCTCTATGAGCAGTTTCACCTGTAAAACTAGAGCTGTCAATCCCAGGCCCCAGTTATTTTTGCCCTCTGCCATCAGCAGCCACCAGTGTGGTTAGGAGTTGAGCTAAAATGCAGGGAGACCTGCCAGGGAGCAGGGCTGCACCTTGCCCTGACAGAGAAGCCGTGCCCTAAGAAAAGAGATGATCTCTTGAGAAGGACGACAAGGCAGTGCTGCAACTTGCCTCCAAAACCACAAAAAACATCCACATGGGTCAGTCTCTGCACAACTATCAGTGATTTACTGCCTCATCTCGAGATTCTGTCTCCCTACAGGAACCAGCCTTGTTTCTTTTGCCCTTGGGTGGTGATCTGTAGGAGATGGAATTTGATATTGGACACAACTTCCTTCTGGGGTTGGGGTGGACTTGATGAGTTAGTGGCTCTTTTTTCTATTCCTGGCTACAGCAATCTGATTTGGCAGCAGTGCCTCCTGGGGAAGCCCCTCTGAGTTGTGCACCCACGGGAGTTCCAACTCCAGTCTGTTTCTCTGGAGCTGTTAGTAGTTTGTTTCATCACAAGCTGATCAATAGTGCTTGCTTCCTGATGGCTGTGTGGAACCTTGCTCCCCTCCCTACAGGCTAGCCAGAAATGTTAGTGCCTCATTTAGTTAGAGAAGCACTTAGTGGAAATGGGAGGAACTGCTCTCAAGGAGCTGATGGTCTCTGGCAGGCCAGTTCACTGCTGGAGTGATTCTTGGGAGCAGTTGTTAGAACAGTACAAGGCAGGTGGGAAGGATGGGAACCTTCGTGGCTCAGTGTTGGAGTGGGGGAGGGAAAAGGAGGAGGCTGAGTGTCTGTCCCAGATCACCAGTTCTTCTTGTACAGATCTAGCGGAGGAGGCACTGGAATAGTGTAGCCCTGGGGAGGGGAGTTATGGCACCTTTTACCCCAGATCACCAGATCCTGAATAGGTCTAGCCAAACTGCAAATATAAGTTATACCTGTCAGTAATGTAATGGCCTTTGTAAAATAAAATGGAGTAGGGGGAGGATTTCTGTCTGTTTTATAGAAAGTCACCTGCTTTACCACTTGTCACCTCAGCAGTGGCATCAGGAATTGACTGTGCCATGGAGAACGAGTCCTCTTCATTCACCCCTATAGGGCAGGGCTGTTTTGGAGATAGTGATCTCTTGTTACTTTCAGAAGGGTCTTGGCTGTCACCATACAGATTGGCTAATGCCTTTACACGCTGCTCACTTAGACTCCCAGCGTTCACAAGAGAACATCCCAGCTGATTGTTACCAGACAGACAACGGCAGCATGTGTCTGGGCAGTTTCAGGGGAGCACCCAAGTGAGCCCTGCAGCTCTGGCCAAAGAGGGTGCAATGTATTGTGGGTGCTGAACGTTGTATGTTTTCTTTCTGAAGTAACATGAAGAGCCCTAATGCTGCTTGACTGCTGATTATATTTTCCCCCCAGGCCATCTGCATCAGTGGGCAGGCTCATGGTGTGAGGGCAGTCCGGTGGGTGGGGAAAAGTATCTGCAGAAGGTGCCTTGGTGGCACAGAAGGTTATTAACACACATATCTTGTTTTGTTCTTTACCAGGCAGAAGATGGGAACATTGAGTACAAGGTGAGTCCTTTGGGGGTTGCAGAGAGGATACTCCCTAATCTGGAGCTCATGGGAGATTAAATGAACAAAGGCAGTATGTAAGGGACGTGTCCTGGTACACCCCAGGAAACCTGCCCTGGGGAGGAGGTGCAAGAAGACAAGTAGACTACACTATCTACGTAGCTTTGGACTCTCTGAATTCAGTGGTATGGGTTGATGTAGAATAGACTGAATCCTAGATTTCATGCAATACGAAGTCCCGTAGAGCTACGCTGTGTATGGGCACTCACGTGACTGGAGCAGTCAAGTGATCAGAGTGCACTTTGCTTCTTCTGAGAGCTGTCTCAGCCATATTCCGTCCTTAGAAAGACAGAGCTACTGATGCCAGTTATGGCTCTTCCAGCCACACTGCAGAGCTGTCCCACCATTCTCAGCTATTGAAGCCATTACAAATGTGGTAGAGGCCATGTTGGCCCTAGGGTGCCAACTCTCTATTCTAGTCCACAGCTGCAGTCTGCAAGGTGCTTGAAACATTCTGCTCTTGATATATGCAGCTACCTGTAATCCCATTTTTCCTTTACCCCTGGCTCTTCAGGCACTAATTTGGAGTGTGTTTCCTAGGGGCAAGTCTGCAGGAGGGGCTGTTGCTTCACAGTGGAGGATTAGGGAGTTGTTTCCCCTGGGAGGTGGGATCCCTTCCAGTGCAGGCCATGATCATAACTGCTCTTTCCCTCAAGCAGCTGAAGCTGGTGAACCCCTCGCAGTATCGCTTTGAGCACCTAGTGACGCAGATGAAGTGGCGGCTGCAGGAAGGCCGGGGCGAGGCTGTATATCAGATTGGTGTGGAGGACAATGGGCTGCTGGTGGGCCTGTCAGAGGAGGAGATGCGTGCTTCCCTCAAGACTCTGCGCCGCATGGCTGAAAAGTACGCATCTCCTCAGGAGCTCTATCTTCCCTGTAGCCAAGTGGTTCAGATGTTCTCCAGCTTAGGAAAACCCAGCTCTGCCCCCAGCACCACTAGAGCCCTTGCAGATCTGGTGGCTGTCCTGCCACCTCCACAAAGCCTACAGATCAAGGAAATTCCCCCTAGTCAATGTCCTTCATAACCAGAGAGGACCCCAGATGAGGACCTGTGGTCTTTGCTGCTAAAGAGCACTATGGCTGAAAGTGTTACGTTTCTGCACAGGTTTCTGTTGCTCACAGTTGTTAATCTCCCTGGCAGGTTGAGTTTTGCTCTGAATTCCCCTGTGGTTCCCTGGGAAGGTGATTCCCTGAAGGGCCAATCTTGCAGTGACCAGTCCCTCCTGCCCCCTTTGCAGGGTCGGCGCTGACATCACCGTCCTGCGGGAGCGCGAGGTAGATTATGACAGCGACATTCCCAGGAAGATAACGGAGGTCCTTGTCCGGAAGGTTCCTGATAACCAGCAGGTATGGGGCCCTTTGACTGAGCTGTTCTCCCTGTCTTGGAGACCCTTTGGTAATGGAAACTGCCAGGCTCTGTTTAAGAGGTTTTCTGTTGGGAAGAGATAGGAATCTTTCCCCTGGAGGCACCTCCCTCCAGAATAGTTCATAAGGCACACTTTCGTGTGCCGTACGGCCAGAGTGGGATCATGAGACCCTCCTTCATCTGCAGGGGATCAGTTACAACCCACTCCAAGTAGTGGGGGTTGGCTGGGTCAGGGAGTGAGATGATGAAGACTTGCACCTCCATGGCAGTGGGCCTTTTGGAGATCAGGCCATGGCAAAGAATGTCTGTCACACCAAGCATGTATGTGAACTTCCTTTTGTGATGTTGTAGGCCAATATGTGCCATCACAGCAGTGTGCTGTGACAAACTCTGTCCCATGACACCATGGGCTAGGGATCAAATCTAAATCAGCAGCCAGAGATTGCTGTGCAGTACAATCCCTCTTGGCTACCCTTCAGGGAGCCTGTAGGGCATGCCTCTGCTGACATCTGGTGAACACATGCCACCTGTCTATATGAGTGGAGTCCCTGTCCAAAGGGGACAGGTTCCCCTGTGATTTTTCTCAGTCTCGTTCCTTTAGTTCCTAGACCTGCGAGTGGCTGTGTTGGGGAACGTGGACTCGGGGAAGTCAACCCTGCTGGGTGTCCTCACGCAGGGTGAGCTGGATAATGGGCGGGGCAGAGCTCGCCTCAACCTTTTCCGGCATCTCCATGAAATTCAGTCAGGAAGAACATCCAGCATCAGCTTTGAGATCCTGGGCTTCAACAGCAAAGGAGAGGTAAGGGTGGCAGTGAGGAGAAAGGAACCAGATCAGTTACATTAGAGAGCGGGGAAGCATGGGTCTCCTGGCTTGTTGCTTCTGGCCGCTGCACCTGAAGGGACTGTGGCTGATCCACTGGTGATAAGGAAAGGAACAGATGTCTAGTCCTGCATGCCCTGTTGGTGCAGTAGGGGTTAGGAATGATGCAGCTGAGGTGCTGCTTGTCCAGGTGGAACAGACATACTTTCTAGTATCCTGCCTCTGCTTCCAGAAGAGCAGCTCTGAGGTTGACCTTATAGTGCAGCCATAGCATTTTGAGGTCTGTTGGGCCTGGTCTCTTTCCAAATGCCAGCCCTCAAGTTCTTTCTGGCACTTGTTTCTGCTTAGGTGGAGTTGGGGTTGGCAGCTCCCTTTTCTTTTCCATGTCCCTCCCTCAGCCTCTGGTTTCTCTTCCTCACTAGGTAGTGAACTACAGTGACTCACGAACCGCAGAAGAAATCTGTGAGAGTTCCTCCAAGATGATCACCTTCATTGACCTGGCTGGCCACCACAAGTACCTGAAAACCACCATCTTTGGCCTCACCAGCTACTGCCCGGACTTTGCTATGCTGGTGGTGAGTGCCAACACTGGCATCGGTAAGTATGTCCCAGCCTGCCTGAAATCCTCCTACTGCCCCCATCTTGCCCTGTGCCATCTGGATGGCTGTTTTCTGACTAATTCTTGGCTCTGGAAGAAACACTCGGGGTTCTTAGGGAGAGGCCTTGTCTTTCTATCTAGGGTGATGCTTAAAAAAATCCTGCCCTCTTCCCATTACCCAGAAGCTGAGCAGATTGGGTAAATTGTAGGTTCCATTTTCATCCCTGGCGAGCTTTCTGGCCTGGGAGACAAAGGCATCCTGCAAGCAAGTGATTTTGGTTCCTGTTACTTTTAGCTGAGCTCTCACTGATTTCTTGTAGCAGGTACAACACGGGAGCACCTGGGCCTGGCCATGGCCCTCAAGGTACCGTTCTTCATCGTCATCAGTAAAGTGGACTTGTGTTCAAAATCCACTGTGGAACGGACTGTGAAGCAGCTGGAGCGCATCCTGAAGCAGCCAGGCTGCAACAAGCTCCCCTTGTTGGTGAACTCGGATGACGATGCTGTTACAGCAGCACAGCAGTTTGCACAGTCTCCCAAGTAAGGGACCTTCATCCTTTCTTGCAAGGGTTGTGGTCAGTCAGCTTAGTCTGAACTCCTTGGGGTATTCCTCGCTCCACAAAGATGCAAGAGGAGACCACCTTTTTAGGAGGCATTAGCTGAAATAAACACCTCTGAAATTATCCACCTGTCCCCTCCCTAGATTTTGTGTCATTATCCTCATTCACGTTCCTTCTCTGAGGCCTGTTCTGGACACACACAGCAAGAGCCAATGACCAATAGTGGGATGAATGTATTCTTGTATTATCTAGGAGACAGTGTTCCTATGAGGAAACTTGAATTGATTGAATGCAGATGGGCTGGCTTGAACCCTTTGTGGGTAGGTGGGATCACTGCTAGCCCACGTTCCCTCCCCTGGGTGGGGTTAGTTATTTACAATACAGTTCCCCAGGGTGGGTTCTGCAGCTGCATTGCACCCCTACCTCATTCCTCTCTGTCTGTTTGGCAGCATCACCCCCATCTTCACTCTGTCCAGCGTTTCTGGGGAGAACCTGGATCTCTTGAAAGTTTTCCTCAACATCCTTCCTCCTCTGACCAACAGCAAAGAGCAGGAGGAGTTGATGCAACAGCTCACAGAGTTCCAGGTATGTAAGAGTGTTCCCTTTAGGTTATTACACTGTGCTTACCACTGTGGTGGCTCAAGCCAGGCAGAGGGTCCCCTGGACCTGGGGTAGCAAAAGTTCTTAGCTGCTGGACAAGTAACAAGGGAATTGAAAACAGAGACCCAGCTTGTACTCATGCTAAAAGCCTATCAGACAGTTGGGTCCCCAGCTTAACTCCAGTGAGGAGATGCATTGACCATATCTGAATAAAGTCAGATTTTGTGTCCATTTCTTAAGTCTGGGGTGCTTTAAAATGGGGAGGTGTAGGGGTTGATGAAATCTCTGATGCACACTTTGGTACCCTGAAGAAAGGAGCCTTCCTGCAGCCTGTGGTAGGTGGATGACTGTGGTTGCTTTCCCTGTTGCCCAGTGACTAAGGAGCTTGCTCTTGTTACTGTAGGTGGATGAGATCTACACAGTGCCTGAGGTGGGGACTGTTGTGGGAGGAACGCTATCAAGGTGAGTGCTGCTCTTCATATAAAAAAAAACAAAAACAACACACAGGGCTAGGCTTTGGGCATGGTGAGGGTGATGTGGTATGACCAGTACTGATCTTGCAGGGGATTTGATCCATCCTGCACTGCCAGGACAGTGTAGGTCAAGCTGCCTTAATACCCATCGCTGGGTGAGATGAGGAGCAGTGTAGGGATGAGCTTAGGAGCAAGTATTGTTCTAGGAGACAGGCACTGGTGAGAATCCTGAGCAGCTAGCTGCACCTGCAGGCATGAGGAGACCACCTTACATGAAGGAAACTGAAAGATGATTGGTGGGTGGCCAGAGCACAAAAGATCCAGCGTGGAAGCTGCTCTGCCCTCAGGGCAGTGGCTGGTGCTTGGTCGGCCTCCTGAGGTAGCACTTTCACTGGACTCCAAAGTCCTGCCTTGGGTAGTAGGGTAGCTTGGAGAAGAGCAGCAGGACCATAACCCTATCCTTGATGAGAGCAGTGTTTGCTGTGTGTTGCCTCTGCACAAACCAAGGGGAATGTTCTAACTGTTGGTCTCCTGATCAAGATTGGGTCTGCTGGTCCATCTCTCAAGGATCCTAGATAAACTGATCCACAGTCGGTGCTAAATTCCCTGCATTCCAGTGGAAGCAACAGAGCGCAAGGAGGAGGTGGGGTGTCTATATCTCAGGACCAGATCCTTGGAATCTGAGCATCAGCATACCTGCCACAGAGGAACAGGGGGTGGCATTGATTGCTTTGAGAAATTCTGACTCCCACGTTGCCAGCGTTGATTACTTGGGCAGACCCTGGAACAGGAGCCCAAGCAAACTGCCCTGTAGTGAGATTTGAAGAGGCTGTGGATTGACTTCTCTGAGTGTCACTTTCCTTGTGTGAAACGGTTAAAATGTGCCCTGCTCTTATGCCCTCTGCAGTGGGATCTGCAGAGAGGGGGAGAACCTGGTGGTTGGCCCTACTGACGATGGCAAGTTCCTCCAGCTGAAGGTGTGTAGCATCCAGCGGAACCGTTCAGCATGTCGTGTGCTCCGGGCAGGACAGGCTGCTACCTTGGCCCTTGGGTCCTTTGACCGGTCCCTGCTACGCAAGGTGAGTCTTGTTCCCATCCTCTAGGACAGGGGGTGTCAACCAGGGGTATGCTTCCACCCACCACCCTGCGACACTGCTTCCCAGGAGCAAAAGGGGAGGGGGAGAGCAAGGGTAGCGGCGCCTCTTTGCAGGCTGCACAGGTGCTGCCCACCTGGCCAGACATGGGAGGGTGGGGGGAAGCTCACATGTAGTGGCCACTTCCACCACCCCGCACTGCTGCCATTCTGCATCTGGACATGAGCCTCTCCTTCTCCACTGCTCCACGTCCATCCGCCAGGGGTACACTTATTGGAGTTGGAGTACTGCATCCAGTTCTGGGCACCGCACTTCGGGAGGGATGTGGACAGCATCAAGAGCATTCAGAGGAGGGCCACTTGCATGATCAGGGGGCAGCAGGGTAGGCCCTATGAGGAGAGGCTACGGGACCAGAACCTGTTCAGCCTCCACAAAAGAAGGCTGAGAGGGGATCCAGTGGCGGCCTATAAACTTGCCAAGGGAAACCAGCAGGCAATGGGAGAGTCCCTGTTCGCCTGAGCACTACTGGGGGTAACAAGGAACAACGGCCATAAATTGACTGAGGGTAGATTCAGGCTAGATATCAGGAGGTACTACTTTGCTGTCAGGGCAGCTAGCAGCTGGAACCAACTTCCAAGGGAAGTAGTGCTTGCCCCTACCCTGCAGGTCTTCAAAAGGAGGCTAGACAGCCACCTTGCTGGAGTCATTTGACCCCAGCATTCTCTCCTGCCCATGGCACGGGGTCAGACTAGATGATCTACTTAGGTCCCTTCCAACCCTACCAACTATGAAACTATTAAAAAAGGTTGAAAATTCCTGCTCTAGGAGCTGCCACTCAGCTCCTCAGTGGTCAAGGAATGATGGGGTCAGCGACCGAGACCTTAAGCAGGCAAGGTTGGAGGTTATTACGCTTTCTCAGAGCCCTCCTACTTGCTGGGAAGGGATTTGGGATACACATGAGAAACATTCACCCCAACTCCAAGCCTACAACCACCACCCTAAAATCTGTTTCAAGTGGTTGTGACAACAGGCTTGGGCATGCATCCATGCATCTTTGTAGATTTTCAGGGGCTCGGTTGGGGCTGAGCCCCAAAGCAAGGAAGAGATTATGGCAAGTTAAAGGCCATGGGATTCAGAGCAAGAAGGGGCTGTTCTCTGATAACCTGAGTTTTGGGTTTGGGGCTGTCACGCAGGGCATGGTGATGGTGAGCCCAGAGATGAACCCCACCATCTGCTCAGTCTTTGAAGCTGAGATCGTACTGCTTTTCCACGCCACAACTTTCAGGAAAGGATTCCAGGTGACTGTGCACGTGGGGAATGTGCGGCAGACTGCCATTGTGGAGAAGATTCATGGGAAGGTGAGCTCCCAACTAGGGAGTAGGTATTGCCAGGATTCCTTAGTGTTGTTAGAACCTTCAGGCAGAAAGAGAAGTGGGTTAGGATGTCCTGGCTATCACAATCATAGATTTGAACTCACTGCTTATCCCTGCTAAAGCCAGTGGACTTGGTCAGGTTCTTCCTTTCCTCTCCTGAGAAGCTGCCTCTTCACTTTGCTGGTCTGCCGGGGAAAGCATCAGCAGGACAGGATAGGGAAGTAACCCCTTCTCCAATCCTCACTTGAAGAGAATCAATTTTTGTCCCAGGTTCCCCTTACAGTGGGAGGGACTCAGGCTGCGGCAGTGTAAATGGTGGGTGACTGGGGAATGGAGGGATCTTGTAACCATCCCTGTTTCCCAGTGCCCGCCAATGCAGGGGTAAAGGTCATACTCCTGTTTGTATTGTCGTGACTGATTGCCCTGTCTCTCCCTCAGGACAAGCTTCGAACAGGGGAGAAGGCTGTCGTTCGTTTCAGGTTTATCAAACACCCTGAGTACTTGAAAATTGGAGCCAAGCTGCTCTTCCGGGAAGGAGTCACCAAAGGCATTGGGCATGTCACCGACCTTCAAGGCATCACCACCAAAGAGAACAGCTTAGAGGAAACCCTGGGGACAGGAGGGCTGAGCTTCTGACTACCTTTCAGTGGGAGCACTCTCCAGACACCAACCATTGGGGAGACTGATGGGAGCTCCCCCAGCTCTTCAGGTGCTGCCAGGAGCTGCTGCTACCCAGTTCTAGCATGGGTTTCTCTCCTCCGTGTTGCAAGATGGAGCCCAGGAGATTTTCTTGCATTCAGTGCCCTTCGTGGGACAAATGAAGCATGTCTTTGCATTGCCTGCTGTTTTCATTAACCTGCCATCTCTGAAAATAGACCAGCGGTAGACTTGGGCAGGCGAGTCCTGGCTTTGTCTCATTTGGAAAGTTACTGGCTTATGCAAAGCAAAGCTCCTGAAGTGAATGACTGGCAGTGAAGGGAACCTGCCCCTGCCATACAGAAAGATCAGCCCCATTCTGGCTCTCCAAACATTGCGCCTTGTTGTCGTACTGTTTTCCCCACGGGGCATAGACCTTCAGGTAGGGGCAGGAGCAAGCCTTGCCACCTACAGCAGGGGCTGGGTTACACATCGACTCACAAACAAAAAGAACGCCTCTCAAATTCCTTTCAGGACACTTTTTAACCCTTTGATTTTTGGTTGGTTTTAAGCCAGTCCTCATTCCCTTCTGTGCTGAGTTTTCAGGACTCCTGCTTAGAGTTTCGTCTCTTCCTGTGTGTGTCACCTTGGGGGAAACACCTCCCTGGACTAGCCCTCACCTGGTGGGGTGACTTCTGCCTATTGCTTTTGTCATGTGGGAGGTCCACACAGCCCAGTGCAGTTGGCCTGCTAAAGGTAGCATGAAGCCAGATTTTACACCTGTCTCTTCTGCTCACTGAGGCTAGCCACAGCCTGTGCTTATACTTGCAGGTGTCTTTTGGAGTTTAACAGCAGTGATTTGCAGTGGATTTTTTGCAGTCAGACTGTGCCCCAGCCTAGCTCGCTCTCTGGGGACTTGCCTTAATATTTAAGAAGCCTAGTGGGCAGTTAGCAGCACAACACACAGTGACTTCTACCATTGGATGCAATTTTAACAGCAACTGCTGCAGTGATACTTTTGCTCTCCTTCTTGGCCAAGTAGAGGGAACTTCCTTCCTTGTGTCTGCCATGGAGACTGTGTTGGAGGGGAGCTAGTGTGAGCCTGTGGTCACTGAAGAAGCAGGTAGAAACCAGCATGATCCTGTCCCCCTCCACTCTGGCTATGTACTTCCCCACTTGTGTCCTTCAGGTAACAAGTGCTGAGCACTGGTGAGGGGCAGCCTGGAGAGTGCAATGGAGGCTATATTGCTATACATAAGGCTCCTGATTTTCTTGGTGACTTCAGCCAGGCTGGTTGGCTGGAACACTACCTGCAGCTAGCATGCTGTGTAAGGAGACATGGACAGCCGGGCTAGGTAGGGTCTGCAGGTGGTGTTAGAAGGGAGCTAGTGTTTTACTCCCTGTGATGCAGATCAGATGCTCTCAGGCAGGTGCCCCTCAAGCAACCTGGGGGCAGATGCCACTGCTGCCTCATGCTCTGGGTTTTCTTCTTGCTGGGGCTGCCACCACAGTCTGTGGAGGTAAGACTGAATGGCTGAGCTTACCACTCCAATGAGCTGCTCTAGATCAGTTTCCTCACCACCAGCTCTGCCCTCGTAGCTGTGTGTCCTCTGGAGGTGGGGAGCTCTCTGCCTGCAGCCTGCAAAATGGCTGGCAGTTTTGAAGGGGGGAGAGGAAGAAGATCAGTGGTTTGTTCTACCAAGAAGGGTTAAGGGGAAGTGCCTTCCTTCCCAATCCACTGTACTGATTGAATCCTCCCGGCTTGGGCAGGCCTGCTAACACAGAGCAGGTGCTGCCCATTCCCTTGCAGGGGCAGGGAACTGACTCTTGGAAGCACAAACTTGCTTCCAGCTGGGGCAAGGGGGCTCCTCTCTTTCCCCTTCACATATGGATGTGGCTGCTTTATTGGCTGAGATTCATTAAAGCAGGGGGCTTTTCCCTTTCAGCCCTGGTAGCTGGCTGGGTCCCAGTGCAGTGTTTTTGCCCTTATATATGCTTTTAGGGAGGACAGGGCCCCAACTACCAGCAAGAACTTCCCTCTGGTGCTACTGTCAGTGTAAGCATTGCCCAAGGTGGGGCTCTGTCTCCCTGTTGCCTGCAGTGCCCTTGACATAGCCTCCAGCACAGACACATCCTTAAGGTGCTGTTTCTTCCTTGGATGAGCACTTTTCCCCCCTGTCCTGTCCTTTCTTCCTTGTGTGGTGTAACTGTTCTTGGTGCCATGCTTTTCATACCTCGCTGTTGTGTTGTCTTGGATTTCTCATGCTGGGAGATAGTGCCCATTTCTTTGGCATCTCTATATATAATGTACAGAATAAAAATGTTTTATTGAGAGTGCGCTGGCTGAGTGGTGGAGGTGGGGAGAGCTTTCCGAACCTTGCAGCCTTTTGCAGAAATGACCTTGTTGCTAGGTCACAGCTTAAAAAAGCTGTCCTCCACCCCCTTCCTGTGCTCGGCCCTATAAATACAGTCTGGGGCTGTGGAAAGAATGCACGTACACTGCTGTTTACAAGCTTGTGCCGCCTGTTTATCAGGCCTTAGCCACCCATGGTTAAGATGACTCAGCCACATCACCCTGAGCTCAGCAGTTCCTGCTGCAACAGGCTGATCTTACTGTACCCACAGTGCTGAGTGGCCATGCACATGTTACTTCAGGCCCTAATTAAAGGGTCACTCCCCATAGCCTCAGCTTAACTGGTAGTTTCGTTCTGAAATAGTTCCAGTATTTGTGGAAGGAGTCTTTCCCTCAGCCTCCAACAAGACTGGAAACCAGCTTGTCTTGCATTTTAAGGGACTCATTACCACTTCCCTTCCTTGAGAGCAGAGTTGAACCCAGCTCTGTTGGGTTGAAAGGTTGCATTGCCTTTTTCCTTACTCATCCTGTTTACTTTTTTTTTTGCATGTCAGCCAGCTTGGCTGGTGCCATACACAGTCAGTTTTGTTTCCTGGTTGTCCTGCAGCAACCTGCTGCTGTCACAAGAAAGTAATGCAATCTTATCAATAGGGTTGTAATTGCTACTCCCAGGACAGCTGAGAAATCCCCATTTCTAAACTCAAGATGTACAATGATGGTGAGCCCCTTCCACAGGTCAGTGTAGATAGTTATGGGACAGAAAGCTCTGTACCCTAAACCTAGAGGGCAGGTATGAAAGCTGCAGCTGACTGAGGGAAAGCAGCTGTTCCCTGACAGGAAACAGGCCAGGGCTCAGACAAAGCCAGTAATCAGTATGGTACCGGGATGGAAATAATCATGCAAATACTGTTCCTGCTAGTGCTGGCTATCTATACTCAACTGTAGACTCTTCCCTTCCCCCCTCTAGGACTTGCCCGTGGAGAGCCACACAGCTGATGAAACTGCCTGCAAGCCCAAAGTTTTCAACCACACCCAGAACTATTACAACGTGG
Source organism: Crocodylus porosus (assembly GCF_001723895.1). Classification (NCBI taxonomy): domain Eukaryota; kingdom Metazoa; phylum Chordata; order Crocodylia; family Crocodylidae; genus Crocodylus; species Crocodylus porosus. The sequence continues at coordinate 82,401,748 of NW_017728943.1, forward strand.
CAGGAATCCCCTCCACAGAGCCAAGTTCACATGCCAGCAACTAGCAACTGCTGTTTTGAATATGGTCTGAGCCTCAAGAAGTCATCTTGTGGGGGAGGTGGGGGTAGCTCCTGATAAGCTGAGCTCTGCTATGGAAGTGAAGGCTTCCTTATTCAGCATAACAGCCAGTTTCTCCTCAGCATAGATCTGCTCTGCTGAAGTGGTTGTGTACTAGGGTGATCTTCTCTACAGCCTGTAAAGTAGGCTGTTCCTACTTCCCTTTGTAATAAGTTATTACAATAACTTATGTAATAAAAATTACCGGGATTATTTCCATCCCGGTACCATACTGATTACTGGCTTTGTCTGAGCCCTGGCCTGTTTCCTGTCAGGGAACAGCTGCTTTCCCTCAGTCAGCTGCAGCTTTCATACCTGCCCTCTAGGTTTAGGGTACAGAGCTTTCTGTCCCATAACTATCTACACTGACCTGTGGAAGGGGCTCACCATCATTGTACATCTTGAGTTTAGAAATGGGGATTTCTCAGCTGTCCTGGGAGTAGCAATTACAACCCTATTGATAAGATTGCATTACTTATTAACAAGCTCCTACTTTGGGAGCTTGTTAGCCAGACCCTTCTAGGCCTTACTGCAGAAGAGCTGGACCTGTATCAAAGGCCAGCTGATACAGCTGCTTGCAACCTCCAGGTAAAGGACGTGCTACTATAAGAGCAAAAAATAGGTGGAGCCTCCTCTCTGGAAAGGGAAAAGTGATTTTTAACAGACTCAAGGGATTCTCTCTCAGCTTTTTTCTTTAAAAATATATATCACATCATTGCTGTAGCTAGCCCCTAGTCCCAGGGGCCCCCCCAGCACGGTCCAAAATAGTTATCAATGCTCAGGGAGAATACAGCAGAGCAAGTAGGACCAATACTAGTGCAATGAGTGCCATGCAGCAGAAAGCTGTTTCCTGCCAATATCGACACAAATTCTGTCATGCTTTGAACTCCCACCTCATGCAAAAGAAAGTCCTCAGGGTCCTGACATTAGTCAGCTGGAGTAGCCAAGAGAAAGAGGAAAATCTATTACACTCCAGTGGCCTAAGCACATGACTAAGAGAAGGATACCATGTCAGACTACATGACAGGCAAGCCCTAGCCCTGCTCTGCTTCACTGCACCACACTAAGTGAGGAAAACATGACAGCCTACAGAGACCAAGGATAACATTCTTTGCTTTTTATGCAAAACCTCACAGCAGCAGGACACAAACCCTGGCACTGCTTCCACCAGTACCCCCAGAGGTGACCAGAAGGGCCTGCAACTCCACATCCCCTAGCAAAGGTGGTGGAGCATTGCTGCCGTTTCCTCCTCAGTTCCAGCTGTTCTCAGCCAAAGGGAGAAACGTTTATTAGATAAAATTGACACAAAGGATAAAAACTTTAAAAACCAAAATCAGTTCCTTCTAAAATTGTTCTGGAGCACCTGGCTGGGCACAGGCTTAGGGAGGCAGCCGTTTAAAGAAGTAGTCCAGAGTCCTAGTAACTCCCTGTCTACGTCGCTTCGCGCTAGAGCCTGTGGGAGTCTTGGGCTTGCTTTTGCCATTGGCAGGACTGAGAGGCATGGCACAAGGACGAGCTGGCACAGGGGAAGTGTGGGGGAAGCTGGGCTCTGTGAAGGAGTTTTGCAGCTCCACTGCAAAGTGATAGTCCATGTGCTCTGGAAGGTCCCAAACCAGCACCTGCTGGCCACACTTCTCACAGAGCAACTGGTCCCCTGGAGAAGTGCGGGGGGCCTGGCCACACCCAGAAGAAGGTGCTAAACTCCCCTCCTTCCACTCAGTAGTTTGTTCTGAAGCAGCTTCTGGTTCTGCTTTCAGGGTGGTCCTGGGCACTAGGGCAGCAGAGGGGGTTCCTGCAGCACCAGATGACTCCTCACAGGGAAGTGGCTTAGAAGAGGGAGAGTTGCCCTCCTTGGGGCTTTGCTTCACAATGGCTTCTGCACTCTGAACTGTGTTGAGATTGGGATCTACTAGGTCCTGGTGTCTATCAGGACAAGGCAACAATGAGCCTGCACCAATGACAGCAGGTACACAGGGCCCTGCAGCAGCACAGGTTTGCCGCTTCTCTGCTGCCCTCTGGAAATAGGAATCAATGGCATTCACTGGCTTCTTGCCAGGCTCTTTCCTTGGGCTTCCAAGGGACTTGGCATTGGGGCTGACAGGTGCTGTGGCACCAGCTGTTGGGGCTTCACTGGTCAGGAAGGTGGCAATGCCTGCAGGGAGGAGGGTGGGAGCTTCAGAGAACTTGCTTGCAGACATAAGTAGCATTGTAAGTGGAGGGGACCTGTGAAGAAAAATGGATTAGCAACAGCTTGAAGACTGGCTGCAGGAGTAAGAAGCCTGCCAAGGCAGGCTTTAAAAGCTGCAAAGTTTCAGCAAGCACAGAACATGGGTTGTGGACTGCTTGAAGCTCTGCAAAGTGTCTAAGGCAGGAGTGGGTAAAACAGTGGATCCAGGTGATGGCCAGGGACTGGTGGGAAATGGAATCCAGCCACAGTAGATACACCCTGCATCTGCTGCTGGGGTAAGAGCAGGGTTTCTATGGAGACCAGCCCCAGCAGCAGGGAGCTACTCCACAGCCAGAGCTGGGATCTTGCTGTGGTGATAGTGAGGTCCAGAGCTGGAGCAGATCTACAATCCACTGCCTACATGCTCCTGCCCAGGGTGTGCAGATCACAGCTCTGCCCCAGCTCTGGATTATGCTGTCATTGTCACAAGATCCCAGCCCTGGAGCACTCCCTGCCCTGCCACATGCCCACCCAGTGCTGCTGGGGCTGGTCTCCATGGAAACCCTGGCCCAGTGCCATCACAGCACAGACATTGCTGGGATCTTCATGGAAACCAGCCACAGCAGGAGTTGCTGGGAAGTGGAGTCTGCTGCAGTCCCAATGCAGCCTGCTGGACCGAGTGCCTGCCCCTGGTCTTTGGTGAGCTGGGTCTGGTGTTGTTTGACAAAACATTAGTGTTCCCTCAGCCTGCAAAATGGACTGCCTTCCTCTTCTGCCCACACCCCAAAGACACCTAAAATCAGGCTGGGCCTTCCACTCTCAGGAGCAGAGGGAGCCCAGCCAGGGCTAATGCATTTGGGCCCCAAGGCAGTGGCAGCTGCTGCAATCCCCACAGGCCAAGCTGTGCTCAAGTGCCTGGATTTCCACCTGAGCCCAAGGCACAGCAGTTGGGCCCCACTTATCTGCTTGGGAGGAAAACCACACGTAGGTGACATGCTTGGGATTGTGTTTTTGTGCCCATCCTGTGACACAGTAACCCTGTGTCCCCTAGGTTTATAGCACAGGCACTCTCATGTAGCACAAATGATGCTACAGCCACACTAGCGAGCTGGGCACTCAGCACACCCTGGAGCACACAGATTCAATGGCAGTGAGGACCCTGGCTGCAGCTCTAGTGAGCTCTGCACTGCAGGGTCAAGAAGCTCAAGTGAGGATAATGCTGAAGATGCATCTTCCATAGGAGCAGTGCTCTCCCTTAGACAGGTGCAGGACATGCCCCGTGTGTCCCACCTTTGTTCTCTACTTGCTTTAATAGTCCCTGTTCCTGCCTGTATCCAGCAAGACCCTGCTGTTCTGTATGTTACCCCTCCCAGGACAGAGAACCTCTGCCCACCAGTAGCAGCAGCAGCAAAGTAGCTGGGAGTTGAAGCTGCTCACCATGCAGCCTGCTGGGCTCCAGCCACATTGCAGTTCCGGATGAGCGCAAAGGCATCAGTGCTGATCTTGTGGGCATCATAGCGGGGCAGGGCGCAGCACCGCGTCAGGCCATAGGGTTTCAAGCTGCCCTGCATGCGGATGCTCACCATCAGCTGCTTGGCTACACGACCATTCTGTGGGGAGAGGGTGCAGCTGTAACATGGGTGACACCTAGAGGGCAAAGTTGGCAATGCCAGACGCCTGCTCATACTATGGGCCAAGAGGTCTCGATCCTAGGAAGACAAAAACTGCCATCTGTCACTGTGGCAGTGTAGGAACACTTAGTGTAGCAGAAGCTGCTACAGCTATATATCATGCCAGAGGGAGGGTTTCACCCCTACTTTCTCTCTATCCCCACCAACACTGGAGAGCTAGCAGGTCCACAGCTCAGGCCCACAACCTAGCACACGGGGCTGAGCCAGTTTGCTCACGTGCCAAATTTTGTTTAAATTTACAAAGCTGTCACTGGGAGATGTAGGATACTAGGCTAATGGGCCTGTGGTCTGACTCACTGGAGAGTTTTTCTTATGTTATGAGAGGCCTTGGCATGTCCCAGGATCAAGCTGCACAGCAGGAAGCAGCCTGGGCACCATCTGCACACCCACTTCCAGGTGACCACGAGCCTTGCACTCAGCAATGGAGGGGAGGATAGCAACCTTCCATCTCAGCAGCATTTTGGGACCAGGCCCTCTAGAACAGGGGTTGACAACTTTTTTTTTTTTTTTTTTTTAAAACCAGAGTTCCAAAAACACCCCAACCTCAACCCATGCCTCAACTTGGCATGCCAGGGGCAGACAGTGGGGCGCTGGGGGGGGGGGCAATCCTCATTGCTGGTGGTGGATGCATGTGCACCACAAGGTGCACAGCAAGGAAGGGGCCAGAGTGGGGCTTCCCAAGCCCCTTCTCTGCTGTGCACCCCAAGGAACACATGCAGCTACCGCTACCACAGAGCCCAGTGGCAGGCAGCTGCAAATAGCTGCACTGGGGTCCAGAGCCCTGGCAACCCTGGCCCCTCCCCCACTGTTCACCCAGCGGTGTGCATACAGCAGCTGCTGTCACAGAGCCCAGTTGCAGCTCTGGACCCTGGTGCAGCTGTTTGCAGCCTCATTGCTGCCTGCCAGTCAGTCCAGGCTCTGGGAAGCCACTGCTTGCAGCAGGGTTTGCAGCCTCCTAGCCACTTGCTGTGAGCAGCCCAGGCTTCATGGCTGGTGGCAGCTACCCAGAGCGTGGGCTGTCTGTGGTGCAGAGAGTAAAATGGCCTCACATGCCATGCTCTGGCATGTGTACCAGGGGTTGCCAACCACTGCTCTAGAAGGTGAGGGCACCAGTGCCATGCCTAGGGCCTTCCTCATCTCTTCAGTCAGCAACACAACGCACATGAATGCAGGGTTATTTCCATAGCCGTTTGCTACCAGAGCTTGATGTCACACCCTGCTGCAAAGATAGCACATGCCTCTGGCCCAGCCACACAGCATGTGGAGTCCAGCCTCTCCTTACTTGGCTCCTGTCCTTGCTGAGTCTTGACTCCAGCTCTGAGGCCAACTGCAGGATCCAGTGCTGCACCTGCAAATAGCACACAGTGGCAGTTGATGCAGTCCTAGGGGGACACACACACCATGGGACCTGATGCCTCCCCTCCCCTCCTTCTGCCCAGTTGCTGAACCAAGGGGAGAAGAGCTTATCCCAGACTAGGCCCAACAATACATTTTTTGACAAGCCAAAGAGCAAGAAACTTCTAGAAGTTCAAAGCCAAGGAAGAAGGGGTTAGGATTCTGTTGAAAATGCATTTGCAACCCAGAAGCAGTGGTTCTCAAATGTTTTGAGACTCATGAAAAATGTCTGCTCTTAGTCAAAAAAGAGTGAAAACTATAGAAAAATAGAGCAGTTTTCTCTGCTGTAAGGAATTAAGGAAAAACACAAAATATAGGTTTCTATTTGAAATTTCTGGGCTTGTCTTGTGAATCACATTTCCACACCTAACAGTGGTAATATTGTGGCTCCCCTAAAAGGATCTCAAGACAATCAGGCATGCTGTGGCACCCTGGTTGAGAATCACTGAGTTACAGCATCCCAGACTATGCAGCACAGGCTAGCACTGGGAGTCTGAAAGGAACAGAAAAATCCCTCAGCCTGAGAGAAAGGCAGTGAAGCATCCCAGAGATGTACAGAGGAAAAAATATTCCTTTTAGCAAGGAGGAAGGGGGACTTCTGTTATGGTGATGTCACCAGTCTGCATAAGAACCCACACCTTGGAAAGTGAAAAGCTCAGCTTTGAGCAGCTCCATCATCTGTGCGCTTAGGGCTAGGGCTCCCCAACCTGGCCCAGAGACATGATGCTCCCAGCCCAGCATTAGGCGATTCATGAGAAGTTGAGTCTACTGCTTGACAAACATCACCCACCCTACTGCACTTGCATGAGGACTTTCCCTCTGTCCAGGAATCTTAATGCTCCATTGCAGCAGGAGCATGAAGCCCCCTTGGGAAGTGATAAAGGCCTCATAATGGTAGCAGCTGAGGCACTTCAGCTAGAGCCTTTCAGCAGCACCATCAGGTTCCCGTTCAGCCTGCCTTGGTTAAACTCCAGCAGAGGCAGTATCCCCCTCTAAACTTTACTTGGACAAGTACTCAGTTTTTTAAAAAAGTGGCTGTAAGGTACAGATGTAGAACCTTAACCTCATACACCACCCAGGATATACACACACTACAGTCCAAGAAACCCAACACGAGAGCATCCAGTGGCAAAAACAGAGACAGGTTATTGTAAAGGAGCTTTTCTAGTGACTAACCTTGCTCAGCTCAGGAAATTCCTCCTTTTCGTGGTATTTGCATGGGAACACTTCCATGTTAAACCACATGCTGCACGCATGCTCCAGAAGTGCCCAAAGCATAAGATGAACAGGAAGCAACCCCACAGAAACAGCATCAGCACCCACCCCTTGGGATAATAATCCAAAGGCTCCAAATTCCTCAGACAGGACTTATAGCCTAATGCCTTTATGGACTTGGTCCCTCACCCTGGGAGACCAGCCACATGTGGCTCTACAGGATATGAGCCATTTCACACTCAGCTGCAAGGTCTTGGATCCTACTGACAAATCCCACATATGCCAAAGAGAATATAAAAGTTATGCACAACAGGCCTCGGCCACCTGGGCCAGTTTCCCTCAAAAAGCAGGGTCAAGAGGATCAGGGCCAGGAACGTCTATCACCACCCATGTCTTTTGCCACCATTGTACAGTTCAGCATTCTGAAGTCTAAATACCAATAGACACCCTTTTTCCTCTGGCCTGAAGGGCATAGATGTTTCCTGGCTGTTCTTGCACAGGCTCCCCAGATCCTAATTTCCAGACACTGTGAGGGCTGATCTTTGGCACACACAACACATGCTGAGACAAGAGGGAGGGAGGAAGCCGCAGCTGGCACAACGGTACAAAAGCCCCCTCTGCCTCTACTTCTGCTCAGGAGGCCTTCTGCTCTCCTACCTGCTCCTGAGTAGCCAAAGCTGTTTTCCCGGGGAAGTTCTTGCTGCAGCCGATGGACTGGGGCAAATACCTGGGTCTCACAGGCTCATATTCAATTCCTCTGCACATATCATAGAGCCAGGACCTGAAAGTCACACACAGGAGGTTTGCATTGATAACATTCCATCCTTCAGGGCCACTGACCATCTGCCCAGGAAGGGCTCTACACACCTGTGAAATGGACACTGGGTAGCTGTGTGACAATGCATGTACGCACAGCATAGGGACTCCTAACTGCCCTAAATCCAACCAACTATTTAGATGTCCTGGACCCAAGCTAATCTAGGCAGGCAGCATATGAGTCACAGAACAGGTGATGCAAGAATCAGCTCTCGTACAGAGTCCGTGCAGCTGGGTGACCTCAGGTAGATGATACAGCCAGCTGCATCTCAGTGATTTATAGCTGAAAAATGGCCAAGCTATGGCACCTGTCACAGCTACACAGGAACAGGAAACCTGCATAACAGCTGGGAAGCAACACCCAACACCAATAATTGCTCAAGTCCTCTGAATTTCTCCTCTCCTGATGCAGCAGAGTTCACCAGACTGGAGGTTCCATGGCACAGCTCTGACCCAGGATGGGGGCTTCACACTCGAGACTGGCAAAGGAGGTTCCCGTATGCTGGGCCAGTGCACTACCCGCCTTCCACTCCACCATGGATGCCCCTTGCTACATAGCTTAGGCAGAGTCCTGGAATGGCTTGTACCCCATGGCCAGATGGGGGATGGGGGAGACAAGTTGGATGAGAGCTAAGTGCAGGCACCAGGCACCTGCAAAGAACTGAAGCAAGGCAGAGCATGCTCCCTGCATCATCACAACCCCTGAAGGCTCAGACAGAAGACTTCCTGAGCAGTAATGCCTGCAGAACCTAAGCTCCCCCAATTTTGGCAGCACCACAGTCTTCATACCCTAATGAGACCTGCCCTTGAAGGCAGCAAGTCACTTACCCAGTCTTGTTTCCAAAGTGCGTCTGGAGCTGCAACATGCTGAACCGGGTCAGCTGCCCCATGTACTCCACCCCCAGGATCTCACTGACAGAGGCACCCAGCTTCCCACCTAGGCTGCGGCTGCAAGAAAATGAAGAAGAGAGCTGTCACCTGAATGCTATGAAGGGTGTTCAGTACTCAGCTGTTCACTGGCTGGTCAGCTGGATGCAGGACAACTGAGGGAGCAGTACTGCCTGGAAAGTCTAGAGGACGAAGGGGAAAGCAACATGATTCACAAGAACATGGCTCAGCAACAACTTCAGCCAGAAAGGAGGCTGCACAGGAAAGGGCAAGCCACCCAGGGAGAGAAAGCACAGAGGTACAAAAAGTCAGCACCCCCATGGTGTTTAAGAACACATAGAACCCACTCCCCCATCCTTGCACTCAGGCCTCAAACTCCTCCCCTCACCTTTTTCTTTTTCAAGAGACACAGCCCTTAACCTCTGATTTGAGGAGCACCTCCTGCAGTTCTTCCTAGATGAGCATGAACTGCCCCTTCCTTCCCCTCTCCCTGCAGCAGGTAGATTATAGCAGTTTCATGTGGGCCTTGCCAGGATTAATGGTGCAGAAGGCAGGAACAGTATTTCCCCAAGCACGACCCATGAGCCTCTTACTACAGTGGGCTGTGATCATCATGCATATTCACTGGGCTGCTGGAACTCAGCTCCCCACTACTCAGGTATGAATATATCCATGGGCTCTTCATGCTCAATTTCCACTTGCAGGGGCTTGTACAGTCCACTGAACTTCTCAACGTTAGCTACACTATTAGGAAGGGACAACAGTAATGCCCTTGTGGACCGCAGCAGGTTCCTTGATGGGTCTGCTCTTTGGCATCTCCTTTGCTCATGGTATCAGAACATGAAGATCTTCATAACTGAAACTTGTTCCTCTTTTTCCTGACATGCTTTAATAAGCACCAAGATATTAACCACTTCAGACATCCATGTTATTATCACTAGGCATCCGAGCAGTTCCAGAGATGAACACGGCAGCCTGCACTTGTGAGCTCTTCTGGTTCTGCATGTGGGTAGCCATAATGGAGAAAACCAAACTGAAACATACATCTTAGCAACCAGAACAGCTAGAGGGTTTTTATATTTAAAAAAAAGAAGTACAGAACCCAGACAGCAAGAGAGCAGCACAAAAAGGTATGGATGTACTCTACTGCCATGAACCAGCTCAGCCTGAGCCCTGGGATCAGTGAAAGCAGGTAGCTCCTCATTACTTACATGCTATTGATGGGCATCTGGCTGAAGAGCTGCGGGACGCGTCCCAGGGGTATTAGTGTCTGGCGGTTTGGCTTGTGCAGCCCACAGGCCAGTTTTGCCAGTACCTGGAACATGGAAGAGGGTGGAAACCCCATTACTGTGCACCCTGCACACTGAGGAACAAAGGCGTATAAAAGGACTATGCCCAGTGGTGTAGCCAACTCTGCTAAAGGTTTCCTGATCTTCATGTTCTTGGTGAAGGATAAAAGTTTCAGGTTCCACCACACTACTCTCAGGTGCTAGCTACCCACAGGTCTGAGCTGTGCTAGCTAAGCTTCAGCTGGAACCTGCAAAATTATGACTTTGAAAGGGAAGGATCAGAACCCTGCTTTAGACCATCACAGAGGAGCAGGGGTCTAGAGCAGCGTGGGTGGTTGAATTTGGATCAGAAAGCTATTGCTAGAACATCAAGAGCAACTGCCACATTTCTGTCCTATTACCTATACCGGACCACCTCTCTCTCTGAGCGTCTTCTCTTCCATCTTCTCTGTTCTGTCTAGCCGTGACTGTTATTCTTGTCACTAAGGTCAGCAGCAGAAGGGTAGATCACGAAATCATCAAGATGAGGAAGTCAGACATATCAAGACCATCCATGACTAGCTTGCTCTTAAAACCCCCCCTCTAATGATAGCAATTCCATAACGTAGTTACATAGCCTGTACTGCTGATTAACTCCTTATAGGTTTTCCTAATATTTAAATCTCAATCTTCTTTGTGGCACATTAAAGCATTACTTCTCATCCTGCCCTTACTAGATATTAAGAACAATCACTCACTGCCTTCTTTTACTACTGGAAAACTGGTGTTCCCCCAAGTTCTTTTCTTTTGAATGAACTGGGTTTAGTTCTACTCTTCCTCAAGGGTCAAAGTCTTGTAAATGTAGAGTCCGTCATTCTTGCTGTTCTCCCATGGATTGTTTACGTCTTTTTTAATGGGTCATCCACAAGACAAGACAAAGTATTCCAGCATCAAATACAGCAGAATTACTGCCTGTGACACTCATCTTGATACATCACTCAGAGTAAGATTAGTCTTTTTTGCAACAGCATTGCATTGCCTTGCCAAATTGTATTCAATCCACAGTCTGCTAGAGCCCCACCTTTTCTGCAGTACTGTGGCCTAACCAATTATTGTTTACTTTGTATGCATGCATTTGACTTTTTGTAGCACAGTCCTTTCCATTGCAATATTCTGAATTTGTTGATTTTGGTCCAGCGTATCAAAATCATTTTGAATTCTACTCCTGCCCTCCAAAATGCTGGGCACCTCTCTCAGCATGACTTCCTTAAATTTTGCAAGTGCACTCTCTACTCCACTGTCCCCATCTTAAATAAAAATATTGAATAGTACCGAATCCAGGACACTCATCTAGAGAACCCACTACAAATGCCCCCCTAGTTTGACACCAAAACACTGGCCAAAATGCCACTCGGAATAGTTATCATTCACACACCTATGCAAGATAAAATCTTTTAGATCTACATCACTGTAGTTTACTTATGAGATTGCAACAGGGGACAGCAAAACCTTAAAATCAGAATCTTGTATCTACTAATTTTCTCCAACCTGCTAGGCCAAATTATCAAGGAGGAAATTTAAATTGGTTTCACAAGATTCATTTTTGATGAATGCATGCTGTTCTCCTCCAAGTGCTTACCCTATCTGCCTACCGTGGGATTGATGGTTTAATAAATAAATAACCAGTAATGCAGTGATTTTCAAGTAGGGTGCTGGGGCACTGAAGAGTGCAACAAAAATACTGTGAGGGGTGCTTCAAGGTGTGAGGAGATAGGGACTCAACCTAAGCTTATCTGCTTATCTAGCTGTTCCCTGAACCCCACTGCACAGCCTCTCTGCAAGGAAGTAGGCACTATAATAGATAAGAGTCAGCTTTTAAAATGGGGGGCTGCTCAATTCACAGGCATTCCAGATGAGTGCCTCAGATCTAAAAAGGTTGAGCACCACTGCTCTAGTGGTTCATATACCAATTGTGGTAGTTCTTTTAGCAGTATAGCATGATCATCAAGCCCTGGATATTATAACGTACTCAACTATTCTATACCTCTTCTCACTTTGTGTTCCGGCTACTGTTCCCATTCACTTGTAAAAAAAGTTATTTAGTTAACGAGCCACAATTAACCCTTTTTGTCAACAGCCAAAGCAACAGCTAGACATTAGCCAGCAAAGCATAACATTTAATTCATGCAACAGGAAACCCGCTATAGCTGCAAAGTAACAGCTTGCTCCCCTTTGCGCCTGGATGCACATGTGAAGTGTTCCTGTGGCTGCTGCTGGCAGTCTGCTGTGCATTACCGCAAGCTGTGTCTGCCTGCCTGAAGGTTAGCCAGTCTAAGGAAATGCAGTCTCACTCACCCTATGTTTGTGGGCACAAGTGAGAAGAGCACAAAGGCAAGGTTGTTCCCATCTAACTGAATGGTTTACGCCAGTAAAAGCTTCCCAGGGTTACAATATCTGTCCACTGCTTTCAGGAAAGAAGACTCCCTTTAAGGCAAGCCATTTCAAGAGGACACTCTCCTGTGGTTCACAGGCCTTTTCTATAGCAAACAGACTGCTTGGGATACAGCAGGAAAAGAAGCCCCAGCCAGTAAATGAATCCCGCTCCTCTTAAAGTTCACATTTTTGGACAAATATTCCTTACATACTTGAGAGTAACATTAAGCAGAGTGTATGTCCATGTTTGGCCAGGATGTTCACCCTGCTCATATCCAGACAGAAACACTGACTGTCAGGCACTTTACAACCTGTGCAGAGTTTACTGTTTGGACCATTTGTGTCATGAACTAATCCGCACCTTATTGTGTGAAATCCCAGCCGAACACCTGTAACCAGTGACTTCTTCTACAGCTGCCCTCATTTCCTCCACGATTACTGCTCCTACCGTCAGCTGCAGGTCCGGGCAGCTGGAATCATCAAAAGGCAGGGAACTGAGCCACTGGTGCAAGCCATGTTGCCGCAGCTCCTCTAAAATACACATACACAAAAAAAAAAAAAAAACAACCGGAAGAGATCACAGCAGGTACTTCCAGCTCCCCACAAATTAGGGTGCTGGTTCTAGCAACCCCCAAATGAACAGTGCCCACATACTCTTGTCATTGTGCTTTAATATCCAGAAGGCAAGCTCCCTAAACCTGAAGTGTACACTTAAGCAGAAATCCTGCATGTGCTTTGGAAGAGGGAAGGCAATACCCAGCTCTCTATAAATAATTTAATTGCCAACCACTCTCCCACTGCAGGGCAGGAAAGAGAAGGGGAAGCTAATAAGATAAAGCTGTTAAGTTTCAGCTGCAAGCCTATATTGCAGAATACCTTAAAATGAAATTAAAATTGGCTTTAAATAGCCACCAATACATAACACCTGATCTGATATGCAAATTATTTAAATGCATAACAGTCCTCCCAAGCAGTTGCTTCAATACAGATGAAGTCCCTAGGGTCATCTTTAAAGCTAGTCCCAGCCCACAGAAGAAGATTTTCTCCTGGAAGTGGAGCCACAGTCTGAATGTGAGCTCTGGCACCAGGTTTGACGTGCTATCATCTACAGAACAGGTAGGAATGAGAGACAAGGGGGAAGGGCCAGACAAGCAGATGCTCTGACTCTTTAGAAACCTAGCCCCAACTGAGATCCTCTTTGTAATGCCACAGGCAAACTGCCTTCCACCTGGTCCTGCTTCTCAGTCCCTCGGGTTAGAGATGGCCTGGTTTTTTTTCCCCGTAAGAGTTTCCTACTTTATGAGGCCTCTACCTTGCCTTCCCACTAAAGCCAAGCTGAAAAGCAAGGACAAGGAGGCAGCACCTGCCAGCAGGCTGGCAGTACCTTTGCGGTCTGTGCTCCCACCCTGTGCCGCTGCAGCATCAATGTCATCAGGCATGCCCTGGATGAAGGTGGTAGGCAGCAGCTCTGCAGGGACAGGCTGCCCCCGCATCTTTCTGAGCCTCTCCTGCACGGCATTTGTGAGGTCCATATATGCCTCATCGATGCTGGCCCGCTCAATCATCGCAAAGCGTGACATCACCTCCATCACCTCCAAGCTTGCCTCCCGGTACCTGCAGCAGAAGGGAGCCAAGCTAGTAGCAGTACCTACCCGTGATTACGAATGAGGATTGGGAGATTAGGACGCCCCGTCCCGCCCCACTCACCTAGTGAGATCAGCCTTGCCGCGCGCCTGCGGCACCCGCGCCACCAGCAGGTCGGGGCAGAGCGTGCGGGCCTCGGCTGCCCACATGCCCCGCGCCACACCGAACGCGCGCGCCTCGTAGCTGACGGCGATGACCCTAAGGGAGAGCGGAGGGAAGGGGAGGGGAGGGGAGGGAGCGGGGGTGAGCGCAAGGCCCGGCCGGCGGGATGGGGGCGGGGGGAAACCAGCACGTACCCGCCGCCGCGCCACCGGTTGTATTGCACCACGGCGCAGGGGCGGCCCCGCAGCCGCGGCTCGAGGCGCTGCTCCACCTGCATGAAGAAACAGTCCATGTCTGCAAGCGCCACCACACGCTCCCGCCCTTGCGCCATAGCTAACGGCAGCCAACCCGCCAGCCCCAGGCAACTGTTGCACCGCCCGCCGGGATATAGAGTCCCCACCCCCTCCAGGCACGCTGGGAGCGGTAGTTCTGGTAGAGCGGAAGTCTTGCGCTTTCCCCACCTCCAGGTGCGGTGAATTGCACGGCCCAGCTCCCGCCGCCTCTGATGGGCTGGGCGGCAGCTAGGGGGCGGGGCTAACGTGGAGGCGCAGGCGCGCGGCGCGCCTCACCACGCTCCTCTCCGTGGCAGCTTGGCCAGCCCTACGCATGCGCACCGCTCTCGCATGGGACCCCTGGCACATGCGTAGTGCGCTCATGTTGCCGCGCCTGCGCGTTGGCACCCCTTCTCCTAGTGCGGGGCCCCACTCCACCGTGTCCGTCTCCCCGGCACCGCCATGTCCGCCGAGCAGGTGAGCAGCCTGTGCGAGCAACTGGTGAAGGCGGTGACGGTGATCATGGACCCGGCCTCCACCCAGCGCTACCGCCTGGAGGCACTTAAGGTAGCGGGACCGCGAGGGTGCAGCCGCGCTGGGCGAGGGATAAACACGCGGTCAGCGGCGGCCCTATATCCCTTGGGGACGCAGAGGGGCGGGACTACCACCCTGAGCAGGGCCCCGCCCCCACCCGACCCGCATGGGCTTCTG
>NW_017728943.1:82416545-82433337 GCF_001723895.1 Crocodylus porosus
GGCTCTGGCCCCGCCCTCACCTTGCCTGGGCTCTGGCCCCGCCCCGTCGTTCTCGTCTCGCCCCCACTTTGACCGGGCTCTGGGCCCCGCCCCCACCTTGCTTGGGCTCTGGCCTCGCTCCCACCTTGCCTTGGTTCTGCTTTCCCCCCTTACCTCTGGCCCCACCTCCAGCTTGCCTCTCTCCTGACTGCCCCTCCTTGGTTCTGGTCCTGACCCCACCCCCTTCCCATAGGGCTTAGGGCAGCAGGGGGTGGCAGCTCTGGCACTCCTTTCCTCCCCCAGCCCCCGGTACACCCAGCCCTGGGCCCGGGCCCATGTAGGGCCTGCCCCCAGGGGGACAGGTGAGGCGCACACTCCCTTCCATACTCTGTCCCTTGAAGCTGGGCCTGTGTTTGTCTAGTCACATTGGGCACCAGGGAAACGGGCCCCCCAGCAGGAGGTGTACAGCCCCTGTTGCCGCCCCTGCTGCCATCCTTGCTGCAGCCCCCCTTCCCATGTGCTGGCAGTTGGTGGTACAGCAGCTTCATGGCCTGCAGTGGGCGGGGAGGGTGTCTGCCAGTGTCAGAGTGTCTTGCTCTGGGGGTTGGGAGGCACTAAGCTCTGGTTGAGTCACCTGAAACTGCCTGCAGGCTCAGAACATGCCTGGGAAGGGTGTAAAACAGTAGGACAGTGATTCTCAACCTGGGTGCTGCCGCATCCCAAGTCCCTCAAGGTCCTTTTCAGGATGCTGCAGAACGCCATGCAGTGTCAACACTGATGTGTGCAAACTCAATTCACAAGATAAACCCAGAGATTTGAAACTGGAATCCACTGCCCTGTTGGGAGCTTTTTGAGTTCTTTGCAGCAGAACTGCTTTAATATTTTTATGTAGTTAAAAAAATAAGTGAAAACTAAAAGCTGACATTTTCCAAGAGGGCCTTGAGTCTGCTGTAGTAGGGGATAGCTTAGCACCTGCAGGTGTGGATGGTTCAGCCTCCCCCTGCTTCTCTAGGAAAATTCCCCTTGCCTCCCTCCCCATATACAGAGTAGGGAATTTTGAAGGCATGGGAACTTTTTGCTTGAAATTTGCCTGTTTCACTTTTCCCTTCCTCTTCTGGGTTGATGCTTGGTAATTTTATACTTAGTGTTTTTCTTGCTCTTTCCCAGTTCTGCGAGGAGTTTAAGGAGAAGTGTCCCATCTGCGTCCCATGTGGGCTAAAGCTGGCGGAGAAAACACAGACGGCCATTGTCAGGCACTTTGGTCTTCAGATCTTGGAGCACGTGGTCAAGTAAGGGGTTCTCCTCTCAAATGTTGGGGACTTTGCAGAGGAAAAGAACATAATTGCCCATTTAATATTTCCAGAAATCTGTTGGTGACAGCAGGAGACTGTGGGTTTGGGGTTCTGGGTCTTAGCTCCAAAACCACTGCTGTGTGACATAAGGGGACAAATCCCTGTCCCTCCCTGTGCTTCTCTCCACATTTGTAAAAGAGGGATAGTAGTAAATACTGTTCAGAAGGAATATGAAGGTTATTTCATTGGTGTTTATAAAGCACATTCCTACCCATGGCAGGCGGTCAGACTTGTTGATCTGCTCAGGTCCCTTCCGACCCTACTAACTATGAAACTACGATTTCAGGTAGACCATGTTAGGGATTGGCAGGGTGTTATCTCTGTAAACTCAGAACTGCGTGTCCTGTCATTACTAGTAAATTCTGCTCACTCCGGGTACATCTACATATGAAATTAAGGCAAATCAATAAACTTCAGAGCTGTTTGAGTCAAAGTAAACTTCTCCTGGGCACACCATCTGCATATGCACCTGGGACAACAGCAATTCAAGTCAGGGTGGAGCAGGCCTGGGCTGGCAGGGGTTACCGGAGTAGCAGCAGAGGGGCTGGCTGGGGCTAGGGTGCAGCTCTGCTGACGCTGTGGAGCCATGTGAGTAAGTGCTAAGCAGGAGTCTGGCCCCCACCCAGTTGCCATCTCTGTGCGTTTCAGTGCAGTAAATGATCTTGCTGTAAGATAGTACTGTCCCTGACTGTACCACAGTTAATTAGTTTACTGTGCCCTAATACTGGCACATATGTAGGTGGAAATGCTTTACTGTGCAGCTAATTAGTTCACTCTGCAGTAAAGCACACATGCAGATGCACCCTCCCTGAACTGTGCTGCCAGCAGGCATGTTAATGCATTAACTGGGTAATTTTAACTCTAACCCATGATGTGGCTTGGTTTTTTTCAGTAAGGAATGGGGTGCTGGAAGAGCAGTGAACTGTACAGCCTCAGCCTGCCTAGCTTGGGCAAAGGGCTGAAAGTTCACTAAGGACACATGCATGTTTTAGCTGCTTTAGAAGAGGCAGTGGGCTGTGGCTGTTTTGGAGTGCACAGCAGCTAGTACACTGTAATTGTTAAGCCTGAAGAATCCTGTAGCACAGCAGCTGGCAGCCTATTCAGGCTGTGGGCTGGAATGATCCAGCTTGGGTCAGAGTCAGGTGGGCAGGCACCAGAACCTGGTTGCTGCTGCTTCTCCATACTGCAAAGCCCCACACCTGCAGGCCAAATTTGAACCACAAGCTATAGATTGCTGACCCATAGTGCAGTGATGCAGATGAGCTAAATTGCCCTAACTTGGATCCTGAGTGAAGCAGAGTGGTTTTGCCACAGTTGTATCACTACAGAATGAGATGGGTATAGCAGTTGCATCCCAGCAGCTCGTATCCATATTTTCTGATACTGTTCCAATTGTCATATTTATATTCTAAGAAACAAGTTGTTTTCTATAAATGTGTTCACTTGGTGTCCACTATGTGTGTTCTTGGGCAGGTTCCGCTGGAATAACATGCCTCGTCTTGAGAAAGTTTATTTGAAGAACAATGTCATGGGGCTCATCTCCAGTGTAAGTACTGGCTGCCTCCAGGCCAAACCACCATGGGGGCTCTTCCTCTTTTTGGAGGTGGCTTATGGAAGCGAGGCAAAAGGGATGGTTTTGGTTTAGAGCACAGAAGAGTCTTTACCATTCTGGGTTTATCATTTACTTGCTTTGTAGCCCTGCAGGAGGTGCTGTTTCTCCCTGTGCCTTAGTCTTCTCACCTCTAGGATAAACCAAATGCCTCGCACACAGGGATCTAAATGTAGCCCTGCTTCATATTTATTTATAAAGTGTTGTTGCAGGTCTTTGTTGGAAGAGTTAGTAAAGGAGAGATGACTCTTTCTGTGTATGAACAACAGAGTGGGGTGGAAAGAAACTGGACTTTACTAAGGTGCTTCCTGTTCTGAAATGTAGCTCTGGGATGAGAGAATTCTGCTGCTCTTGGCATGAAAGCCAGATGAAATGCCTAATCCAAGTTATTGACTCTTGAAGGGAGTACCTTTTGGTTGACATTGTAGGTCATACATTGACATACAATGGTGGCTGGTGGATTAAACCCAGAAAGCTCACTATTGCGTTCAAGACCTCCTTGTACTATGGCACAAGAGGAGGCTTCTGAGTTGATCTTTTCTCCCCTTTCTCACTCTGTCTCCTGGAAGTAATGGTCTCCATAAATTGGTTCTGCCAAGTACCACAGGAAAGCTGTTTCAGCTGAGGCAGCTGGGATGAGGATGTATTTGTGGGTGTGTTTTTTTTTTTTTGTACTGTGCAGTATGTCAACTACCAGGATTCTTTCATGGTCTGACTATTGAATGTGCTGGGGGCAGTTGGCTCTCTTCATATATGACTGATCCTCTTTCTCTCACAGGGAACCCAAAGTATTTTGGAGGAGGAAAGCCACATTAAGGATGTTCTGTCCCGCATTGTGGTGGAGATGATCAAGCGTGAATGGCCCCAGCACTGGCCCGATATGCTGAAAGAGTTGGACACGCTCTCCAAACAAGGGGTATGAAGCACACCTGTCAGTCCTGTTTTTCCAGGGGGGTCGTTAGTAGAAAGGTCTGATGTCATGTAAGGGCTCATTGGATATGTTTCTTCTTGGAACATCAGGAGACACAGACAGAACTGGTGATGTTCATCCTCTTACGTCTGGCAGAGGATGTGGTGACTTTCCAAACTCTGCCTACCCAGCGGCGACGGGACATCCAGCAAACCCTCACCCAGAACATGGAGAAGATCTTCAGCTTCCTGCTCACCACCCTACAGCAGAACGTCAACAAATACAGGCGCATGGTAAGAATCTCCTTCCCTGTAGTCCAGTCATCCTTGGAGACCTGAGGGCATTGAACTGAATCACGGCTTTTTGAGAGGCAAGAGGGTCCTGTGCTGCCCTCCTGTCTTTCATTTGCTGTGTAGATCTACCCAGAGGCATTCACTTGCCAAGTGCATCATGAGTTGTACCTTGGTTTGTTCAGCTGTTTTCTCTTACTTGTCAATTCACAAACTCCTGTCTACCAAGAAATGCCTAAAGGTGCTGCTACCTTCCTCTTGCAGACACCCGTGATCTCAACTGGACTTTATTAGGCCAGACATATGCACATTGCTCAATACATGTAGTACTGGAGATTCTTCCCCAGTGGACTTCGGTGACCTGATCCAGTGAGGGTGAAGTGGGTTTGGCAAGGCAAGGCACACAGCTATGACTAACCCAGATGTATGCTTCTCATATGCACTTTGTTTCCTCCTTTCAATCTATTAAAATCAAGCTGCGTTTAACACACAAGGCTAGGGGGAGGGGTGGTGGTCAGTAGCAAAAGACTGTGTCCTGTCTGTAGAGAGGGACATCTCTACCCTGTTTCCTGTGGCACATTCACTGGCCAGGCAGATCCTTCCACAAAGTCACGGTAGATTTTTGTGCAGTTTCTGGCTGCAAGAGATGGTGGGTGGGGAGCCATGGTGAGTTTCATAGAGCAGTTGGAACGCATGTCCAGGGGAGGTTGGAATTGCAATGCTCAGGCTCTGAAGTATGGCTGCTTCTGCTAACGGTGGCATCTTTCTGATTGGCAAGGTTGGAGCACCCCAGGAACAAGACGCCCTCGCCATTCCACAGGTTAGCAGATCTTTGAGCTGTTTGTGCGCAGGGTGAATTCCAAGGGTTGGGCATTCAGCTACTCATCTGCACATTAAGGTTGTGGGGGAGGTAACATATAGCCCCCCAAAGCTTATAATCCATGGTGCTTTAAGATATGCAGCTCCAACGTGGTGGGTCTGCAGAGGCATTTGGGGCAGTAACCAGGGTGATTTAAATCATTACACGATCTGTGTTGACAAAATTGAGTTTCCAAATCCAAACCTTGCAGCAGAAAGATATGCTTACAGCATCCTTGCATTCAGGGAAACTGAGGGTCTGCCCAGGTCAGACTCTGCTGTTGCTGTATTTCGGTGCTGATATGTCCCCAGAAGTGCACTAGCTACTGTTAAGCAGTAGGAGCTGAGAAGCAGGACTCTGGGGTTCCATTCCTGGCTCTACCCCTGGCTTGCCTTATTCCCTTCGATAAGTCACTTCGCCTTTCCAAGCAGTAGTTTCGCTAAAATGAGGCTGCCAGCATCTCCTGGAGCTTGTAGGAATTGGATGCAACATGCTCTAAAAGGGCAAAGACATCTTTTTCCCTGGAAGTTTCCAGGAAGCTCAAGAACACCTTTCCATCTCCTGCCTTCCTCTCACCCTCTTCTGCCTGGAACCTGCTGACTGGAATGTCTTCTTTCAGATGAGAGAGAAACTGTGGCTAAACTTGCTGTGGAAAGTCCTGTCTCTCTACCTATCAGCGGGTTCTGGAAGTGGCTGTGGTGGCTACGGCCATTTCCTGAGCTGGAAAGCAAGTTGTAGCCTCTTTCACTGGGCAGCTGTTTATTGAGGCTTCTCCTGGCTTGAGCCAGGGCTTGCCCAGTAGTGGCTGGGAGAAGCGCACTCTGACAATCACTTACTGTCTCTTGTTCTCTTTTCCAGAAGACTGACCTGACTCAGGAACCAAAGGTGAGTATAAGGCAGGGCCAATATAGCTGTCCCCAAGACCAAGGTTACTGAGAACCAGACCCAATATTCCCCTCTTACTGCAGGCTAATACCAGACACAGAGTTGCTGTGAACTCATCCTTTAATTACTGTATTTTTCTCATATAGAATGCACCCTGGAACAACATACACCCCTTTTTCCCAAAGGCAGAATGAAGAAAAAAGATCTTCTCTTGTAGTAACTGAGTAGGAGCTGCTAGGGAGTGAACCTGCTCATTATTCTGTTTCCTGTTGGTCCATGCAGACTTTGCTTTTGCCCTGTAAGCAGCAGAAACTGCTTTTACTGCTTTTCTTGCCTTTCAGTTTCCAGCAGCTGTTTTTTTCAGGGTAGAAGAAGGCATGTTCTATCCAGCAAAATACAGTACTTGGGGAAGCTCCCTGCTTTAAGCGGTCTGCCCTTTTGGAAGAGAACTGGTAGAGCATGGATTTGCTGTTTTTTGCCTGAGGATTGTGCTTTACTTCCCCTAGCTCAGGGGCAGACAAAGTCCAGCCCGCATGCTGGATCGGGCCCACAGCAGACTCCATGTTCCAGCAGCCCCTGCTGGCTCTGCAGCCAGTTTCTGTGGAGACCCCAGCAGCAGCAGGGCTGTGACAGCACAGGGCCAGGGTTTCCATTCAGACCAGCTGTAGCAGTGCCAGCAGGGTGCGTGGCTGGGCAGGAATCTGCTCCGAGGTCGGGACTGGGATCTTCCTGCGGTGACTGCGCGGTTCGGATTCAGGGCACAACTGCAATCTGCTTTCTGCACATCCTGGCAGGGGCTGGTGGGAAATGGAGTCCAGCCGCTGGCTGGATTCACCATTTGCCTGCCCCTGCCCTAACTGCACCCACTTCAGTTTCTTCCCTAGAGAAAGGTGCTTCAGAAAGTTGTCCATGTTGTTTATCCTCTGAAGCAGCCAGCTGTGATTGAGATATTGTTCTGTCCATAAGTTTTGCTGTGAGTTTGGTTTTATGTGGAAAAATGGTTCTGACTCTGACCTCTTCCTCACTGTCTGTCCACAGGCCCAAGCAAACTGCCGTGTGGGGATAGCAGCCCTTAACACTCTGGCAGGCTACATAGATTGGGTGGCAATGAGCCACATCACAGCAGATAACTGCAAGCTCTTAGAAATGTTGTGCCTGCTTCTAAACGAGCCTGAGCTCCAAATTGGAGCAGCAGAGTGTCTCCTGATTGCTGTCAGCAGGAAGGTGAGTTCATCCTCAGGAGTTTCTCTGACTCTGTCCTTTGAGCTGCTGCTTATTTCTTCAGATTGAGGAATGGAAATCTCATTCCTCTGTTGACTGAAGCTACCCTCCCTCCAGCTGCCTAGGAGTCTGGGTGATGATAAGGTGGATATCACACCATGAGGGTGTGCAGAGCAGTGGCTGGAACTCACCCTGGCCCCGTTATCTGTGTGCCCCATCTCCTTTGAAGCTGGAAAAACTTGCTTGAGTGAGTAGTATTATTTCTGCCTCTGCAAAGCATTGAGGTGTTGCCATCCAGCTGTAATAGCAGGATTTCTGATGTACAGCATCATGAGCCCAGTACTTGCAATCAGTCCTACAACCCGGCTATTCATCACCTGCCCTTCAGTGACAAGCCAGTGTGCAGCCTAAGAAGAGAAATGGACACAAGGGCGCAGGGTGTCTCAGTTTAAGGCTCCCAAGTAGTGATTATTAGAATAGTGTACCTTTAAACGTTCCTTAAGTTTCTTACTACAGTTTTTACTTCACATCTGGGGGGAATGCAAGGCTCCAAATGGCAGCATGGCTAGTGACTTGACTAGCAGAAAGGACTGCAGTCATCTCTTGTGACCTGGGTGTTTATGTTTCTTTATGCCTAGGGGAAACTGGAGGATCGGAAGCCCCTGATGGTTTTGTTTGGAGATGTTGCCATGCACTACATACTGTCCGCTGCTCAGTAAGTACTGTCTTGCTGCTGCTGAGAAGGCAAGTTACGGTCTTCAAACAACAAATGGCTGTTTCTGATCTGCATTAATTACTTTCATCCCCAGCTTTTAAAACTTAAAGCTAGATATAGCCTCAGCCAGCACCTGTCTCCAACTTGGGGGGAGGGGGGTGGAATTCTCAGCTTCCTACCCACAGAGTGCTGCCCTTTAAGCCATTGCTTCTTGAAAAGCTAGCTATTGTCTTAAGCTCATAGTTTAAGAAGTAGCTGGTCTTAATAACGTCTGGTTTTTAAAAGCCTTCTCTTTCAGGCTGAGATTCGATCAGGAAATATTTGTAAAGTCCAAAGGATACAGACTAGATATACTTCTAAATTTTAATTTGACCCATGCTACCAAGAACTTCAGTAGTGGTAAAAGAAACCCAGTCATATTGACATCTCACTGTCCTGACAGTTTTCCTGTGTCATCTGCTTTGTGTTTAACTCTGATCTACCCTTTCCCTTCCTTTTCATCCCAGGACAGCAGATGGAGAAGGCCTAGTAGAGAAGCACTATGTCTTCTTGAAGAGACTTTGCCAAGTTTTGTGTGCTTTGGGCAGCCAGCTGTGTGCATTATTAGTAAGTTCCCTAAAAATGCCAGAAATGGTCTTGAGAGGGGGATTGATTGGCTTTAGATATGTATGCCATGTTCCTAGTTTTGCACCATTGATGTTGGCTGGTTTGGGATTTTTTCCTCTAACATTGGTGAAAAAACACCTTCGCTCTGAAGTGTAACCTGGGGGCTGTGTCCTGTCAGCACTGTAGGAACATGGGACATAGAAGACCTGTTGGATCATCAAGCTTGGTCTCTTGCTGTTGTGGGAAAGTGCATCATATAATCTTTATACACTGCTGCAGCTGACTTTTAAAACTAGTTAGTTCTTGTCCCTCCTGCTGTAAGAAAACCTATTCTGACTTCCAGCCTAAATTTATTCATAGCTAGTTTATTCACATTTGCTTTTATGCCTTTTAATTTAAATAGTTATTTTCCCTTTTTGGTGTTCATATCCACTCTTAGTATACATTGAAACTTTGGCGCTTTCACTGGCTGCACCAAGTCCAGGATGTTAGGATCTGTTTATGTAGTAAGGGAGGCAGCAGACTCAAGGGAGGTGAAGGAATACCAGGGAAGAGTCTGCTGCTATGGTAGTAGTGACAAGAAGAGCTCCAGAGAAGGGAGTGCTTAAGACAGCCATCAGGTCAGGGTACAGGAGTGCAGAGAAGCAGCACCTTGAAAAGAAGGTTTTCATTTTGAGCACATAGTTGCTCTAAACACATATTTTGAACCTCTCAGAAATGGGGGTGAGGTGACCTGGGAAAATGACACTGAACTCTGGTCAGTGAACCTGCATGTGAAATTCTGCCAGTTTTGTTAAGAACTGCTACCACCCAGGCTTTCTTTTCCCACCATTTCTGTGGTGGTCAGGGAGTCCTGGCTCAGCAGTCACCTGGTTACCTGAGGTGTTGTGGCTTTGTTAAAATGGCCTCCAACAGGCTCAAAGCCTACCCTTTCCTCTCAAATGTGGATGCTGACTCCTTCAGCTTCTCCAGGACAACCTAGTGGAACTAGCTGCCCTTTGAGCAGCAGCAGTTTCAGAACATAGTCATTCTGCTGTGGCTTCCCAGCCCCCCCCAAGATGTTGCATCCTTGTTGTATAATGACACTGCCACTTGTGTCCCATCTCCTCCTGCTCTGACTCCAAAGTGTTTTGTCTGAAATTACTTCTCTTTCTCTTAAAAGGGCTCCGATTCTGATGTGGAAACACCAGCAAATTTTGGAAAATATCTTGATTCGTTTTTAGCTTTCACAACCCATCCCAGTCAGGTATGTAAAGGACAGAGAATCTCCGCAGCATGTATACAGTTAAGCTGCCCATGTAGGTAGCTGCATAACTTCTCCCCTGAAGGAGTCTTTGCTCATGTCTATTGCATACTCGAGAGCCAGACACCATTTTCTAGCCGCTCTGTTTCCTTTTCTGACAATATGGGAAGAAGCAACACCTCTGCTGCTCTGCCCTTCAGCATCCCAAAAAATCCAATTCAGTATGGCTGACATATTGTCAGTGAAGCCCCTGAGACTGAGAGGCTGGTATTTGCTTTCTGGAGTGTCTTATTTGAGTCTGGTTTAGCTTGGAGGTTTCAGGTGAGCCTGGGAAAGTGCATGACCTTACTAGGGTGTTGATGTAAATTGTGTTTGCCCTCTGGTGCAGAAGCCTGAACCTTTTGTGCTAAGAAATCCTTGCCCTGTTGCAATCTTCATTTTTCTTCATGTTTTCTCAGTTCCTGCGCTCCTCCACCCAGATCACCTGGGGAGCCCTCTTCCGGCATGACGTCCTGTCTCGTGACCCTCTGCTCTTGGCTATGATCCCAAAGTATCTGAGAGCATCTATGACTAACCTAGTAAAGGTATGGGGGATCTCTGACCTGCTGGATGTTGAGCAGGTGGTTCTATTAATGTTATACAGCTGTAACAGTAGAGAAGCTGGGTAGCTGATGTGGCTGTAGGGAGAGTCACCTCCAGGCTGCTGTGCAGCTCTCCTGAAAATTGCTACTGTCTAGTTTGTGACCTTAGTCTGAGCCTCCTTGGAGCTAGCTCTCAGCTGACATGGATGGTTTCATCCCCTCCGTCACCTTGTCCCTTGTATTTCCAGGTGGGCTTTCCCTCCAAGACAGACAGCCCCAGTTGTGAATACTCTCGCTTTGACTTTGACAGCGATGAAGACTTCAATGCCTTCTTCAACTGTAAGTCACTCTTGCCTGGGAGCCTCTGGGCTAGTTGTATTGCCTCTGTCCAAGGCTTGCAGCCTTCCCTTCGTTCTTGCCAAGTTACTAGCTAGGGCCCCATATACCAGCTCAGCAGTGGGATACACTTGTTCACATTGTCCCAGGTTATCTTTGTGCTTTGCGTCTGGTGAATTTTTTGGCATTTTCCATGCAGTTAAGCTTTTGACCAGCAAGTGGAGCCCAAAACAACAGCCTCTGCAGAGCCTTCACCACCCACTGTGTCAGGCAGTGATTCTCCACCAGTGTGCTGTGGCATCCTGGGGTACCTTTACATCCTTTCAAGGGCACCATGCAGTGTTACCACCATTAGGTGTGCAAACATGATTCACAGGATAAATAGTTTCAAACAGGAATCTGTAGCATTAAAACTATTCTGCCCTATTGTGGTCTTTAAGTTCTCTGCAGCCAAAGAATTGCTCGAGTATTTTTCTGTACTCAAAAAAAGGAGAGAGAATTAAAGCTAACATTTTTGCAGGGAGCCTTGATCTCGAATAATGGAGAGCCACTGGTGTAAAGAAATAGCTACTTTGGAGTCAACTGGGGAATTAACTTGGAATGAAACCAGTTATACCCAGCACAAGATCAGGAGCTGGGCTTGGAAACAAAGGTTTAAAAAAAGAGGGCCAAGCACTGGAGTTCTGTCTTTACATGTGACTCATGTCAGGGTCACTTTGGAAAGAGAATGGGAAGCATAATTACATGAAATATCCTCAGTATTAAAGGCAAAACATATTTTGGTTAAATTTACTGAAACAACAATGAAAGCATTGTCAGTACTTAGTGAATTGAGCTGGCTCTTTTTAATGTCCTTCAGTTTGGTATACAAGATAACTTATCTTCCATCACCTAGTTCTTAGTTATTGTTTGTAAGAGGAAAATAAGCATTCCTGCCTCTTCTCAGCTTTTCAGTAAGTCACTGGAGCTAATCTGGGGGGAACTGAAATGAAGAGAAAATGTTCTCTCTGAAGCTGTGAAGAGGTTACTGTTGTAAAACATGGGCTCCAGAAAATTCCAATTCTGTATTTTTAGCCAGTGATTTCCAGTGCAGTGGTCTGAATTGCTTTAAAACTTTGGCAGCAAAGATATTCTCTGACAATATTTATAATTAAAATAAATTTAACAGATTATATTAAATGCAGGCCTTAGCTATATTGTTATAATTTACTTTTTAAAGAATGCAGTTTGAAATTAATTTCATAGATTTCATAGACATTAGGGCTGGAAGGGACCTCAGAATATCATTGAGTTCAGTCCCCCGCCCAAAGGGCAGGAAGTCAGCTGGGGTCATAGGATTTAAATGTGCTGAGCTCACTCTGCAGAGCACCACTGCCTAAGCAGTTGCCACAAATGTCCCCAACATTGCAAATGGCGTCTACCTCATCTTTCCATTATCTGAACCTACCTCTTTTTGTCCATTTCCTGTGGCAGCTTTCCGGGCACAGCAGGGAGAGGTGATGAGGATGGCATGTCGTTTGGACCCAAAGACTGGCTTTCAGATGGCTGGGGAGTGGCTGAAGTACCAGTTGTCATCACCTGTTGATATTGGAGCCATGAACTGTAAGTTGCCTGAAGCAGGGCAGGAAAGAAAAGGAGCTTGGGCTCCTATTAGAGACCAGAAGAAACTTTTGTGCATATCTTTTAAGCCTCTTCAAAGTGACCTGGCTTTCAGGTCAGACTTCTCTAGGTCTCTGCAGGCAAATCCTTGGTAGCCTACTTATGCACACCCTACCACAGAGCCTTTGGTTGAAAGGAAGACTCCTGCCTATCCCAGTTCTGGTTTGTATCTTTGAAGGCAGATGTTTCAAACAAAAGCAGTTTCAAACAAAAAGGCCAGAATTGATTGGGTCTGTCATTTCTGTAAAATCCAGCCTATCCCCATTCAGAGAAATTCTACCTTCCCTGACTTACAAAGGACTTTGTCCAGTCACTTTTCCTCCAGCAGGCCATTTGCTGCCTTCCAAGTCCCATTGTGGTTAGTACTGTCCCAAGTGCCACTGACACAAGGAGCAGTAGTCTCAAGTTGCAGCAAGGGAGGTTTAGGTTGGATATTAGGAAAAACTTTCTCAGTAGGAGGGTGGTGAAGCACTGGAACAGGTTATCTATGTAAGTGGTAGAATCTCCATCCTTGCACGTTTTTAAGGCTTGGCTTGGCTTGGCTTGACAAAGGCCTGGCTGGAATGAACTAGTTGGGGATGGTCCTGCTTTGAGCAGGGGGTTGGACTACATAACCGCCTGAGGACCCTTTCAACCCTGACTTCCTGTGATTCTCTGAGAATGCTGGGCATTCAACCCATCCCTTTCTTTTCCACTCAGTTCTGAGTCGTTGGAATCAGTTCCTCTCTATATCTCCAGAATGGTATTTGACTCAGGAGCTGAATTGTTCCCTGAATTATGAAAGTGATAGCCTTCAAGCACCATTTGGCACCTTGGGGGTTCTCTAACCATGAATCTTTCTGATGGAAAAGATTGCAGAAGGAAGAGACTGAAGTGCTTGTTAATGGGGTGGGTAAAATCATCCAGTGTAGGATTTTGCAGAGGATCCACAGGCTAGCAGCATGCTCGAGGGATGAAGGGAAAAGTAGATCATCCTAGGGCCATGGCAGTTCACATGGTCTTTTTTTCCTCTCTTGTAGCTAAGACAGGGGAAGGTCTCTGTTCCATCTTCTCACCTTCCTTTGTGCAGTGGGATGCTATGACCTTCTTCTCAGAGAGTGTCATCAGCCAGATGTTTCGAACTCTGGATAAGGAAGTAAGTACTTCTCTAACATATTTCCAGGGACTGTCTTGATTTGAGGTGGGTGTTTCCCAGCTGCATTGCTCTTCAAACAGCATGAAGCAAAAATGCTGGCTTGTAACTACAATATACATCAGTGCTGAATCCTGAACTCTGTTAGGAGAGGTCTCAGTTGCTCTCTGTGTGTGTAGGGAGGATGATCTATTAGGATGGTAAAGCCAATCCCACTGAAATATTCCACTGTCAGAAAAATGTCCTGTACCTAGATGCAGTGTTCTGAAAGGAATTGGTGCAGAGACTAGAGCCCTAGGATGGTATAGTCACAACAGTCTGTCCTGTCAGGAAAGCAAGTGTATTTTATATGGCACCTTTCACGGTTTGTTAAAATGGCATCCTGTGGGGATTTTTGTGACTAAACGAGAATGGGTTATATGTGCACAACACGGGGGGGCAAGTGCACAGCAAACAGCAAGGAAAATGTAGTTTCCTTCTCTGTTGTTAGCAACCCAGTTACTGAAAAATCACAGGCAGTAATCATTAGTAACCTTTGACACTGGCTTTTATCTGGGATTAGGTTATTTGTTATTTTAGCTGTTTGTTCTGGTCACAGCAAAATGTGGCAAGAAAAAATGGCTTAAACCAGAAAACATTAGACAGGAGGCAAAAAAGAGAGGAGTTTTGATGCCCTGGAAAAGAAGTAATAGTAAGTATTTCAAGTTGACATCTCAAGACCACTGTAGAAATAGTGATGCCATCTTCTACCTTTCAACAGCAGTTTCCCATCAAATATATATAGATTAACACATGCCTTTGTACCACTTGTCTTGCCTAGTTTGTAAATGGAAGACTTCACCCACAGGTGTCAGTCAACACACACACTTCTTGGTGGAGACATTGGAGTGTTTGCTGTGTGCTGGAATTCTGACCATTGCTCTCTTTCTCCCCCCTCCCCTTATTTCTCCTCACAGGAAATTCCAGTAAATGAGGGCATAGAGCTGCTGCAGCTTGTCCTGAACTTTGAAACAAAGGACCCCCTCATTCTATCCTGTGTGCTTACCAACGTCTCTGCACTTTTCCCCTTTGTCACCTACAGGCCAGAGTACCTGCCACAAGTCCTCTCAAAGGTTGGCACCATCTAGCCTACCCCTTAATCAGTTACTCTGTAGGTGGAGCAGTAGTACCACGTAACCCTTGCATTGTTTTTCATTCACACGCCTTCCTCATGACATTTCTCTGAGAGAGGAATAATACTTCTTGTTAGAGGTGGAAAAACTGATAGAGCCTGTTGCAATGTCAGAAAACCCAGATTTGATTCCCAGCCCTGGACTTCAACTACTAAATGAGAGCCTCTGGCGAGAGTGCCTTAGCATTGCTAAAGATCTCCTACAGTCATAGTGAGAATTCATTGTTTTGCTTAAAAGGAGAGTCTCCATTGACTTGGTGATTAGTGTATAATCCCCAGGTACAGGAGTGAATTCCAGATGTAAGGATTGATTTCATTTTTCCCCTTGTCCCTCAGCTCTTTGCCTCGGTGACCTTTGAAGTTATAGAAGAAAGTAAGGTGAGTCCTTACTATCCCACTATGTTCATATCATGTGCATTCTGTGTGAGGGTCCATCAGTGCCTAAAATGGGGTAGGACATAACACTACAACAAGATTTGTGTTTGTAGGTCTGTTCTTGGAAAGGGGAAAAGAACCTAAAGAGCTGTCTCCTCCTTTGTTGTCTTGCCTAATAAGCCCAGGCTGATGGAAGCTTGGGAGGTGTGTAGGTTGAAATTCAACCCCATGAAGAACTCCAGAACAAAACCACTTAGTTCCTAGTCTTATGCTAGACTTCTAGGGATTGAATTTCATCTGGTAGACAGACATCTTTCAATGGTGAGCAAGCATGTGGCTGTGATTCATGTGCTAGCCCAAGATGCATGTTGGGAACCTGTTTACAAATAAGATCAAGCATGTTTGTGTCCCTGAAGCAGAACTGGAAGACAGCTTGTCTGGGTTGGGGCACTGCTCAAACTAGCTGTAACCCCTCGGGGGATTAGCTGGAGTTAATTGATCCCTAGGGATGCACATGTGGTAGTGTCTGTTTCCCCTAGCTCTGCAGCACAGAGTGTTGTGTAGATTTTGTAGACTGTTGACTCTAGCTTGATTCCAGGTCTCTTGAATATTGTTATATCTGTCCAGGCCCCAAGAACTCGTGCAGTAAAGAATGTGAGAAGACACGCATGCTCCTCAATTATCAAGATGTGTCGGGACTACCCTCAGCTTGTCCTGGTATGTACATGAAAGGTTATTCTAGGGACCTGCCACCTGACCTTCATTTGCATGCCCAGGGTCTATGGGGAGTTCAATTGTAAGATAATGAGTAATAGCTGAAGGGTCAGGGGCAGGAGGAAGTCAAGCCTACAACAGCTTAATAGCTGGAAAGTGGCTATATTTTAATTTTTGTACTGATCAACTGTCCCTATTGGCTCCTTAGCTGATATGGCAGCAAAAGTGGTCTGGAGCAGAGGCAGTGGTATTTCCCTTTTGGACCAGTTCAGGGAGTTTACAAAGGAATATTAGCTACTCTTTCTCTTTGAACCTACCAGAGTCAGTTTTTTCTAGAGACCACACACTGCTGGCAGGTCTGGGCTTGCGACTCCAGTAGTGCTGCTGCCTGGATTGCTTTGTGACTGGGAGCTGTAATTTAAGTGCTGTTGTTGACTTGGAACTTTGGAAACCTGCAGTGATCTGCCTGGTATTCCCCACCCCTTTGAGGTTCCTTCATTTGTTGGGATCACAGCAGCTCTCAGTTGCTCTGTGGTTATAGATTAACCTCCCTGTTGTGGGAGAACACAAGCTGCTCCTTTGAACACGCTAGTTGGGGTCATGTAACATTTTGGCCATCATCGTCGCTTCCAAGACAGAGGGGTTTTGGCGCTGCCTATCCATGAGTGTTCCTTGGCACTTATGCAGAGCTGCCAGGTACACCCGACCAATTAGTGAAGAGAGAAACTGCACATACAGAGCCACCATTTGCTTGGATCATCAGGGGATGTTTTTGTTAGGCTTCCATGATGGAAATATCCTAAGGTCTGACGTTTGAGAGTCCTAAACCAACTTGTTTCTTTGCCAGTCATGTAGGATATAGAATGTGCTGCCATGGCTATAGGTGGTCAGGTCAGGGAGTAGGGAGATGCCAGTGGCACTGATCCAGATTCAAACTACCATTATAAGAGGGGTTACAGGCAACAGAGATCCCAGAGAGATCTGAGCGTGGAAGGAAGCAATGGATGGATAGAGTAGAACAAGCTGTACACAGTCAAATGGGTGGCCAACTGGCTGGAGGGCCGCACCCAGAGAGTGGTGGTAGACGGGTCATGTGGGCAGTGGGGTCCCCCAGGGCTCGGTCTTCGGGCCTGCACTGTTCAACATCTTCATCAG
>NW_017728943.1:82433912-82455619 GCF_001723895.1 Crocodylus porosus
CTGTCAGGGCGGCTAGGATCTGGAACCAACTTCCAAGAGAAGTGGTGCTAGCTCCTACCTTGGGGGTCTTTAAGACAAGGCTTGACAGTCACCTTGCTGGGGTCGTTTGACCCCAGTACTTTTTCCTGCCATGGCAGGGGGTTGGACTCGACTGTCTGCTCAGGTCCCTTCCGACCCTACTAACTATGAAACTATGAAAAGGCTTGAAGATCACAGCAGGGGACGGACTCTTCTTGAGAGAGAGGGCATGTCAGTCAGCCCCATTCACCAGCTATTTCCACTGCTTTGTTTTCTGGGAATATGGTGCACTCTGGTTTGCCTGGGCTCCCCAAACATGAGTGCAGCAATGCCAGTCAGGTTCCTCACCACACCATGTACATGATGCTGTCCTGTTTTGGGTGGGTGTGTTCCAGCCAAATTTTGAGATGCTGTATAACCACGTGAAGCAGCTGCTGTCCAACGAGCTGCTGCTAACGCAGATGGAGAAGTGCGCCCTCATGGAGGCCCTGGTCCTCATCAGCAACCAGTTCAAGGATTATGAGCGGCAGAAGGCCTTCCTGGAGGAGCTCATGGCTCCTGTAGCCAGCCTATGGCTCTCTGAAGAGATGCAGAGGTACGGGACCTGTATTAACTGTTCCTGTGATAGAGCTGAAGGGCAGGCAGAGGTGATGGGAGTAGCACATCTCTCCTGCTGGAGACTGTGCACACCAAAGGAAGACAACCTTGTGTCTCCTGGTCACCTGTGTCCTGGATAGTGACTGATTGCTTGCCACAAGCCCTCTGCTCTCAGGAAGTTTGGCCACCACCCAAGGTCCTGCTAAGTGTCTCGAGTTGGTTGGGGGTATCTGTGTGAGCTGAGAGCTCAGGAAGTTATCATAGGTCTACAGCACTCTATAAACAGCTGGGAAAAGGGGATCAAAATAACCCCTGAGAGCACCAAACAGCACTGCTGAAACTTGAGACAAGCAGAATACTTCCACAGTCATTGCACTGAAGGGTTCTGGGCCCCAGGGAGGGGCTCTATGCGGGGGTTCGTAGAGGTGTTTGCTGGCTGGTTCTTGTAATCTTGAGCCAAATCAGAGTTGAATACCGTACAGAAAACTAGTTGGTCCTGCCAGCCTCTCCTGAGCCCAGCTGGTTGATCTGAGGCTCTATAAACAATGTGGAGGGACACCTTCATCAAAAACCATGGAGGAGCTGATCATAGGAGTTCAAGGTCACCTAAAGTTCAGCTTTAAATCAGTTAAACTGGTTGAACAAGCTCCCCATGAATATCCTCAAATCTGATTTGCTGTCCTCCTTCCAAAGCTGCCCTTTGTTGTGATGCCTGCTTAAAACCTCATGGCCATTCTGCTGGTATGCCAAGAGCAGTGCCTGCCCTGTTTACCATTATGGTCTCCTCATCTCTTGGTTTTTCCCCATCTTTTTGTACCCATCTGTTGTCTCTTGTCTTCTTAGATTGTCCACTCTCTGAGGCAGAGACTGTCATTCTGTTTGCGTAGTGTCTGCCATTTGATAACTGTCTTCAAATGTCTGAAGGGTGATTATAGAGAGGATGGAGGTAGACTTTTCACTGTGGACATAGGTGACAGGACTAGGAGCAATGGTCTCAAGCTACAACAGAGGGAATTTAGGTTGGAGATTAGGAGGAACTTTCTGACTATAAGGGTGATCAAGCATTGGAACAGGCTACCTAAAGAAGTTATGAAATTGCAATCCTTGAAAGTTTTCAAGAGCTGGTTGGACAGACATCGGGGTGGGATGGTTTTAGTCAGGGATGATCCTGCTCTGAGAAGGGGGCTGAACTAAATGAACTTGTAAGGTCCCTTCCAGCCTATGATCCTGTCACAGTGAGCTTGTGGTTCACATCAAGGCTGCCTAGGCATGACAAAATACAAGTCATTTGGGTAGCTGTGCTAGAACACAAGGAGTGTTGACTGCAGGTGCCAGACTGCTGACATTGAAAAAAATCCATGGTTTCTCTCTCCTCTCAGAGTCCTATCAGATCCTGAATCTTTCATCTCATATGTGGGTGCTGATAACAAAATCACTGACCCAATCTTGGAAGATCCCAGTGGTCTGAACCGCTCCAGAGTGAGTATCCATTATCTAAGGAGCCTTGGGCCTTGGAAGAGATGTATAACCTCCCTGCATTGTACATGCACTTACCTATCCTGCCTCTTGGGCAGGGCCTTGGGCAAGGCCTACTGTCCCCCTTCTGTTGGATTCGGCCTGTTTGTGCTGCAGAATGGTTTCAGACTCTTCAGCTCAAGCAAACAATTGTGGGTCATATAAGATGAGCTGGCTCCACAGGATGGAGTTTTCCATTTTACCCTTTACCCTTCCCTAGCTGACACGTAGGTTCCAGAGATGATCTGTACCTCTTCTAGAATGGAATTTTCCTCTGTTCCTGGTCCTTAAATCTTTATACTTGGTGTGGCTCAGGTTCTTTCTGGTGCTGTCAGATTAATGCTGGGTGTTTGGGGAAATGGAGTATCGTGAGTTGTGATTTTATATGGCACAGCGTCTAATTCAGGGATGGGCAAAATGTGGCCTATAGGCCAGATGCAGTCCACCAGGCTATTCTATCTGGCCTGGTCCAAAACCCTAAAAAATTTAGAAAATTTATAGTCATCTGCCCCTGGCTGCCTCTCGTACGACCCTCGATGGCTTGCCAGAACTCAGTAAGTGGCCCTCCACCTGAAATAATTGCCCGCCCCGATCTAACTAAAATACATATCGGGGGCATGGCTTTGTACAATCTAGTGGCTGCAATAGGTGCCATTCTTGGATTTGATTGGTAAGTACCATCCTTGGGGCTGTAGATGATATCAGAATGCAAACTTCAGAATTTTGCTTGATGCTAATTCTCACTTAGACCATTGTTATGAAAATGGATCTTTCAATTGAATTGTCACGTGTGATGGAAATGAAAGACTGAAGCCTTAAACATTTCCTTTTAGAAGGTACCCTATGTGGTTCCTTGAACTCTGCAAGATCTTCTGCATTGATACTTTGTCCTATAAGAAGTTCCTGACCTCTGCCAGAGGGACAAAAGGTTATTGCAGACTTCAGAAGATATTGGAGTAGCATGCCGCATCTCACAGGCTTGGACCAGTGGTGGCAGGCCATCCTGTTGTGAAAAGTTCCTGGGAGAGAAGATGGGTAACAAGGTCCTCTTTAGCCTTGTTGCTAAGAAGTGTTCTTTCCATGTCTTCTGGCTTGCTGTAGATAAGCTTTTGCGTGTACACCATTCTGGGAGTTGTGAAACGGGCTCGCTGGCCCACTGCCCTGGAAGAGGCTACAGCTGGAGGATTTGTCGTCGGGTGCACGCCCAGTGGTAGTCCGATCTACCGTAACCCCTGCACTGAGCAAGTCCTGAAACTTATGGACAACTTGCTTGCTCTCATCAGGTGGGTTGAGTTGATATGACCTCAGTTATGCCGACTGAAATCTCTTAAAGCAGAATTGCCATGTATGTTGTGCGTTCTGAGCATGTTCTCCCATTGAAGCCGACGGGAGCACAGGCTTGGGCACCTGCACCAATGCTGTTCCTGACTGTTCTCAGTGGGGAATAGGACTGGGGAAACTGAGCCTTCCCAGCACTCACTGCCCTGGCCTACAGGATTCCATCAGAGCCAATGGGAGCTTGGGCTGGGGCTGCCACCCCCACCCCGACTCCCACCTTGGATTCTGCCCGTAAAACTGCCACAACAACTAATGAAGCGTTTCTCAACTAATGTCTCTGCTCTGCCCTCAGCCCCCACCAGGCCACCTCGGTACCACCAGGGCAGTCCCAGCTCTCATCGCATCCAGTGGGAGTTTGCACTCTTCTCTCTTCAGTACTCAGTTGAGCTTGTTTGATTTGCCAAATGTGAATTCTGGGGGCCTGAAGCATGATCTTCTGTCGAAACTTGAGGGGGCAACTGCTGAGGCTGTCTGTGACCAGCAGGACACCTGCTGGCACTATGATTATATATCTGTAGACTGGCCGATATGGAGCGAGATGAGGGTTCAGGTGTGTGAGGTGAGCACAGGAGTGTAGCCCTTGAATTACTGAAGTATCTAGGGGAAAAAAACAGCCCTTGGATTTACAAAGAGGCCACCAAGGTGTGGACTGTGCTGTGGAGGCACTGCTAGCTTCAGAGATAATGTGAAGTGGTGCTGTGCAGAGTCTGAGACAATTTCCCTCTGCCTGCATCTGAAGCTAGATGATTGCTGGAAAGTGACTGTCCAAAGAGACTGGTCTAATCCTCTCTTAGCTGTAAGGACATTGTATGTACCCAGCTTGGCAGGACTTGCACGTCATTCATGAAATCAGGACCTTGCTGTTTCCAGTAGGAAGCAGTGTCCTGGGCAAAGATGGGGGTGGGGCAGGTTCCTACAATCTTAATCCACTCCTCATTACAAGGCTTAGGGTGGCTTGTTTGTGGGCAGGGTTGAACTATCCAGTTTGTTACTGATGAAGTATTATCCACCCTGTCTCATATGATTTGCCTTTCGGTTGCATAGGTCAGGGATCCCATGGATCAATTCTTGTGGCAAGTTGTGAGCTTTCTGGGCAGAGACAGTCTTGTTCAGTGATTTGTGTACAGCTGAGCACATTTTAGTGACTAAAGCTTACACATCACCATAGCTGTGAAATTCAATAAAACAGCATCCCAGTTAGTGTTCCCCTGCTTTACAGCAGGTTGTTATGGCCACAGATGAGGGACCTGTTTGCCCACACAGTCACTACTCCCAAAATTAGTATGTTAAAGACCTTAGGGGATACCTGTTATGAGCAGCCTAAGAAACTAAATTCCACCCTCATCCATCTGGGTCCTATTCTTGCCTCCTTTTGCACGGAGACACACAGGCTGTGCTCTATGACTAGTGTACCTTCTCTAGCACTAAGAACATGGCTCCCATGGTGTGTTCTGAGGCAGCAGATTGGTGTTGTCATTCAGGCTTCTCTGTTACAGACTGGGGCCTTTTATTTTAGGCTTTTCTGAGCAATAGGTTGTGGCTTGTACTTGATCCTCTAAGGTTCCCAGACCCTGTTTCCCAGGAGAGTTTTATAAAGGTTGGCACTCTTTCAATGTGGGGTTCAACATGGTTAAAGTAGTGAACGTGCCCAGCCTCCTGCCTTGCATCTGGCTTCACTGAGCACAGAAGAATGAGGCCCTGCTCTACAGGGTAGTTGCCAGGTGTAAGGACATCCAGCTGTCATAAATCAGCAGAGCTTTTGGGCAAAAGCAGTATTGAAGCTTCCAGGAAAGCAGAGAGCCTGTGCTCTCTTTCCCTCTGGCATTGTTTCTGTTGTCCAGGAGGGTTTTGCTACATGTACAGGTTCACGTGTTCACACAAAGGCCTCTGAAGTCTTGAGAAGCTTCTGTGTGGATATTAGAAGTACTGCACTAGGGCCAAGCATGGCTGCCTTGTGTGGTAGTTGCAGCTTCAGGACAGTAGCTGACTTTATGCTTGGGTACATTGGATAGCATTGGATCTAAAGGCCAACTTGCAGGGAAAGCCAGCTAGTTTCTGCAGTGTTACAGTGCTGCTGAGGGAAAGGGGCTAATGCCAGGGGCTTGGAGGTCTCACAGGATGCACTGGCTGACTGGATCTGCAAGAAGCAGCCTCACAAATTCTCCTGAGCAGCTGAATTGAACTGTAAGTAAAGAAGCTCCTATGAAGCTGGGGATGTTCTCCACTGTAAATGGTTGTGCTTACTTCTTTCTGAGTCCCTTGTGTGGTGCTTTAGGCCATCTAGGGGAGGAGACACAGGGAAAGTGTGAGTAATCACTGGGTTGATACCAAGGTAAGTAGTGTGTGTAATAGCTCCTTGGTCTTGGCCATGACCTCCGAGATGGCCAGGGAGCTCAGGTAACAGGATAACTCTGCAGCAGTTCATGTGTGCACCTTAAGAGATACAGGCAGTGTAAGGATGCCTCTAACAGCTGGTCTTTTTGTGCTTGACCTAATTTGCCTGTTGCTTTCACAGTGGATGTCCAATTGTTGAATGAACTTGAAGTTACTCTGTTAATTGTTTGCAGCTCGATGTTTGATAGCACTTCTTGTCCTCTGTGGTATTTCAGTTTATCCAGCTGCTTCCCCAGCTTTTTGGCTTACGGTTTTTGTGATGTTCTTGCTTTCTCTTCTGGGTTTGAGCCTAAATAAAAGGCAAGTTCTGTGGTATCAGAATGTCTTGGCATCAGCAGCTGAATAGACCGACTCACCCAGCATCATCCCCAGTGCCTGGGATCTGAACAAACCAACTAGGTTTATCAGGAGTCCTGCACAAACTGGGGGCTTTTTCTGAACCCAGCTTGACAAGATGCTGGTCGTACACAACATTAATATCTGCAGTGGCCTGGCTCTATAGATACAACTATCTCTGATTTTTCTAATATAGACAGTTCCACTTCTGGGTTAAGACATTTTTTTTTTTTTTTTTTTCACCGCAGACTCCCAGGAAGTTCTGAAAGGCTCATCCTCTAGCCTAGCAGGCAACATCTTGTTATCAGAGATGCTTCCAGCTTGCTTAACAGAGCTGTGATTCTCTCTGAAAATATACCCTCCCCCCCCATTCCCTGCCATATCCTTTTTCTGTGTTATTGCTGGGCTATAAATGTTTCTCTCTTGAATGTCATTTTCCATGTTTTCCTGGGCACTGGATTTCCCAGAGGTCCCTTTTTATACGGTGACAGTACTCAGTGCTCAGTCTGAGTGTCCTGACCTTTTCATATCTGGTGGCTGCCTTCTAACTATGCCCGGTGGCTGAGCAGTTTGGTCCCACTAACTTCAGTTACTGCTGCAGCTTTGCTGAACCCTCTGACTGAGCATCTACCTATGCAGGTTTACTACTAACCTGAGAGTATGTTTTAAGGTGAGACTCGTGGCAGCAAGCTGCAGGGTGCAATGATCTCTCCTCAGTGGGACCAGCTAGCCAGCTGCTTTGATCAGAGCAAAGCCACTCTACAGGACTAGTGGCCAATTCCATCATCATGCATTTGATACATTGTGATATAAGAAGCAGGACCTTCCTTCCCATTATGCAAAGTTCAGCCTTTACTAGCATAAAACAGGCTGGAGACACACAAAGGGTGACTGAGTAAAGGTGTCCTCATATCAGTGGTGGTTGTGGTCATAGTATAGCCTCAAGCAGGGGTACATAGCTCTCTGAACCTGTAGGGCAGCGTTTCCCAAACTTGAAAGCTGAAACCCTTACCAGTAAAACAAAATTACTGTGCCTCTTTGAGATCCATCCTGGGGTGGTAGTCCTACTCCAGATGGGTCAGTCAGTAGGTTATATAGGTCTTCACACAGAATTTTACTGTCCTTCTCTACAGTAGGACAGAGTGAAGTAGTTAACAGTGCAGACACTTGGGGTCTGTTAGTGCTCAGTAAGAGGAACAGGATAGTTTGGAGTCAGTTCAGGCCCTCTGCAAGCTCAGGCCGGCACTGGTGCATTGGTGTTGCTTCACAGTCATGACAACTAGAGACTCTTTAACAAAAAAAACAAATGAGGTCCAAAACTCTGGAGAACAGCAGAGGTCTGCCCCTGTCCCCCTCCCCCTGCCAGTCCTTTGCGCCTCACGCTTTGGGAAACGCTGCTCTAGGGGTTGATACTGAGTTGCCCTTGATCACCTCTAGCAGCAGGTACAATGGCATTGCAGTTTTGACGGAGGCTGTTGGGCCGTTTGGCTGCAGGATTTGTGCTGTGTGCAGCTGTCGACACCCAGAGTGGAGGTCTGAGGTCTCAAAGGAGAGCGAGGTAGGTGAGAGAGACACCCTGCTGAGGCAAGCTCTTGAGAGTTATGACCCTGGTTAAAGGAGGGACTCATTTTGGCCTGGATGGCAAAAACCAACCACCCTTGGCTGAATTGGTGTCCCTCAAAGAGAGCAGACCATGTGGCTCTCTCCTGGTTACGCAGAACTCTTCCCAGTCAGATGCATTGTCCAGGGGCGTGTGTCTCCGCCACTAGCAACGTGTACATTAGGCCATGGTGCTCCCTAGAGTTCCTCCGGTGCCGCCTGCCATTCTGGGGACTGTGACCCATCCCCGAGGGGCAGTGTGTGTATTTCGGAGCAGGGGCAGCAGGCGCAGGGAATCTTGCTAGAAATGGAACGGTGGGGTTTTAAATCTGCTCTCCGGTCCCTCTGGCCAAGCCAACGAGCTGCTGCCAGTTTCAGCTGGAGACTTGTTGGGAGTCTTTGCCGCCCACACTCGGAAGGGCGTGGCCTGAGCAGTCGGACATGCGAGTGGGCAGCTGGGAGCTCCAGGACACGAGGTGGAGTCTCTCCAGGTCTCTACCTCTGGGGGAGAAGTGTCCCCAGTATTTTCCCAGGTGGGGAAGGGGGATCCCATGCACAAGTGCTTGGTCTCTCCTTCCTCATCACCTGCCACAGAGGAGCTTGTTCACAGGCTGAAGGAGGAGGATCCCACTGTCAAGTACAAAGGGGCTTCGCTTGTGCAAGTATGAACTGCTCTCTTCTTTTTCAGGACTCACAACAATCTCTACATGCCGGAGGTGGTGGCAAAGCTGGGGGACACTTTTGCAAAGGCCTTGGACATGCTGGAAGTGGAGAAGAATGCCATCCTAGGTAAAGGGCTCTTCCTTAGGGGGACCCTTTGGGTAGCTTCCCTAGGAAGACAGCTTTGCATTCAAATGAAGCAGCTGGAAGGGGCCAGAAATCCAGTTCCTGTTTGTCGGCTCTGACTTTTTAATTTATTCCTTTTCATGAAACATCTTTATACTAGTGATGTCTGAATCCAACCTCCCACCCAGTTTACCCTTGTGAAGAGATACCAGACATCTCCCCCCTCACCCCAGCCCACCCATCTCAGCTGTGGAGAAGTCACTGCTGCTTGGTATGAGTTGATCCCCCAGCTTATGTTCATTCTGCTACACAGACGAGGCTAGATGTGTGTGTGCTGTTGTAATTAGAGCAGTGCTCCACAGTCGCATTAGCTACCACTGGTGCCAGAGCCTGATGTCTGAAGAACTTCAGGCAAAGGCCTGCAGCCTGGCTCAGTGGTCATTTCCAAACGCTTTATTATGAGTAGGGTTTGTCAGAACCTGATTCCAAAGATGTGAGCTGCCTCGGGCAGTATGATCTACCCAAATAAAAAAAATGGCCTTGCCCCTGGGCTAGGACTCGGGAGACTCAAATTCAGTTTCATCCTCTGCCACAGGTGCTCTGGGACCCTGAATAAGTTGTTTCTTGTTTTCCTGTGACTCTGAAATGAGGGTGCTCTTTTCCCTTCTCTGTCTTGTCTGTTTTAACTATAAATCTTCAGGGGAGAGATTGTGTCTGGTGGTGTGTAACACCACCTAGAACAACACAGGCATGACCTCAGTCAGTATCAGTAACATACACCCAGTGAGTTTAGCCAATCCCCATAATTAACCTCAGGGAGAGGCTGCTGAAAGAAGATTGCAACACTGGCAGGTTTTCTTACGGATTAGTTTGAACTTCTGGTCCTGTCAGCCTGTTTGGAGGAGCGAAGAGGTACTGATGCAGCTGTGAGGAGCTTCACATTCTTGCTGCCTTTTCACTGAGGAGATCTGAGGTAGCTGTGCCCTCCACCTGCTGGATGCAGCCAAGTTGAATTGAGCAGGTGCCCAGCCCAGTTCCCTGGTGGCAGGAGGAGTGTAGTACTGTCCACATAAACAACTTACCTGAGAGCAGAGGATCCTTTGTTGGTTTGCCGTGGTCCTGGTGATTTCTCACTTGGTGCTTATCTCAGAGCCAAGCCTCCCTGAATGGGCTTTGTCTGTGAAGGCAGCTTGGCTCATGTACTTGATTTCTCTCTCTCCTCAGGTCTCCCTCAGCCTTTGCTGGAGCTTTATGACTCTCCTGTTTACAAAACTGTTCTAGAAAGGATGCAGGGCTTCTTCTGTACCCTGTATGACAACTGGTAAGAGTGATAGAGATATTCCACACAGTTGCACTGATTCACTGGAACCCACTATTCTAGAGAGGGACTGGCACTGTGACCTCAACCGCCTGCCAGCATCTATGTTCACTTGATGCCCAAGTGCCCCTAAGCAATGAGGAAACACGTTGCACTCACTCTCCTATATGTACCTGCAACATAACTGCCAGAAAAGAATTCCAGGTTGCCAAGTCTGCTGGGAGTTCTTCCACTGTAAGTTAGTCCTGCTGAAATGCTTGTAGAATACCCTGGCCTAGTGTGCCCTTTTTCAGGGTCAGTAGCATCAGTGCTCAGAAGTACATTGCCCTGATACTTGCGCGGTAGTTATTTTGCAAGTGCCTACGACACACATTCAGAAATGCCTCTGTGGAGCCACAGCACTTCCAGCTTTTGCTAGGAGGGAGCTGACAAACCCATTGTCCAGCTCAGTTACCTTATACATTGTTTTCCATTGTAGTTTCCACGTCTTGGGAAATGCTGGCCCATCCATGCAGCAGGATTTCTACACCGTTGAAGGCCTGGCCAGCCAACTCCTCACCTCAGCCTTCATCAACCTCAACAATATTCCTGACTACAGGTTACGTCCCATGCTTCGTATCCTTTTTCTTTGGCCTCTGGACAGCCTGGGGAAGCTGCTGCATATGTGACAGAGGGCTCCCCTTTCCAAATTGGTGCCAGCATTATGGCCACCCATCCTGTTCTTGAAGGCTGGGCAGTCAAAGGAGTAGGAGCTAATTACTAAACAAGGCCCATGTCTGAGTCCGTCAGTTCACAGCTAGGACTGTCCTAATAGAGTGAGCAGGGAAAGCACAATTTGGAATGACTTTAGCACAGATGGTGATGCAGAGAAGTTGTGCTGGACAGACTGCAAGAAGGAGAGCCTCTTTGGTGACCTGTATTTGGGAGGGTACTTCATTTAGGATGCTGGAAAAAGAATAAATCCTCTGACTGGCTCCAGTGATCTTGGGGCTTGCTGTCTAGTTTCCAGTCAGTGACCTCTTCTCAAAGCAAGCACAATAGCTGGCACTGATCCTCTTACTTCTGGGCAGGAAGTCTAACCCCCTCAGATCTTATCACTGGTCCCTCCGGACACTGGTCAGAGGTAATGGTAAGAGGGTCTAGGTAAGCCTGCTCTGGTCCTGCTTTCACCTCAGTCACTGGCATTGTTCCAAGTACAATAATCTGGTGTTACATCACTGTGTGATCCTGCTCAGCTGAATGGTGATCTAGCTGTTGTCAACAAGTCTATCTACCAAAGGAACAGAAGGCATGGGCCTCCACCACATACCAGATAGAGCACAGCATGCCAGGACCCATGCGCTCCCTGCTGCACAGCAGTGGTATGAACTGGTATGTGGGTTGCATTGTCTTTAAGATTCGCATGCTATGTATTTCCCTTAAGCAACTTGTACAGGCGTGTTTGTAAAGCCCTTGGTGCTCTCCTGCCCGGCAGAGTACTACGAGACCCTTGTCTGCCCTATCCTTGGACCACTCTTCACCTATTTGCATGTGGTAAGAAACTGTATTAAGTGTGTGTCTCTTTGTGCTGCTGAGGAGTCACGGCTCCCTTGTCAAAGTGGGAAAGGGTCCATTCAGCTCCAACTTCAGAGCCATTTGGGTAGGGGACAGCGCCTAGAGGGTTGATCACTGGCTTCTTCAGTGTCTAGAATGCTGGGCTGCTGTGCCCAGTTGCACCCCTACCCTGGCTTATTAAAACTCAGATCCTTGCTATGGGTTTCTAGGCTCCAATGGGTTTGACCCTATAGTTTTAGCCAGTTTCCTGTGTTGCCAGGCCTACACATCCTCCCTCTCCCTCACTCCAAGAATTCTACACCCAGCACAGCCTCCCCAGCTTCCCAGCCACTTTTGAGGGATTGTTGCTGGGCTTCTGGCCTGTGCACAGTCATGCCTGAAAGAAATCATGCTTATAGCTCCCTTGGTCCAACCTTATGGTTCAGAGGGCCACTGCTGGTAGTACAGTTGCTTTTCTTTTGGCCCTTGTCTGGTGAATGGTACTTGGGCTTGTCCACAGTGTTTCAGGGATGGCTTCTCAAGAAGTTGGTGACTCCTCCCTTTCTCTCCCTTTCCCCCACTTCGTCTTGGTGTTTTGCAGAGGCTGTCCCAGAAATGGCAGGTCATCAACCAGCGAAGCATGCTTTGGTAAGGAACATGGAGGACTCCGGTGCTAAGACCCACCTGGCCCTTTGCCTCCAGCCAGCTGTGCTTAGAGATGACACCAACCCAAGAGCAGCATTGACATGCTCCAAATGGAGTCAAGTTCAGCCTTCCCAATTGGGGTGGTGGCACTGGTGATGTCTCCTGCAGAGAGAGGGGACCAAGACAGTGGGGCTGGGCCTTTGGCTTGAGCCTGCAGCACAGGAACCTTGCCATTGGGCTTACTGTTAATGGGAGGGTGTGCAAGTGAGCAGCTCAGGGAGGGGGATGTTGTGTGAATCTTGAGGTGTAGGACCATGGAAGGGAAAACTGCCTTTGGTGCTTCTCCATGAACCTGAGTATCCAAGAGTGCTGAGTAGCACTGGTCCATCAGCCCCACATTGCTACTTCCCTCAGAGAGCAATGGTCTTTATTACTCCTTGATCTTAGGAGAAGCTGTCCCCTCCTTATATTTATCCTGCTAAATCATTTCCTTGTCTTTGCCCA
Organism: Crocodylus porosus; assembly: GCF_001723895.1. NCBI lineage: Eukaryota > Metazoa > Chordata > Crocodylia > Crocodylidae > Crocodylus > Crocodylus porosus. The sequence continues at coordinate 82,446,496 of NW_017728943.1, forward strand.
AAGTAGGCACGCTGAGATGCTGCTGCCCTCTCCCCACAGCCTTCTCCTAAACTCTCTTTCTCTTCTGCTAGTGAGGAAGACACAGCAGATGACAACCCTGAGTCTCAGGAGATGCTTGAGGAGCAGCTGGTCAGGCTGCTGACCCGGGAAGTCATGGACCTTATCAGTAAGTGAAACAAGGCTGGGACCAAGGTTTTGCTTGAGGCGTCCCATCCTGGAAAAGAACCACCTGGACTTTGGAACTGTATTGGATCCAGGGACCAGTAGCCAGTAGCAAAATACGTCAAAAGAAAGTAACAGCATGGAAAGCAGATGAAAGAGGCTCCCATTAAACCCAAATAATAGAGATCAGTTCCAGATCCCCGAAGCACTGGCTTTTTGTCTCCTTCCCAACTTCTCTTCCTGCTAGTATTAACTGTTATCCCCCTGGATGTTTTTGTCCCTGTTGAAGATAGTCCCTCTTTGACTCTTAGTTCCAGATTGGTGTCTCATGACACACGAGATGGGTGCATCCCTTGCCAGCCTGACTATATTGGCACTTGCAAGAGCAGAAGGTAGGGCTTGGGGCATCTTGCTGCCAGGGCTGACGATGTTTCTTACTAGGTGCTAGAAGAGCCCTGTCTCTTATTCTTTGTTCTGCCACTCACTTAGGCTGAGAGCTTTATATGCACCACAGTGTAATTTTGAGCTCAGAATCTGAGGAAATTAAATGCCATGAAGCCCAGAACTGGAAGGGACTTTGAGATCATCTAGTCCTAGGCAAGATCAAAGGATTACAAGCTTTGAAGGAGCTGTTTTGTCACTCCTTTCCTGATTGGCTTCATCCCTTTAAGCTGCTACATCCCAGGCAGAGTCCAAACACTAGATAATTTTGCTTTAGAGCCTTCTTTGTGGTTCAGTAAATCTGTAGCATTTACTCCATAACCCCACTGTTCTAGTATGAGGCTACAGGATTTGCGGTGGAGGGAGGCACTGCACTGACAGATGCGTGCACTTCTGAGTCAACACAGCCTCTAACTCCACCATCATGTGGATAATGAAGTTTGGGAAATGCTGGGAGAGAATAAAGCTGCCATGGCCCCACAAGAGTGAGCAGGATGATCCTAGTAGGTTCTGCACTAATGTCTGCCCCGCTGCTGCTCTTCTGATCTGTGCTTCTCTTTGCAGCTGTTTGCTGTGTTTCAAAGAAGGGCGCTGAGCACAACACTTCTGCCACTGCAGATGGAGATGGTGAGTAACCTGCCCTGCTGCATCCACTCCCCACAAATAGTGCACACAACTACTTCCTAGCTTGATGCTGATCTTTCACAAGTTTGTGGCTTCTCTTTTGAGGTTCTGTACAGAGCCTGGTAAGGGTCCTCGAGTCCTGCCTTGGGTGGTTCTTCTCCAAGGCTTTGAAGGAACTCAGTCTTAGCCCCAGAAGTTGACATTTTCCTGTAAAAGCTTTGCAGAAATTCAAGTACTTGGGATCTGACTTGCAGTACTGAGGAGAAGGCTTCCTCCTCCCAGCCCTTCAAGGATGGATGCTGCCTTTCCCAACCCCAGCACACTAAGCAAGCCATCTTCAAACAGCTTGTTAATGCCTTGTTAGGAATTAACCCTACTCAGATGACCTCTTTTGCTTGGTGAGGAAGGAGGGTCTGGCAGCAGGGCTTCCATCCTAGCTGGGAGAACAGGAAGAATTGGGGAAGCCCTTTCTCCCCTATGTAGAGGTGGGTTAGGTAAGGGGCCTAGACTGAGCCTTACTTGTGTCACCCCTTTCTGAGGAGTGAAGTGTTCATGCAGCTGCCTTATCTCTGCTTGTAGATGATGAGATGATGTCTACAGATGTGACTCCACCTGCCAGCGCCGAGCTCACTGAGCTGGGAAAGTGTTTGATGAAGCAAGAGGTAAGGCATGGGGAGCTGTTGGCTGCTTCCCCCCCACCTCTTTCTCAAACTACCTGCTGTAGGCATCTTTAATTTGTCACAGTCACACTTTGTCTGAGAATTATTTGTGCTGGCTTCCAAGCAGCAGTAGCAGCTGGTGAGAGTTGGGTGGGGCTGTTTTGGTGCCTACTCAAACCCACTTGCCTTTGCTGCAGCAAGTTTGCTTGTTGCAGCTCTCACGGGCTGCCCAGGTACATGGTGGATCCTCTCTTGGGCACAGAGTGGAACTGAGTGGATGGCTGAGGGGCCTGGCATGCTTTTTGCCTTCAAATAGAGAATGACACTGAGCTGTCCAGTCCCATGTGGGGGTTCTCTAAATGCCCTTCTGCCTCCCTCCAAAACAAAACCTCTAGCTTCCACTGACCTGTCTTTCCCCGCCTCCTTTCCAGGATGTCTGCACTGCTCTGCTGATCACTTCCTACACATCCCTCTCCTGGAAAGATACCCTGTCCTGCCAAAGGACCACCACACAGCTTTGCTGGCCATTGCTCAAACAGGTACTTTTCGCACAGAGAGTAGAATGGGAGAGGGGATTGTTGATGGAGAGGCAAGCGTGGAGGCTCTATGCTCAGGTGAGAAAGCGGGGTGCCCTTCCCTTGCTGTCCACTTTACCTTTGTGCTCAGGTTCCATCTTCAGTCTGAATGATGGCTGGATGTTTTCTCCCTTGGGACAGGAAGAGCAGGCCTGACTTGTGCTGGTATCTTGGCTCCATGCTCATACAGTAGATTCCACTTCATTGCTTACTGGTTATGTGCATGTTTTTAGTTCTATGTTTTCCTGTAAGACAAAAACTTTCACTTCCTATTCAAGGAAATGTCACCTGAGTATCTGTATATTGGTCTTTAGCATAGTTTCATAGTTGGTAGGGTTGGAAGGGACCTGAGCAGATCATCAAGTCCTAACCCCTGCCATAGCAGGAAAAAGTACTGGGGTCAAACGACCCCAGCAAGGTGTTCATCCAGCCTCCAATATTTGGGTTTATTGCCCAAAACCTGAAAAAATGGAATTCAAAAACTGGTTCACTGAATAATGAAAAGATTGAGCTGTGTGTGGAAAGAGATTTACATTTGCAACACAATTTATCACAATGTTTGAAATTTGTGGAATGTTTTTGTACTCTGGCAAATGACAACATAGGGATTTTTGTTGTTTCAAATTAAGCACATTTTACTTTGAGGTATATTGACCATATTAGATCATTCATTCAGTGGCTTATCTGAGAGAGAGAGAGAATTGATCTGTTACATGTGGGATTTCCTTATAATTATTTGTGTTCGGACAGATTGTAAGGATGTAGTGTAACTGTTAGTTGTAAGGGACAACAAAGCATAAAAGGCCATTGAACAGCAATTGCTGTAGTTATCCATTTATTCACCAGCAAATCTTTTAAGAGCTGACAGAAGTAAAACTGGGCAGAGGAACTCACAGTGCAGCACCACATGACCAGGAACTAGAGGTGGATTGAAACATCGGTCCAGTATCAGATCAGCACCAGTATAAAGAAAATTGGCTATCGGAAATTGACTTTTTTTGCCTGATGTAGCTGGTCATGTGGCTGATAAATGCCCCATGCATGTACGCAGCCACAGCGCAGCACATAGGCGGCAGCAAAACCGCAGCCTGGCAGCATGGAGAGTTGCACCCAGCTGATAAATCCATTGTGGTAGAAGGGGAAAGGGCATGGGGGTGGGGGGCGCGCAGATTGAGGCAGTGAGGAAAGGAGTGGGACTGGGGTTGGGGCAGGGGCAGGCGCTGGCGCTGCTCATGCAGGGCGGGGCACAGGATGGAGCCACAGTTCAATGGGGAGGGAGGAGGCGGAGGCAGCTCAGACTACTCCGTGCACCCCAGGAAGGCATGGAGGGTCATGTGCCCCCCAGATCTGCGCAGGGTGAAGGCGGCTGCTGCTGCGGCCAGGGCTGGGCCAGGCTGTGCTCGGGGCAGGGCAGGCAGTGGTGCTGGGAGGAGGGTTGGGGGAACTATGGCGAATTTAGGGGTGAATGCAGCATCCCCCTGTAGTTCCCCCCTTCCCAGCATAGCTGCCTTCTGCCCAAACCAGCCCCTTCCAGGAAGAGCCTGGTACAGCCCTGGACCCAGCCTGTAGCAGCAGCCCGCCCTGTACTGCATGCAGATCCGGGGGCACATGCACACCCCTCCCACCCCCTCCACCCCAGGTGTGTGCAGGGCTGGAGCCACCTTCCCCCCTCCACCCATGAGCTGCGGCTCCATGTTGTGCCCCGCCCTGCCCTGGCCTGGCTGAGCAGCTCCTGCTGCAACCCCACTCCCTCCGTCACCATGGGGCGGCCTCAGTCTGCCCCCCCTCCCCTCCCCCTGCTCCTTCTTTCCCCACTCCCCCACTTTCCCCACTTCCACCACAACAGGCTTACCAGCCGGACACTACTTTTCAAGCTGCCAGACTGCATATCAGAAAACGGATCGTATGACTCCTTAAAAATCGGCTATCGGTATTGGCCCAGAAAATCTCTATCAGTTCACCCCTGCCAGGAACAACTGTCTGCTTCCAGCCTGTTTCCCCCATCTTCCCTCATTTTGCCTATTTCCATAACTTGCTTGGTGGAGGACACTGTAGATACCCGGAATCTCTTCTGTTAACTGTCGCAGGTGCTTACTGGGAACCTGATCCCTGATGCAGTGACTTGGTTCTTTACAAGTGTGCTGAAAGGATTACAGACACATGGGCAGCACGATGGTTGCATGGCAGCTCTCGTCCACCTGGCCTTCCAGATCTATGAGGCTTTGGTAAGGAACCTGGGGTGGGGAGAAGGGGAGCCCCTTGCTCTGATACTAGGTTTCGTAGGGGGCAGTGAATGAGCTGATCCCAAGCCTAAGCAGGGAAGGGGTGGGGGGAGCTAACAAGCCCCATGTTCTGATCCATCAGAAGAAAGAAGGCGTCTTCCCTCTGGCACAGCTCATGCTGAGCAGATTCTTCCCTTCTTCCTGCAGCGCCCACGCTATGCAGAGCTGAAGGCTGTGATGGAGCAGATTCCAGAAATCCAGAGGGAGTCACTAGAGCAGTTTGACTCCAAGCTGCTCACCCCAACACTGCAAAAGGTGGCAGATAAGCGCCGGAAGGACCACTTCAAACGCCTCATTGCAGGCTGCATTGGGGTAAATGACCACTCACAGCCAGGCCTTTTACTCCTGAAAAAATGTGCCTAGCTAGCCTGCTCCTTCTTTCAGTATGTGTATGTGCTGCTGCTGGGTCTCTTCAGCACTGGGCTGGATGGGATGGTACCCAAGCACTTAGAGGTGTCTCCAGGGTGCTCTTAGACTGAGGGCACTCCAGGTGCAGGAGGCCTTTTGAAGTGGGAGGGGTAGCACCATTAGGCAGAGCCCACAGGTGGTACAGAGCTTTGTGTGGGACAGCACCATTGGGTTAAAAGGCATTGGAGCCTACTGGGTTGATGTATGTGGTAATAAATCAGGGTCCTATTGTAGCAATGCACTTCTGTCAGCATCTACTATAGATGCCAGGATATTCTTCTGGACCTAGTGAGGGCCTTCTCAGAACCTGGATGGGTTGAGGGAAGTTGGGGACCTGGGCTAGTTTGTGAGAAATGGAATGGGGGAATGAAACACGATGGAAACCTTTGGCTGAGTGGGACTAACTTACAGCTGCCCCTCTGTCTCCTGCAGAAGCCGCTAGGGGAGCAGTTTCGCAAGGAAGTTCACATCCGGAACCTCCCATCTCTCTTCAAAAAGGTGAAGCCATTGTTGGAGACAGACATACTGGAGAACGAGGATGGAGGAGGTCTCACAGCACTGTTTGAGCCCTGAGCTGGGGGCACTTCAGTCACCCCCTCTCGCACTTCATATTTTGTCTCCTCATAACAGTCACCGTAGAGCCCTCTCTGCCCACTCCTCCACAGGTGTTTGTTTGACTAAAACCCCTGCTCGGCCTGTCCCCATCCCCTTCTGAAATGGTGGAGAGCCTAAGCTGGGATTTGTTCCAGTCGAATAAGCTTTCCCTGACCTTTTCCCCCAGCAGATTTGCAGCTTTAGATCTAAACTCCTTCACCAGACAAGAGCTGAGCACATAGACTCTGTTATAGTGCCTGGTCACTCTGCAACCTTGGGTCAGCCTAACCCCACATGCAAATCCTTTGGGATTTGGGTTTATTGTGGGCCCCAGCTGGAGATGGCACCCCCTAGCTTCACCTTGAGTGGAGGCTTCACAGGGGTCACAAGACATTCCTGTTATGTCTGCCACTCGATGTGTCTATTCGACCTTCTCTATTCTTCAGAGGGTTTGTATCCTGATAAATTTGTCTTTTACTTGGACCATTTGAAAGACCCAAGCTGTGACTGCTTCCCTGGGCTGGGAGCTGTACAGGTGGGAGCATAGTAGTGCCCTAAAATTTGTCCTTTAACTGTTGATTCACCTTTTTAAGGCACTGCACCTCTCTGGAAGGAGACAGTATTGCTGTACGCATGTTCAGTACATCTCATTCCACTAGGAACCAAATGGAAAGCTGGCTTTGGTTTTGTGCCGGTGTCTGTCAGGCATCTATCTCTCAGGAGGACTGGGGCAGGAATGTTTTGAGCAAAGCAGGATATGCAAAATTTGGACCCATCTGCCATAAGCTTGTAACACCTTAATGTGAGGTGTGTCCCTACTGCTGCTGTTGGGATAACGGGCCATGTTGACTCGGGGATGTGCAGCATCTAGGAACATCCTCTCCCTGAAAACCTGACCTCCCTTACTGAAGGCAGTGGAGGTTTAAATTCCTCTCCCATTTCAGCAGAATAAGGGACCGGGACTTGGGGTTCAGGACCCTTCTGTGTATGACATGGTTGCTGTAGAGGCTATTCTCTGTCAAAGGGTCGAGTGTCATAGCAGGAGGTTGGGGTCAGTCATGCAAAATACCCATGGGGAAGCCTGACCTGAAAGTTGCCTTTGGAGGAAGCAGGAGGCTGTATTAAACCACTGCAGAGCTGGCTGTTCTTACGAAACAAACGATCCACTCATTCTCTTCCAAGAGAAGGCAGTAGCACAGAAGCTGGGTAGACATCTGTCTAAAACTAGACCTGGTGGTTTGCCATATAGGATGCATGAGCATGGCTGCAAAGAAACAACTGAAGCTGCTGGGAGGTGTATCAGCTGGACTGGGCAGACGAGCTGACAAGAAGGGAGCTCCAGAGAACAGGCCTTGGGAAAGCAGTCTTTGGTCATCATGTGGCCTCAGTCCTGTTTCATCCTTCTGCCTTTGCTGTTCCACAGTCCACTGCACTCTCTTGGCCTCAATCTTTTACTAAATTCCTGAGCCGAAGAGGCTCCTGGCTCCAGCAGCAGCTGGCTGTATTTATTGTGTTGTGATTTTTAACATTCTGTGACTTCATGCTAGAAACAGATTTTTTTTTAATGGTTTTTAGAGCCTTTTTTGTAGGAACGTTCAACCCAAAGCCATCTCTGAATTGGCCATGTTACACCTCTGAATGTCAGTAAAGATATTTCAGTTCTACATGCAAGGAGTCATGGCTGTCTCTTCTGTCTAGGCTTTATCTGTGTCTCAGCTCCCAGTCGGTACTGAGGACTCCATGTGGTACATAAGTGTTTTGCCTCTCGTATTACACTTCAATTTCTTTTATTTCAGTGGCAAAAATGTCAGTGGGTGAAATGATAAGACTCTGATCTAGGCTGTACCAAAGAGAGTACAGCCCGGATCAGAGTCTATCGGGAGCTGTATTTGTATGAAGTCTAGCTCAGAAGCAGGTGAAATGAGCTGCTGACATACCTCAGTGGGGGGGCGGGAAAGGCACAGCATATGTGAGCTTTGCACACTAGGGGTTGAAGTCAGAATGCAAGGAACAGAAGCTAGAATTCGGGCACACATTCAGCTGCTTCAATTCTAGTGCAAAAATTAAATGCAAAGCATTGCTTGCAGCACTTATTACTACGCCTTCATGTGGAGCTATGGCAGCTAACCTCAGCTGCGGCATGATGGTCTAACCAGTGTTACACTGGAGTTCAGCATAGAGAAAAAGAGGCCCCACCAGAGTTTAAAAGCTGACAAACAAGGGTGCACAATATGCCGTTTGTGTGAATTACCAAGGCACCACGAGAACTTCCTAAGGTTTTGCCTTTGCAGTTAAAATTATTGCGGCCCTTACGTGTCCACTAAATGGTTAAAGTGGTAAATGATGTAGATGTTAGATTAAACAATAAGGTTTGCCATGCTTACCTGTGCCCAAACCTTAGAATATGAGAGAGTTTGCAAGTCTTGTGCATTCTTGCAACATTTAGCGTTTTTGTGTTAATTGCGTTCAACAAGGGCAGCTACTTGCACAGTTAATTCATTTACTACCTGATGGGCAGAGTTGAGGGTGGGATGGCTATCTGAGCTAGTTACAAGTTAGATTTTGAAATATTTTGGAAGCTCATGCTTTAATAGGCCTGCAGCTTTACTTCCAAGTTACCTTGAGGAAAGTACCATGTTAAATTTAATAGTCCTGGCCCAGAGCTGGAAAGAATAAAGGCTTATATTATTGGAAAAGGGCATCTTTTATCCTTTTCCAAAGCCCTGCATTTTGCTTACTTTGAAGATCCAAGGTAACACTTGCTTTTTAAGTTTACTTTACAAACTGTCTGCTTAGTTGATTTCACTGCTGGTCAGACACTTCCACCAAGGCTATGTTGTTATCAGAGGTATTACTGTTTCAAAAGTGTAGTTTAAAATAAAAGATGGGTTGAGTCCTAGCTTTTAAGTAGAAGGGTCCATCCAGTCAAGTAAGGTTTTCTCTCTCCTGTAGTAAAACAAGGCACCTTTATCAATAAAGTATCTCATAATGGAAGAAACTTGACCCCAGCCCCACACTGCAATGCATTATATATATTTTTTGTATATTAATGCAAGTCTCATTGTGGGGGATTGACTTTGATGCAGTAGTATTGCTGCCAAACAGATGTCAGTAAAGTAGGGCCCAGAATAGTTTAATTGTAGCAAAGAGTTGATGCAAAAAATTGCGGTCCGTTTCTTGGAGGCTCGCAAAGTATCACAGACACATATACATTAGATGGCACAAAAGGTGTATTTGCAAATAGGGTCAGAGCAGAGTCAAAAACTCAGATTACTCTGAACCCACCAAGGAATTTTGCAGGCTGTATTTATCTTTTTCCTCCTGGGCACGTGTGCAGAAACAGGAACTCTTACAGCTCACTTCCATTTCATACAAGCAT
>NW_017728943.1:82455630-82488681 GCF_001723895.1 Crocodylus porosus
GATTTAGTATAAGAAGAGCTGTGGCAAGGCTGGGCAAGGAAAAAAGTCCTTGGCAGTGTTTCTTGCTTATCAGGTGCAAGATGCAAGCTGTGCATTTCTAACAATACTCCATTTCTAACAGAGTCATGCACCTTTGTTAGCAGGATCTACTTTGCATCTGGGTAACGTCGGGCCACAAATCACTTCCATGGGTAGGGAGTCTGAGACTTGCATTTTCCCACTCTGGTACAACTTTCTGAATGCATGAGGGACAATCACTTGTGACACTAATGCCATTTGGAAGCTACCAACATGAGCATGATCTGGTCTCACCTCACTTTGGTAGTCTGTGTGAAATAAAATAGGTGGGAAGGCACACAAGATGCAATCCCCTACAGCAAACAAGCATCTAGCAGTAATCTTGGGTTTGTCCCGCTATGGAGTGGAAGTACAGATACTAGCATTGCTCTTGGTAAGTAACTGTCCCTGGAACCCACCCCCCCTTTTGGAATTTCATCAGAGATTGCTTGTAGCTGGTGACTGGCTGCCTGCCAACCAGGAAGTCTACCAAGTCATTGCTGCTTCCTGGGAAGAGCAGGGATATGGGAATTATAGCAATTTCATAATATGGGTGCTTCACTGGTGGGGTAGGGGAAAAAGCAAGACTCCTTTATGAAGTGTCCAACTGTTAATCACAGGTGCTTCCAGGAGGCCCGAAGGATTGGGCTGTAAGCAAACAACCACAAGTCAGGTCTGCGTGAAACAAAGACAAACTTTGCCATCCTGAATCTGAGGCAGCATGTACATTTGTTCAGTGTCATTGCCTTTAGGCTAGGATAGAGGCCGTGCTGGTCCATCAGTATCAGGGCAGAATGATATCTTCACCCAGAAAACAGGACTCCTTAAGAGAGGAAGGTAAGTGGGAATACTTCCTGGGGCAGGCAGTGAAGACAAATTAGAGAGTCCTGTGGCTTTGCTGAGGGGATTTAAGTTACTGATGTGTTGAGGAGTTCGTGACCCCTTGCGAAGCTGTTCCCAAAGATACAGAGTCGCTGTCAGTCTCAAAATTTATTCAGCAAGCTGGGCACCCTGAGCAAGCTCAGAGGCCCCAAATAAAATTGTTAGAGGCAATTTATAGTTTACAGACAAGATGTGCACACAGGTGGGAATTTTCCACTATGAAAGAAAACAATATTGGGTCAGTGTGAGAAAACTCTTGATTGTTTCAAAACTGGTTTTTGGCCGCATGCTAACTAAAAGTGTGGGAGGGGGCTGCATTCTTGATTGTTTCAGACTTCAAGGCGACTAGGCCTGTGTCTTATCAGCCTGTCCTTGAAGCACTGAATCTGCTTTATAGTTAACTTCTACACTATTATTTATGGTCTTAGTAAATTTCTACAGATGCAAAAAGTAAGACTCCATGGAAAGTGTCTACACACACATTAATGCACTTTACTTAATGCACATTAAATCTTGTACCTCCATTGAGGTACTAAGAAAATGTGTATTAGCCTGCCTTAATGCACCTTAACTGAAAAGCAGTTAACTAAACAGCATGGATTTTTAGTGATGCTTTAATGGACATTAAAATAGGCTAATGCACATTAAAGTGTACATGTAGATGTGTCCCTTGAGATGAATGGATACATACAACTGGGCTTCAACTTGGGACCGCAGGGAAGGCTGGTGCTAATCAAGCAGTTCTTAAGTGTACCCAGATGACAAAAACATATCAGCAGGCCTTGACCTTACCCCATCTATATTGCAGACTATTCTTTAAAGGCTTTTTTTATGTTGGACACGATACTATAAAAGGTACTAAGGCTTCCTAAACCACCTTCTTGTCACAGAGGGTTTAAATGACCTATTTGTAAGGAATGCTTCTAGTCTTGGTGCATAAGCTAAGCTATGCCTAGTGCAACTACTACTTGGCAGCTGAAATAAACATTGTTTGTACCAGGATCTTTGCCTCAGTTGGTGCTGGGGATCCTGAAACTAGCAGAACTTTCAGGTTTTTCCCTTTGCCTAAATAAGAAAAACACAGTTTCACAGTTAATAGGGTCGGAAGGGACCTGAGCAGATCATCAAGTCCAACCCCCCGCCACAGGCCGGAAAGAGTACTGGGGTCAAACAACCCCAGCAAGGTAACTGTCAAGCCTTGAATTGACCCCCAGGGTAGGAGCCAGCACCACTTCGCTTGGAAGTTGGTTCCAGATCCTAGCTGCCCTGACCATGAAGTAGCACCTCCTGATGTCTAATCTGAATCTACCCTCTGCCAGCTTGTGACCATTATTTCTTGCAACTCCTGGTAGTGCTCGGGGGAACAGGGACTCCCCCAGTGCCTGCTGATCCCCCCTGACTAGTTTGTAACAGGCCACTAGATCCCCCCTCAGCCTTCTCTTGTGGAGGCTGAACAGGTTCAGGTCCCGTAGCCTCTCCTCATAGGGCCTTCCCTGCTGCCCCCTGGTCATGCGAGTGGCCCTCCTCTGGACCCCTCTCCATGTTGTCCACATCCCTCCTGAAGTGCAGCGCCCAGAACTGGACGCAGTACTCCAGCTGTGGCCTGACCAGTACCGCATAGAGGAGGAGGATCACCTCCTTGGGATGCATCTGTGGATGCATGACAAGTTGCTGTTGGCCTTCCTGACTGCATCCCCACACTGCCAACTCATGTTCGTCTTGGCATCAGTGATGACTCCAAGATCCTTTTCTGCCTCTGCACTGCCGAGAAGGGAGTTCCCCAGCCTGTAGGTGTGGTGCTGGTTCTTCCTCCCCTTGTGCATCACCTTGCACTTGTCAGTGTTGAATCCCATCCTATTCTTGCCCTCCCACCCTTGTAACCTGTCTAGGTCCAATTGTAGCCTATTCCTTCCTTCTAACGTGCCCACATCCCCCCACATCTTAGTATCATCAGCAGATTTGAACAGGGTGCTTTTTACCCCTTTGTCCAAGTCACTGATGAAGATGTTGAACAGTGTGGGCCCAAGGACCAAGCCCTGGGGGACCCCACTGCCCACATCCCTCCAGATTGAAAATGACTCGTCCACCACCACTCTCTGGATGCAACCCTTCAGCTACTTAGCGACCCATTTGACTGTGTAGGTGTTGACACCACAGTCCCCCAGTTTTTTAATGAGCGTGGGGTGAGAGACAGTGTCGAAGGCCTGCCTAACTAGAACTGGGTGAGAGTCCTGGCCTTCACAGCAGCCCAAAGCACATAGAGACCTGATGTTGTGTTGATGAAAAAGAGCTACTCATCAGATTTCCTGTAAGGAGAAATGGAGAGTGTGTATACTCCCAGTGCCCAGATTCAGTGCAGCCGCCACTACCAAGCCTTTTTGACAACTGGCTGCAGTTAATTCTCCTTTTAGCAGTCCAGTGGCCAGCAGTAGTACTACATCAGCTGTCAGGCAGTCAACATTATATAATCACAACAACAAAATGACTTAAGGCATAATGCAAAAACCCAGTCCAGCATGAGACTTCAACAACCTTAAAACTTCTACTGGACAACTTGGCATTTTCAGTGGTCTCTGGTAGTCATCAGGCACTATGGAGAATCCCCACCATCTTATTCCATGAAGATATGGCAATACTGAGAGCCACAGTCTCCTTCCAGAAGTGACTACAGTTTTACATAAGCTAGTTCTGCACATCCTTCCCAAAGCAGTATTCCACAAAAGGGAAGAAACTGTACTCTGCAACATTACAGAACCAACGCCAACTGGCCTAGCCCTTGCAGCAGGTAGACATGGCTACAGCTAGGTGCAGGGCATTTCACAACTGGCAAGAGACTTCACCTGCCTGCCACTAGCTAGTATGTCAGGCGACCAGAGAACAAACATACTTTGCCTACTTTCCATATGTGCCACTCAGAACTCAGCCAGGCACCTATGCAAAGCAATGGGTTTAGCTACTTTACCAACTACCAGATTTGCAAGAAAAGGAATTCAGCCTGTATTTGACTGATGCACCTTTGCCTGCCATCCTGAGAATTCATCTTGGCAGTCAATTACACTAAGACCACAAATAAGAGTGTCTGGTGCTCAGTTGCCCATACAGATTCTATAGCCTATCCCCACTTCAGTTCTTAGCCACTCCAAACCTTTCATTACAGGGGAACGGAGGGGAGATCCACTGTTTTTAGTGTATAGTCCTGGTCTGCTATTCAAAAGATTAGATTTCCATGTACCCTTTATGGGGATATGGTTTTAGTCACTGATAGAAATAATCATGACCTTAGGCTCACACAGGCTAGCACTTTCTGCCCTTGAGCAGTCTCAAACCCAGCACAGTAATGGCTGCAAACAAAATCTCTAAATGACCTAAAGTTTACAGCTGCCTCCTTGCTAAAATAACATCCTGAAGTCATGCAATACCTCTGTAGGTAGCAGGATAGGAGATCAGATGAATGAGACAGGGCCAAATCATCTCCCCAAGCCTTTCACAGCCGTGTTAATTCTTCCTGGATACCATTAAAATATTACATTCTTCCCCCTTGTTTTAAACTCTTCATGCTTTATTCTTTGCTCAGCTTGAGCAAGGGGCCACACTCCTGCTGTCCCAGCCTGTTTTACACACCCCTGCTTCAGCAGGTCAGCCATATCTACGATCCTTTCTCACACCAGCAACTACTCACCTTGGGAAAGTAGTATATTTAGCACTGCAATGTGACATTTAAAAGATGAAAACCAGGAACGTGGACTACAGCAGAACTTGCCAGGTGCCCTTGCAAGTTCAAGGACATGGAACTTTGTACTGATTCATAATTAAAGTCATCAACCAATAGTATGTGACTCTTCACTTAACCCAGTTAAAAAAAAACAACACAAATCACAGCCACTTCATGAAGTTAACCTCAGACACAAAAAAGTCAGCAGCCCTTACTTTATTAGCAATTCAATAGCAACACTTTGCAGTCGACTCTTCACTAAGGTCCACTTGTCCTTGCTATGCTACACGCAGCTGGAGAACACAAACCACAGGACACTTTCGTAGCCTGCTGCTAATGGGTAGTACATCAAATGTCCTCTGTACATTGCCTGCAGCAGCTGACAGCACAGTCAAGAGACCTTTATTCTGGAGCATTTCCTCCTCAGAGCTCTGTTTTAAAAAATCTGTACAGAGAATGGACAGCACACAGTAGATGGTCCCAATGCCGCAGCATGCAGAAGGCCCCCTCACTGCTCAGACATGTGGACTGGAAACAATCCATGCCGGTGGCTGCAAGAAGCCCAGGCCAACAGCATAAGCTTTTGCTTCTCAGACTTGCAAAGTTCAGTCAGTGGGAACAGAGTCCAGCTCATCCAGGAAGCGCTGACACTTCCCCATCAGCACCCTGATGGCTTCACTCACCAGCACGTCTGGAGGCAGGATACCAGTTGATTCCACAGAAACTGGAGAGACACACAAGGATCAGAACAGGGACTAGGAAGCAGCCTACATGCACCACCACCAGTTTAATCCTTCATGGCCAACACATCAGATGATGCAAAGTTAGTCAGCAAAAGCGGCACAATATGCAGATCTATCATCACTCCAAAGCCCCCAGAAACCCAGCACATTCATAAGATGGGAAACTCCCTTCTTAAGAGCACATAGGCAGAAAGGGATCTTGGAGTCATTACTGACTCCAAGATGAACATGGGCCTACAATACGAGGTCACGGTTGGCAGGGCTAACTGGACCTTGTTGTGCATCTACAGGTGCATCTCTAGCAGGACCAAGGAGGTGATCCTCCCCCTCTATGCAACACTGGTCAGGCCACAGCTGGAGTACTGCATCCAGTTCTCTGCGCCCCACTTCAGGAGGGATGTGGATAACATTGAGAGGGTCCAGAGGAGGGCCACCTGAATGATCCGGGGACTACAGGGCAGCCCCTACAATGAGACTGCAGGACCTGAACCTGTTCGGCCTTCACAAGAGAAGGCTGAGGGGGGACCTGGTGACCAGATGGGCCTCACTAGGGGGGACCAGAAGGGTTTGGGAGAGACCGTGTTTCCCCTAACACCCCTTGGCATAACAAAGAGTAACAGCCACAAGTTGTTGGAAAGGAGGTTTAGATTAGACATCCGTAAGAACTAGTTCACAGTTAGGGCGGTGAGGATCTGGAACCAACTTCCAAGGGAAGTGGTGCTGGCTCCTACCCTGGGGGTCTTTAAGAGAAGGCTTGATGCCAACCTAGCTGGAATCATTTGAGCCCAGTTTTTTTTTCTCCTGCCCTGGCAGTGGGTCGGACTTGAAGATCTATAAGGTCCCTTCCGACCCTACTTCTATGATTCTATGATACCCATAAGGACACCTACTTACTGGAATATGAACGTACCAGAGTTAATCTGGAGGAAAACTCTGGAGGAAAAGGAACAAGAAGGATTAGAACATGCTGGCAAATCTCTGCAGACTCTAAGCAGGATAAGAAACGATGCATGCAGCAGGAAAGGGGTGTACTCTGTGGTTAGGGCCGAGGTTACTTACAGATATAGTGATTCCGCACTCGTGCCAGACGCACCATATTTTTCAGCTCCTCATGACGGAAGATCTCCCGGCTAAACGTGTCCAGCCGAGCATTGGCTACCCTCGCCACCTTCTTCCCTGCAAGTGGAGAAGACGTAAAATAGGAACCTGCAGCAGGTAGGGACAAGCATTCATGCTTCATGCTACCAGACCTGCACGCTGCATTCAAAACAGGCAGTTCTCTGCACCTAGCTATGACACTGGAGACCTATACCAAGAACTACTTCATTTCTAATACAAGGTTCAGCACAGGATAAGTTTCAACCCCCACCCCCAACTATTCCCCAGGCAGGGCCAGCTCAAAAAGGCTCAGCTTGTCCAATATTATACCTGGAGCCAGCCAGCAACTCAAACACTGGGAGCGAGTGGCTGACAACCTGGAATTACAACAAGAGAGGGTTTCTGGACCCTGGAGCAGCAGGTAACAGTGTTGAGGACAGTCACAGAGCTGAGTGAAGAAGTACTTCCTGCCTTATCAAAAGTGTTAAGGATTAAGAGAAAAGGAGGTACCAAACCAGTCACTGGGTGCATCTATATGACAGCCATTCATGGGTTAACCCCAGGCCCAGGACAGAATGGAATTGCCTAAGACAGGCTGGAGGGACATCAGAGGAGAGAATCCATCTGTACAATGCTTGCCTCTAGTCTGCACTCAGTCTCCCCTTAACCAGTGCTACGGTCCTGGGGTGGGGATAGAAAGTACCTTTGATGTCCTGGATTTCAATGACTCCAGGGGAGAAGCACTTTTTCAGCTTCTCAGCTGCCTCCCCCTCAATGGGCTGCACCAAAGTGATGTCAGGCAGCAGCCGGTAACTAGCAGTGGCCACTGGAGAAAACTTAGCATGATCTTTACCTGGAAAATAAGGAAAGAAGTCATCATGAGCCCCAGCCAAACCTTATGCAATGGTGCAGCCAGAGGAGCAGAGGCACTGTACCCCACTCAAAGGCCACAGCCCCTGCTTTACTAGTCAGGAGACAAGAGCCTGAATGAGTTGCTGGGTGTCATGAAGCTCCTCTCAATACTGCCTTGAGCTTCTACAAGAATCAGGAGAAACCACTTCCATCAGAATACCTGGTAACACCCCTTGGCACAATGAAACCCTAATGGGGGGTCCTCATGTCATTCAGAACTTCAGGCACTCACCAAGCCACCCTAGAGGAATGTCTGGGTTCCTTTTCCTCCTTTCCCCACACACCCTGCATCAGGGGTACTCGCATTCATCTCACTGCCCCAGCTCATAACCCCAACTCACCAATGCCCTTGACACAGTGCATGAGCACATCGATTTCTTGGCCAGGCCGTAACTGGGCGATAAGGATGTCATCGTGAACAGGTCGAAAACATGCATCTGGGAAGAGGTCTGCCTGATTGCCTAGAGGTACCCACGTCATGTGTCTGCTGTACACTGTGGAGAAGAGAGGTCCAACAACATCTAACCAAGTTGCCTCAGCACCCATGGAGAGAAGCCAATACTCAGGCAAAGGGCTGCTGGCCCAACAGCATCAGGTCTTGCCAAAAAGAAAGTTTCACAGAACTACAGGATTGGCTCTCTTCACTCAAGGACAGGAAAAACAATTCAGGTTACATGGGGCTTACAGCAGGGTCCCCAACAGCTTGGAGGTTTACCTTTGTGATTAATATAGAGCTCATTGGGGTCAGAGGACTCCTTGGCTGCCCGGGGATTTCGGCTGCACTTGATTTTCAACTGGAATTGGAGGGTATCAATTTCTGTGCCTTCCTCATCCCCTGGGAAGAGGAAAAAAGAGCGAGTCCCAAGCTAGGCCACCTCCTCCACCCCTTCCTGAACCTCAATCCACACAGCAATCTGTTACCCCTTCTGAAGAGCCCCCCAATGCATCCTTTTGTCCTGGTGCTGGCTCTCACCTTGGCTTCTGTACTCAAAAAGGCGAGGGTCAGCCTGGATAGGGATAAGGCCTAAGCGATGGGCCAGGATCTCATCCTGCACAATGGATGTGTTGTTATACACAAAGACCTTCTCCACAGCCATTGTCGGTACCTTAAGGAGTAGAGAGACAGCAAGTCAGTCCTGGCAGGCAGCATGCCTGCAGTGCACCCCCACCCAATATCAAGCCAGACCATTTCTGCTTCACACAGACCCTTTTTGGGATCTAATTAATTCTTCCTGGTGACAGCCCCTTCCCACAAGTGATCCAGATCAGTGGTTCTCAACCCTTTTAGACTCAAGCTCCCTTGAAAGACACCAGCTCCGAGTTATCATTCATTTCTTGAGTGCAAAAAAAAAAAAAAACTAAAGTAACAATTCTGTTGCAAAGAATTCAGACAGACTACAGCAGGTCACAATGGTTTTGACACCAAGGGTTCCCGTTTGTAATTACTGGTTTTACTTTACACATTGCATGCAGGTGTTCCCACATCTAGAAGGATTTGACAGTGCTTTGGTTGAAACTTGGTGAGCTAAACTAGGTTCCTCCATTTCCTTTCTCCTCTGTTTTTACTCTTCTTTTCTTGCTCTCTCTATATTTCCTAATTTTCTTGCAGACCAGACTCTGCAGTCTCTTCATAACTGACTAATACCACTAGTTTCACTGTTACCCTTGACCAGGCATGGAGATCTGTGCAAAACTCTTCTGAGGAAGCAGCTCCAGTGCTGTCATTACTGGTATATGCTGGTTAATTAATCAGTTTCAATTTGTAACACTAGGCCTGTCTTAGACCACCCTCTCTGGCTGTCTGGAGAGGAAACAATCGGGTTGCTTATTTCTTCTCCAGAATATACGCGTTGCATCCTCCAGCAGAAACATAAGCTCAGCAGCAAACGAGTCGACTCATGGCCCTCTGACCTCCCTCTGCCCCCAGCAACTTTGGCACTTCTGCCTTTTCCATCTCTCTCTAATCAGTCGCCTCCTTTTCCCAAAGTATGACCTTATTTCTCCAACCTGCCAAATCCCACACCTGCTCCAGCAGCTAGGACAAAACTTGATGAAAGGCAAAGGAAACCGTGACCAAGCCTGCAGCTTCCAGCCTGCACCAGCCCTGCTCTGCATCAGCTCCCTACGGCAGCAAGAGACACCCCAGGGGGGAAAACAGACAACAACTGAGTATCCAAGTCATCAGGAAGTTGGACTGGAAGGGACCTCCAGAGGTCACATCTAGTCCAGCCCCTGCCTAAGGCAGGATCGTTTTTGTCCAACCATCTCATAAGAACCACAACTGCTACACGTGACTGACCGCAACCCTGACACAGCATAGACGCAACACCCCAACCTGCTACAGGCCAAGCCAGGGACCCACGAGAGCCACCGTCCTGCTTCTTCAAAATATCGAGCAGTCCTGGGCAGAGGCCTGCACCCATGTTACAGAGCAAGGCAAATCCCCCCACAGCCCAAACCAATCTCACCACACAGCAAAATCCCTCCTGACCCCAAACCTGGTGCTTGGTCTGACCCTGAGTGGAGCCCAGCACAAGCCCTACCTCGGCCAGCAGGATGCGGCGGAAGGCATTGGCAATGGCGGCATCGATGCCCACCAGATCGAACTCCAGCAGCCCCTCGTCCATGTGGGTCACGTCCACGTGGAAACCCTGCAGCCCGCCAGGGCGGAGGGAACGGGACATCGCGGGGTCAATGGGGTGCCCCACTGTCACCCGCAGGAGCTCGGAGGGGCCAGGGATAGGACACCCGCTCCGCTCCGGCCCTGCTGCCCCCCACCCGCCTGCTCACCTGGCGGAAGGTGACCGGGTCCCAAGCGTCGGTGTAGCCCGGATAGCTGCCGGGGAAGTCCGTGGTATGCACCTGCGAGACGGGCAGAAGACACGCGTGGGTCACGGGGGGACACGCGTGGACCCGAGCCCCCTCCGGCCGTAGCCCCCGCACCTCTCCCCCCTCACGTGGCGGACGCCGAACTCGCCAAGCACCACACGGCTCCGCATCTCCTCCAAGCTGCCGCGCTCCGCCATCTTGCCCACGTGACGCAAGCACGCAACTCCTGCCCGTCACGTGATGCTGAGTAGGCGTGTTATGTACAAGACCTCCCGTTCTTTGTGCCCTCCCTGCGCAGGCGCACTAAGAGTTCGATGCGTTGTTCCGCCATGCTGAGCGTGGCAGCTCCTAGGAGAGGACGCTTTTAGCTACTATTTCTATGGCATGTTTCTTGCCTTGCTTCCAGAGCTGTTATGACTCACGGAGGACGTCTCCTTTGGCTGCCCGGTCTCAATTGGTGTTTCTTCTTTATTTGCCTGAGATGTTTTGTTTTGTTTTACACTTCCGCCATCACCACGATGGCACCCAAGGCGAACTCTCGCGAGAGGGAAGCCCAGCCTCCACGTCCCAGGCAGGGCGTGCGTCACATCCGCTGTCCGAGCTGTCTGGCCGCAGCTGTCCGGAGCCCCCAGTAGCGCGGCGCGGCCGGGTGGCAGGATGTCGGGAGCCGGCGCTCCCCCAGCGGGGGCCGGCAGGGGCGGGGCGGCCGCGGACTGGGGCGGCTTCGAGGACACCATGCAGGTACCACATGCAGGGGGGGCGTATCCCAGGATATAGGAGGAGGAGAGGGACGGTACTTCGGCGTATGGGGGGGAAGGGTGTATCTAGGGGGGGAAGGGGTTATCCTGTATTGTCATGAGCCGGGGGAATGTGCTAGGGTATGGGGGAGGTCGTGCTAGGGGCTGGGGGTATCCTGGGCACAGGCTCGCCTGCAGCAGTGCTGATAGGCTGGCGGGGTGTGTGCAGGCTGGCGGCAGCGGTGGGGCAGCGGTGATTGACATGGAGAACATGGATGATACGTCTGGGTCAAGCTTCGAGGACATGGGCGAGATGCACCAGCGGATGAAGGAAGAAGAGGAGGAGGAAGCCGAGACAACAGTGGGAGATGAGGAGGATGGCGAGTTCCTGGGTATGAAGGGCTTCCGCGGGCAGCTGGGCCGGCAGGTGGCCGATCAGGTGAGGCAGGGCTGGGTGCCATCCCACCCTACACATGCACATGCTGTCCCTTGCCTTCCCGAAGGGTGCCGGCATTGCTGGCCTCATAGCACGTAGAGGGTGGGTGGCTGGAAGGCATATGCCCACAGGTACACACGTGTACACAGGCATGCTCATACGTGCATGCGCATGAAGCTGCACACGCATACGGATGTGTGTACACGTAGAGCATTCATGAACACACCTATGAACGTGTGTGTACACACACCTATGGTCTCTGCCCAGCTTGCAGCCCTCCGGTTGACCCTGAGACACTCTAATGCCTCTTGCAGTTGCAGGAGATGACCAGGCAATAGTTGCACTAGGCTGGTGGTGGGAGCAAGACATGGGATAGCCCCCCTGGAAGTCATTTCAGGGCATTTCCTGGGACCGTGGACCGTGACTCCTGTCTTGTTCTCGCGCAGCTGCTCTGTATCCTGGTTGCTTCCAGTCACCTAGTGCTCCAGCCCTGGGGTAGTCCCCTGGGAGGTGGGAGGGTGGCAGCAGTGGTCAGTTGGTCTACTGCAGGTTTCCACCTTTTCCCCCCACAGATGTGGCAGGCGGGTAAGAGACAGGCCTCCAAGGCCTTCAGTCTCTATGCCAACATTGACATCCTGCGCCCCTACTTTGACGTGGAGCCCATCCAAGTTCGGAACAGGTGAGCAGGGGTGGAGAGGATGGGGGCTGTGAATGGGCCTGTGCAGGCACTTCACCTTCCTACCCCATCCCACTTATTGCCATGTCCAGTGTGAGGGATGTTTTGGAAAGGCTTCCCCAGGAGAGCAGAACAGGGGCACAGGGGCTGTCTTGTTAGAGCTGCAGTGGTGTTGGCAGAGCCACCCTCCTTATAGTGGGAGGTTGCTCATTTTGTTTGTAAGTCCTTGGTGCTGTTTCCAGACATGAACTATGCAGCACCTTCTAGTCTATGTAGTGCTTATTTCCCACCTCTTCTGATGTGCAGCGAGTGATTCCCCACCTCTCTCCGCCACAAAGTGGCTGGTTCAACGAGGCAAAAGTTTGTGGGGTCTTCTCTGATAACCTCCTCCTGATCCCCACATCCCTTGTGGTGGCAAGTCCTTCCTTAGTCCACTGGGCTGGCAGCCACCTTTCAGAAACTGGCATGTGCAGTTAATTAGGATTGCAGTACAGGCTTTTTCCCTCTGGAGGCAGTGTTGCCACCAGTGCCCCAGTTTTCCTGGGAACTGGCTGGCTTGGTTGTGATGGAGGATAGGATATGGAGTCATGCATCACTAAACCACAGGTTCCAATCTGACCCTGGGTTCAGGGCTTAGCTGGCTCAGGGATTGGGGGACAAGGGATTTTTCACATCTTGGATTTATTGTTAACCCCTTCTGTTACCTTCTTTGTTCTTGACATCTTTGTGTACCTCTGTGTGGTGCAGGTTGCTGGAGTCCATGATCCCTGTGAAGATGATTAATTTTCCACAGGTGAGTACTTTCCCAAGGAAGCTTTCCCCACAGCAAATTAGCCTCTGTATCCCAACTGAATGGGCCTTGGGTCCATGGAACACATAATTCATTCATATAAACAGGAGTGGAGATGGCAGCGTGACAAGTGCTATTATCAGTGTGCTGTGCACCTATACTTGCTGGGAGTTCAACACTTAACCAGAAGCAAAAAAAGCTATAAGAGAGACTTTATTAAACCTTTGCTTCATCTTCTATCTCTGCAGAGCTGGCACAGTTACTCAGCTCTAGCTCCCCTCTCCAGGGACTTTTCTGAATTGCCAGTTTGCTAAAAAAAGAGAAGCCAGTTAAATATATTGCTGCCAACAGAGCTATAAACAGCCTTTGTTTTCTCTTGTATGAGAGCTGGGAACTCCAGGTCTGACACAGACTCTTTCTGTGGCCCTATGTTTAGCCTCAATCTCCCCACAGTTAATGGAGAGCTAGTGCCATAAGGGCGGGAAGTTAGTTAAAGCATTGTGTCAGACACGTGCAACAGTCATTTCATGCGAGTTGCTTGGGCACAGATTCCTATAACGGTTCCTCAATCAAATCTTTGGGCAGTGGGACAGAACTGACTCAGGCTTCTGTTCTGGTGCCTCACTCAGTAGCTCTGTACTCTTTCCTCATAGACTCTTAATCAAATGGTGGGTTTAGTGTTGTCCTTGTCACCAGCCTTTGCAGAGTAACAGCTCAGGTCAACAAGTGGTCAGGTCACAAACTTTGTATGAGGCACCTGCTGTGTCCCTTGTTCAGTGTGATGCAGCATTTACAAGCCCTTCCCCTGTCTGTCTCCCCCTGTAGAAGATTGCAGGTGAGCTCTACGGGCCTCTCATGCTTGTCTTCACGCTGGTGGCCATCCTTCTGCATGGGATGAAGACCTCGGACACTATCATTGTAAGAGCAAGTTTTGGTTACAGGTCAGGTTTTGCACCCAGCTGTAAGACTACATGGAGGTGGGTGAGGGAGGCTTTGTTTTGGAAGGGACTTGACTGGGAAGGTGGTGGGAAGATCTTATTGCCTAAGGCTGGAAGATGCAGAGAGACTGATACCCTGCTGCCCCGAGAAGCTGGCTGGTGGCAGGTCAGTGTAGTAGACTGTATAGCCTCCTCAATGTTGCCATGTGCTGGAGCTCTTGTGCAAGGTGCTAGTTGGCAGCAGCAAGGGCTGGGTTCAAATTTCAGCATACCCAATACGTTTTTTACTGTGGCTTAAGTGCCCACCCAGAAATCTGGAATCGCTCATTTGGATGGGGGTGCCCCTCATAAACAATGCCCCCTCCTCGCAAGCAGTGTAAACACAAAAGGTTAGATATATTACAGTACACACAAAAAAAATATCAAACAGCAAGGTATAATCTATAGTTGCACCCCTTTGGAGAGACTCCACCCATGCCCAGGCAGCCTGGGACTTGGGGGCTCACCCAGAGCGTTAGTTCTGGAGGCCTGCACCTCTAGACCTGCCACTCAGCAACAGGCTGGACAGAAGGGACCCACACCAGAGAATCTTATGAGCTACTCTTTGGGGTTTGCTGCACCTCAGGGACCTATCATTGCTCCCTGGGAGGCTGTGTAGGGTGCTGATCTCCACTTCTACACGGTGGCTGTGAAGGGGTGACTGTTGGCCCAGTTAACATAGCGTACCCCCAAAATTCCTAGTTCTGATCACACAGCTCAGCTGGGGCAGAGAAAATCTGGAGAGAAGCCTTATGGGCTAAGCCTACCTGTGGCAATGCCTGGCTGAGTTTTCCCTTTCATGTTGGCTCCTCTGGCTGGGGCACTTCATTGGAGTCCTTTTTTTCCAGCTCCAGCCCCCTCTTATAGCCGGCTGCCTCTTCCTGTGTACCCGGCATGATATTACCAGTTTTGCCATGCTTCCATGCCTTTCTCTTAACCAGTTAATTTAAAAAAACACTGCTGACCCTGGCCAATGAGGCCAGGGCCTCAGGTTTCCCCTGATTTGTACTGAAGAAGAGAGACCAGGTTTTCTGGTCTCGGAACAAGCTGGGGTGGGGGGAGCCTGAAAGAAAAGGCTATAAAGCAGGGGTGGGGTTCTGCTTACTGTCCCTACAGCATGCATTTCACCAGATCAACGCTCACAGGAGGCCTGAGGGTAGAAGGAAAGCAAGATGCAGTATTACAGCAAAATAGACACTGGTGGCATCCATTATCATAGCCAAACTAAAGTGCACTTTGTAGTACAGAATTTATGTACAGCAGATACGTAACCAGCACATTTTGCAGTAGAAACAAGAAACTTAGCAACATGAAACCAGAACACATCTTGCAGTACAAAATAACTTGTACGGTTTGTGTGTTATGTTCTCCCTTCATTTTATGTGCGTTACATTCTAACCACAGCCCAGAATTTGACATCCCCACAACTCAACAACTCCTTGGTATGGGTTATTTCTAATGCCAGCATTGGAAAGTAACAGGTGTCTGTGATGCAGCTCTGCAGCTATTATAAGTTAGGTGCTGCACAGGCCTTCTAATTCTTACTGCCATGGACATGGTAGGTACAGGTGCAGAGTGGCTTTCTCCTGTAGGTGACAGGAAGGTTGGAGGTCCCTCTCCCTCTCTCAATTAAGGGGTGGTCTGTGCCAGGCTCTTGTCAGGTCCCCCTTCTGAGAATCTGTCCTTTCTGGGTGGTTCTCCTCCATGGGTAGTGGGAGACAAACTAACTCCTCGACTGCCAACTGTAGGTTTCGGTGTACAGTTTTCCCAGTCCTATCTCAAGTCTTGCCTTATAGACAGGTAGGTCTCCAAGTCATTTGACCACTAAGTAAGGTGTGGCCTTCCATCTGTCAGCTATCTTGTGTTTTTTCCACTATGCCAAAATTCTGCAGTAGCACCCTGTCTTCAGACTGGAGCCTTGTATCCACTCTCTAGCATCATACTGGTGCTTGTGTCTTATCAGTATTCCTGGAAGTGGTTGTCATGGTGAGGTGATACTCTTTCTTAAGTCTGTCCTGTAGTTTGGTGAGATACTGTTTACACACATCATAACCGTCACTGTCTTCAACTACCCTGAAATACAAGTCTATAGGAAGGCGAGGTTCCCACTCAAACATCAAAAAGTAGGGGCTGAGCCCAGTGTTATCACTCTGAGTGGCATTGTAAGCATGTGTCAAAAATGCAACATGCTGACTCCAGCTCACTTTCTCTTCTGCACACAGTGTTCCCAACATGTTTAGCAAAGTCCAGTTGAAATGCCTGGGTAGCAAGTCCCCTTGTGGGCAATATGGGATGGTTCTGGATTCTGAATTCCAGCTATCTTGAACGCCTTTCAGAAATCAGCTTTCAAAGTGTTTCCCCTTATCCAAGTGTATTCAACCTGGAAACCCATAAACAGAGAAGTA
This sequence comes from Crocodylus porosus, assembly GCF_001723895.1. Lineage (NCBI taxonomy): Eukaryota > Metazoa > Chordata > Crocodylia > Crocodylidae > Crocodylus > Crocodylus porosus. Next base: position 82,471,885 of record NW_017728943.1, read on the forward strand.
TTTTTCCCACTGCACACATGTGACTGTAGTGACTCTGGTCCTGAGTGGGTTATATTTGGGCATACCAAGGGAAATGGTTTGTCACCGCTAAAATATCCCCAGTGCTCTTCCTATCTAGTTCCAGAGACTGGAAATCAATACATACCAGTTTGAGTGGCTTCATACTGGCAATGCTATGCAGATAGGCAGTCTTGGAGGGTAGGGTTTTGCTTTGCATGCACTGAGCACAAGACTCGCAATTCTGTCAGACATTGCCGGCCATCCGTGACCATTAGAATCTATCTCGAATAAGTTCCAGAGTCCTTTCAGACCACAAGTACCCGAAGTCATAGTGGAAAGCTGTCATGGCTACAGTTCTGTATCTGTTGGGCAGCACCAACTGCTTTTATTGCTTACCACATGGGTTGGTGGTTATTCCATGCAGCACTCCATCCACCAATTTTAAGTTAAACCCACTCCCTCAGGAATACTTTAGTACCTGCAGCTAACCTGATTAGAAGAGTACCCCACTCCTTTTACACCTTTTATAACATCGCATGTCTGGGCTTGTTCTTGCACTTCTTGCAGACCAGCAGCATTAAGCCTATGTAAAGGGGGTTGTTCCAGCACCACATAGTTAACAGATAGCTGGAGAATACTCTCCTGGGGAAGACCCAACATTCTAGCAGTGCGCTTTGATAGAGAACCTGGGGGCAGTGTTTCTTTACAGCTGTAGTTGCATATACCCCTAGTTACTTCCTCCTCGATTCCCACAACCTCCTCTGGGAGTTCCAATCAGATTATAATGTAGTCGTTATAGGGATGTGCCTCTTGGCTCAGACCACACAAACTTAGCCCATTAAGGGTTACAGCAGCAAGTGCCTCAGGTACTCATAGAATGACTGAAAAAATCCTGCCCCTTGGGCAGGGGGCTGGACCTGATGATCTTGCAGCCCTAATGTCTATGAAATCTGTGAAATGATAGTCATCTGAGACCAGCTGTCTAGCGTATTAGGACACACTTTCTCCTCAATCCTCACCTAGGACCTCTATTCGGGGTGCTACTAGGCCTGGAGGGAGCTATCCAGGCAAGCCTGGAGGGTGGGAGTCTTGGAGTTATAGAGATTTTGGCAGCTACCCCATCCTCATTTTCTGACTTTACCCAGCCAACTCTCAATTTCTGCAACACCAGGGTGGGGTTCTTGGCATTTCCACACCTGGTAGCTGAATGCCTGTGCTCCCCACACTTATGAAACAGGGGGTGCCTAGCTTACTTATGGGGTTCTGAGATGACAGACCCCTGGGGGGGGCCCAGTGGCCTCAAAAGACCTGTGGGGTTTAGGACCCACAAGATCCATCCTGCTTGGTAATGCAGCCACCTATCCCCCCAGGATTTCATCCTGTCAAGAGAGATCTTGAGTGTTCACTACCAAGGCTCTTGGGGTTGCGGGGTGGGGAGCAGCCCTGCCATGGGACTAGATAGACTCCTTCACTGTTTGCTGCTCCTCCTTCTCCCAGATCTTTTATCAGTTGACTGAGACCCAAGGGATTGACTATCTGATTAATGAGGTTGAGGCTCACTAGTATTCTTTTATTGTATACCACCCCATCAATATCTGGTTGAGTCTAACAAGGTTAACTCCTTTCTGAGTTAGACGTTCTTTAGCTATAGCCTTCTGCAGCATCTTCTCCAGCCTCAGCACATAGATGGAGACCTTTTTCCTTTTCTTTTGGTAGATGCTGCAAAATTTAAAATACAATTTGTCAGCCCTCTCTGTACCTCCGAATGCACCTAGTAAGTCCTTGTGGCACAGTTGAGCTGTGATGGTAGGATTGTCGTATTTTAAAGCACAAATCACTCCAAAGGCTGGCTCCCTGAGGCTCTCCATTAAGCAGCGCCATTTCTCTTCATCCAGCATTTGCCAGTGCTCTAAGCATGAGAATACCAGACCTCCAAAGCCTCCTCACCAGGCAAGGGGGGAGTGGCTTCCTATATGCAGCAGACTCTGGATGGGGCTGCACAGCCTCCCTTAAAGCCTGCCCTGGCACTGCTGCCTATGCACCAGGGAACCCCTCAGAGTTATCCATGTTCATAGACTAGAGGGGAAGGACTTGCTGCTTTTGCCTGCCTTCCTTCCCCCCGCTGACTCATGTGGACTCTTTGCATCTGTCAAGTACATCCTTAGTAGGGATAGATGGAGCCTGGATCCTGAAAGCAGTCAGGGTCCAAATCTCATTATCTACCTCTATTAGCACTGGGACTTCCAGAGGATCTACTGATACCGGTAGCTCACAAAGCACAGCCTGGCCTCCCTCCTCTGTCCTAACCTTCAGTCTGTGTACCCTGTACTTTTCTAAAATACGTAAAAGATTTTTGCAAGAGGCCCTGTACTGTTTCCCTGGTTAGCTCTCTCAATATGCCAGTATAACGAGTAAGGATTTCTCTGGCTGTACCTGCACTTCCTTTTACCAGGTGCCCAACACTGACAGCTCCACCTGATACTAACCCAGTCCAAGGTAATCCTTATTCACTACTATGTAACTGCTTGCAAGGGATAGTGAGTAACCCCCAAAATATCAGGGGACCCTTTGAATCTTGAGGTGCAGCAGGCAACCCAATTTCAGGGGGCAGTGGACACCCCAAAACTGGATGCAAAATCCATCCACAGATCTAAGAATGCACCTCCAATTTATTCAGGGTACAGTGGAAAATCGCTTTGGGTGTATCCAAAAATGATATCCCAGACAAGCACCTAAAATAACATTTCTGCCAGGCACTGGTCAGAAGCAACAAGGGCTGGGTTCAAATTTCGAGGTACACCAAAAGTTTTCACTGTGGCTTGAGCCCCCACCCAGAAATCTGGGGTCAGCAAATTGGATGGTGGTGCCTCATAAGCAACATCCTCTTCCCCCCTCCTTGCAAGCAGTGTACCAGAAAAGGTCAGATTTATTACAGTAGAGAAAGACAAAGAAAGTACCAAATGCAATTCAAAATACCATTAACTACAAGGCATAGTCTGTAGTTGCACTCCTTTGGGGAGACTTTGCCCATACCCAGGCAGTCTGAGACTTGGGGGCTCACCCAGAGGGTTAGTTCTGGAGCATATATCTGCCACTCGGCAACAGGCAGGACAGGAGGGGCCAAAGCACGCTTTGCACTACAAACAAGATACATGGAACAACATGAAACCAGAGCATGTGCTGCAGTACAAAATGGTGTGTATGTTTTGTGTGTTACAGTCTCCCTACATTTTGTGTGTGTTACATTGTTAACAGCTACCAGAAGCTAATGGATCTCTTCAAGGATGAGTGTTTGAAGAGTAGCTGGTAACTTTTCTGTACATGCATGATGTCTCCTCTCCCAACCTTCACCTTTTTGTTTTCTGTGTAGAGAGAAGGCACGCTGATGGGGACAGCCATTGGCACCTGCTTTGGTTACTGGCTGGGCGTCTCCTCCTTTATCTATTTCCTGGCATACCTGTGCAATGCCCAGATCACTATGGTGCAAATGTTGTCGTTGCTGGTACGTACAGAATGGGATTCCTGGGGTACATTATGATCTGCTTGGAGCTTCAGTAGATTAGGAAGTTTGGGCTCCCTTCTCAGGATTGAGAATGTGTTCCCTGCATCCTGGTAAAATGAGGATCCCTGTGTGAAGGTGAATAAGGTGCACCCCCCCACACACACACAAACACCCCTACATGCAGCTTGTTTTGGAGCAAGAAAGGAATTTCCTTTGAGTCCTAGGCAGCTCTTTCTGCCCATGAGAATCCTGAGATAAGGCATTGTGGGGGAGGTGGACAGTAATAAGATCTCTTTGTTACTTTTCCTGGGGCCTGGTTTTGAAAGTTGGGAGGTTTCAGTTTGCCCCTAAAGGTAGCTTTCCTTCATCCCCTTCAGACCCTGTCACTGTCCAAATTTCTATGGGTCCTCCAGTCCCATGTGCCTTAGGCAGGCTCCAACTTCCTGATGCAGAACAACATGCTTTGAGCACAGGTATCTGTGCTGTATGATGGCTGCACTTCTCTGGAGTTGTGCAGGCAGCTACAGTGAAGCTTTGGGCTTCTCTGACATGTGTCAGGAATATGTTGCTCTTGTTCCTGTCCATTTAACCCCCCTATACCTCCGTGCCCAGTTGTTCATTCTGACCTTGCACTTTCTCTTTCTGACAGGGCTACGGCCTTTTTGGACACTGTGTCACTCTCTTCATCACATATAACATCCACTTCCACTCCCTTTTCTATGTATTCTGGCTCGGGATTGGTGGCCTCTCCACGTTACGCATGGTAAGAGAGAGTCACCCTGGCTTGCAGCCAAAATACTTAATTTTGCAGGCAGGGGTGTTTGTCATTGCCCTGTCTAGATGCATTACCCCTCCTAGAGCAGTGACATTCACTACTGACTGGCTGAGGAACTGCATGAGAAGCTGGTTTTAATCCAAGAGCCACAGCAGTATATTCGTCCCCCTATGAATTGTGGCAAAGGCACTCCAGCTCAAAAGAAAAGGGAAAACATACAGTCCACGAGTTAATGTTTTCAGTGAAGAACTGCATTTGATATGTTATAGAGCCACTTGAGGCCTGGGAGCTAATTATTGATGATGGCATTATGATCTGCTCTCTGTTCATTGGAGTTGGCAGTGATTCTCATCAGACCCAGTTTGACTGTTGCAAAGCCCAGCCTGACACTACTGTCAGTGGTACTGTTAGGTGGGGTGGCTGTGAGGTGCCCAGACCTTGTCCACTTCCGTTAGCATGTCAGGAGGTTGCTGCTCCCCGGTGGGACTCTAACCCTTTCTCTGAGGGGCCCCAGAGGCCTGGTTGTTTGCAACACTTGATGCAGCAGGGATCCTGTTATCCTGCCTGAAGGTGGGGATGAGGGATTGGTAATGACTCTTTGTACGTATCCCTCTGAAAATTAACACAAAATGAACCAGGACATTAGGGCTTGAGAGCTTTTCAAGAATCTTCCAGAAGAAGATTCTTGAGAGCTTCCAGAATCTCCATTAGCTCTTGCAGCATGGCCCATCCTCGTACATGCTCGGGGTTCTAAAATTGGAGGCTGGGGCAGCAGGAATCTTCTCTAACATGTCTTGTACCTAGGTTGCTGTCTTGGTGTCACGCACAGTGGGACACACCCAACGGCTCATATTGTGTGGAACCCTGTCTGCCCTGCATATGCTCTTCCTCCTCTATCTGCACTTTGCTTATCACAAGGTGGTAGAAGGTAAGAGAAGAGGCAGAAAGGCAACACCCTCATGTACCTGAAGGACTACTCATTGTTCTCCCTAGCCATGGGCCAACTGTGGAATGGGCTGTGTTGGATCAGACCCTAAGTCTGTCTGTGTACATATGTTGTATTTGGCAGAGGCTGCTAGTGGCTGCTTTAGACAGTGGCGTAAAAGTCCAGCAGGAGGCAGAGCTGGGCTGACCTGCTGCCTACACTAGGTCTCCTTCTAGCATTTAATATCCCTAATTCAACAAGATTTATTTCCCTGCCAAGATGTATTGATGCACCTGTTATACCTCTGACCAGTCTTACTGTAGCTATGAACATCTAATCCTCTTCTTAATCTTGCTAAATACTCAGGAAGGGCAACTCTGTATGATAGGACAGTCCATAGCCTAATCATGTGTTTGCATGACCATGTTTTTTTCTTACAACCTTTAGCATTAGTTACCTTTTAATGTCATTGGCCATTCCCTTGCTACAGTAAAAAGGACAGAAGCCCCCAACATCTGTCCCCTCTAGCTGTCATTGTGTGCTTGTATGACCCCTCCTTATTTGTCTTGTAGCAAAGTGAACAATCCCAGTTTTTCCAGCCTCCCTTTTCATGTAGAAGTTTTTCTTAATCGTAGTCATCAGCTTGCACTAGAACCTCTCTAATTCCACAGTCCCCTCTCTGAGATGCTCCCAGGTCCCACTTGCAAATCTTCAGCAGACAGGTTATGGTAGCATTTCCTCTGTGGGATTCACCTCAGGGCGCCCAAGGAGAAGTCACTTGTATCGAGGGGAGGAACTGAGAGGGTAATAAGTAGGGACTGGGGCAGAGCACCTCAGTTGATGCCCACGTTCCCTGCCAAACCAGATCTTTATTGAAGAGATGTACAGATTCCACACTCCACCCGTCTCAGCTGCAGCTCCTAATGTAAACTGTGTTAAGAGCACCTGGGGATGGGAAGTAGGAGTGATCTGGGCTGAGGACAGCAAAGCAGCATTCACTAGTAGTGCCTGTGCTGAGGTCAGAGCCACATCTCTAAGGTGACAAGCTCTGTACTGCTCTGGGAGGTGCCCACAGCTTCCCTGCTCTAGTTCAGGGGTGGCATGCTCTGATCTGTGTACATGGTGCACGGTATGGAGGTGTTTCTGCTTTCTGTGAAGCTGAAGGCCGTTGTAACTCCTTGCTACCTGTCCCCACCAGCTACTCTTTGGTCTGAGTGGAGTAAAGACATTTGTTGTGTCTGGTTTAGCCCAGTAGTGACCTTTGCTTCTTTTCCCTTCCCCCACAGGTATCTTGGACACGTTGGAAGGACCCAATGTCCCCCCATTTCAGAGAGTTGCCAGAGACATTCCAGTTGTTTCCTCTGTGGTACTGAACACAACAGTCAAAGTCGTGGCCCTGACCTCATAGTCTCATGGACTTGTTGCCCTCATCTCTTCTGGGGCCAGCTAGGTCACAACCTCCTGCTGTTACTCGGAAAAAAGACAAAATGGCAGGCATAGGACTCGGTTTCTCTCCGCCCCGCTCCTTTGGGTTAAGGTTTCAGGGAGCTAAATGCAGGGCTTCTTGATTGACTCAAAGGAGGCAGGCTCCCTCAGCCTGGACCTGGGCTGCACCATGCACAGCTGTACTCTCAGCGTCATCCATGTAGCTGGGATTTTGTAAGTCATTTTCCCCCTCCCTTGCTGTCTTGCTTGCTCTTGTACACCCCAGGCTACATGTTCTGCTCCTCTCCTTTAGAGAGAAGAATTAAATTGCTGTTGGTGCTGAGTGATGTCTTACCTTGAAACTGCCTCGTACAATGGGAGAGCTCTGATAGGTCCCATAAAATCTGTTCTCTCTTCTCCTTGTGGGGCCAAAGTGGAGTTATTTGCTCCATTGTATTCTCCAGGCATTTGTCCCATCTACTTCTACAATATCTCAAATGAAGCAACTTCCCCTAAGGTGATTGTTTCACAGCCCAGGAAGCCAGAGGCAACTGCAGTTCAGCTGGAGCGCTGAGTAACTGAATTGCCTTCCCTGTATGCCTGCAGACAGCTCCTGCCAAGAGTTGCAGGCTGCTCCTTGCCCTTCTTTCCCTTTTGTTGCCATGCACCAAAACCAAACAGGTTTCCAGTCTGTCAATGCAACATATTCCCCCCAGGGGCTTTGTTCCTTTTCTCTCATCTCTATTTCCTTTACTCGGGCTCAGGGGAAGGACTAGTTGTGACTCCTCAAACTGAAAAGTTTTTGGTGAAGAGGCCTATTTACTTTGCTGCAAAGCACCCTGCCTGTCTCCTAGCTGGGGGCTTTTTTTTTCCTGTTTGGGGAAGCATTGTCCCAGCATGCATACTTTGCCCTGTGCTCTCCAGCTGCTTCAGGCTGAGGCGCAAGTATTCTGTTTTACAGAATCACAATCAGTGCAGAGGCAGATCTGCTGGCCTGCTCCACTTCATGTGCACTGATCTGGGGATGTATTAAGTGAACAGAAGCCACCCTAAGTCCTTCCCCCCCAGCTCTGGGCAAACCTTGCTGTAAGGGTAGGGAGAAAAAGCAGTCTGCACCTGCTGGGCCTAGCTGCTGTCTTGCCTTCTGGGGTCCATAGGTGCTTAACACAAGCAGAAGCAGCTTCCAAGCTGCTGCATCCTGTACTGGGCAGAATATTTAGTCTGGTTCTTCCTCCTCTCGTAGCCTCTCCTGGGGTACTTTGGGAGAGGAGCCAGCCTTGCAGTAGCCATCCCCTGAGGCTTCTCAGAGCTTATCTCCTTGGAGCTCCTACAGGGACACAGACACCATCCGAGCTGCATCTGCACACTCCTTTCCTACAACACAGTTGCAGCAAGGGTGGAGCAACAACTACTCAGAGCAGAGTTGGAGAAATGGTGGGAGGCAGGTGAGGAAGTGGAAAGATGACCTTGTAAACACCCTGGCGGGGGGGTGCTGTCCAAGCAGTTCAGTGTAAAAATCCCAGAGGATGTCTCTGAAAGCACTTTGAGTTTTTGAGTTCATAAAACCAGCTTAGCAGGTTTAGTCAAAGGTGGCCCACCCCAGGGAGAGAGCTGTGTGTCCATAGCTGCAATCCAGGCCTTATTTTGCCTAAATGAGCCATGTGGAAAGAAAAATGTTATCCAGAATGAGCCATGTGGGGACACTAAGGGGCTTACTGCAGGCCATAAACTGTGACAAAAGAGGGTGCTAAGGCCTCGCTTCTAATTCACACCTGCTCTCACAGAATGAGCTTCTGAATTGCTGGTTCTTCAAGCATGGAATAGAGGCAACAGAACTAACTTGGAGATGGGGAAAGACGTTTCTTCTCTAAGACATTGGGCTGATTGCAGGTTGAGCAGTGACCAAAAACTATTTTTGCTCTGACCTCAGCACAGCCACAAGTGTGCCGTGCCTCCAGCCTGCCGTCTGGCCACTGACCAGCAGGGCCTCACAGCAGTCCTTGCTGTGGGAGAAAGCAAGCTCACCCACATAGGGATGGGCCCTCCAGTCCTTCCAGCTCCAGTATCTCAGATCATGCTCCACAGACTCACTTGAAGCAGAGCAGATGTCAGAGACAGGGCAAGTCCAGCACCTCCCTTCATAGGCAGGGCAGGGTAGCACCCTGGAGACTGACATCTTAGAAGCTGATGAAATGGGCTGTTACATATGCCTTATGCCTTTTTTAAATGTGTCTCAGGCCAAATTGGCCATATCAGTCCTGAATTCTCTTAACTGAGCAGAGCTCAATCATTCAAGTCTGTGTGGTGCTACCACCAGCAAGTATCTTACCTCCTGGACTCTTCAACCTGGGGGTTCAGATACACCCCACCCCCCGCATCCATGGCAAGCATCCTGTATGCAAGCCTGGAGGCCTTGGAGTTCAGATGGCCCCTTGTCTTGTTTGCCCTTAGAGAAAAGGCTGAAGAAGCAAGCTAGACCAGTGTTTCCCAACCAGCGTGCCACTGCCCAAAATGCCGTCCAGCTGGCCACGCACCCCCCAACCTGCGTCTGGTGTGTTGCAGTGCTTTTTTATTTAGGTGAGTGTGATGTGAGGCGAGAAAGGTTGGGAAATGCTGAGCTAAAGAGAAAGCCCAAAAGCAGTCCCCCTTACCATAAATTATGTAGCAGAGATATTCCCATTGGGATGCTTAAGTAGATTCTTGCAGGGTCAGCCTGCCCGCAGTGCAGGGGACAAGCCATTACCCTCAACTACGCTAAGTCATTCAAGGCTGAAAAGAAGGGAATCTACCCTGCCAGGTAAGTAAAACTACCTGGGCTGAAACCATCATCCTTGTATCTCTCCTGCCTCTTCCAATCTCGTGTCTCAGGCCAAATCAGTAATGAATTCTCTTGACTGAGCAGAACTCAATCATTCAAGTCTGTGTGGTGCTACCACCAGCAAGTATCCCCCCTCACAGAAACTTCAGCCTGTGGCTTCAGATACTCCAGGGGTGGGCAAAATTTGGCCCAGGGGCCAGATGCAGCCTGCCAGGCCGTTCTGTCTGACCCGTGGGGCCCCTAAAAAATTTAGAAAATTAATGTTCATCTGCCCTGGGCTGCCTGTCATGCAGCCCTTGATGGCTTGCCAAAAATCAGTAAGCGGCCCTCTGCCCAAAATAATTTTCCACCCCTGAAATACTCCCAAATCCATGGCAGGCATTCTACGTGCAGGCCCCACATCTGGAGGCCTTGGAGTTCAGATACCCTCAAGTCTTGCTTTCTATTAGCCAACTGGCCAAAGGAGCATGTTAGAAGGAAATCCTCAATCTCCATAAAAATAAAACGTATAGCTGAGATCCTCCCATTGGGAGACTATAGTAGACTTTCATAGGGAGGTCCTGCCCACAGTGCACTGGGCAAGTCTCCACCCTTACTGCACAACACCAGTTAAGGTGAACTTGGCTTGGTGATAATGGTATCTCCCCTGCCAGAATAGAGCAAGCTGACCTGAGCCAAATATCTCCCCTGCCTTTTTGAACAAGTTGGTCTGTAAAGGATCCCTGGTATACCTTCAGCCTGACTTCAGACTAATACAGTTAACTACCTCTATCATCCCTAATAAGGAGAGTCTTATATGTTGCTTTGGGGTCAAAGCCTGGCACAGGTCATGACTTCACTTCCTTCCTGCTGTGTGCCACACTTGGCTCCTGTATTCCTGTCCCAGGTCATACTCTGCAAGTCTTTGCAGAACTGTCGAATGTTTTTTGCAGGTTTGTATTCTGTTTCCCTGAGCCAGTCTTGCAAGAGAAAGCATCAGACTATTTTGGTAAGAATGGTGTGTATGTTATGGATCCATAGGATGTGTTGTACCCCCCAGCTTTCAGACTGTCTGAGAGATCAAAGAACACCAAATCCCCCAATACAGTGGGCTGTCAGGCTAGCTGGTTAAAGCAGTGGTTCTCAAACTTTTTTGTACCAGGACAAATTTGTAAGCATCAGCCAGTCTTGACCCAGTGCCCCAACTCTAAAGCCACTGCCCCCCAGGCCCCAGCCCCCGCCATGTGTGGGGCAGGGAGTGTGTGGGGCATGGTGGGGCCCAAGCAGCCCCTTGCAGGGTGGAGCTCTGTCAGCCTGCAAGCAAAAAGCCATGGTTTCTCATGCATTTCTCCTTTGAAGGAGAATCCGTGTTTAAAGTTTGTTCTCCTACCCTGGAGATCTTCAGGAGACCGGACACACACCTTGCTGGGGTTACTTGATCCCAGCAGTCTTTTCTGCTCAGAGCAGGGGAGCTGGGCCTGATGATCTCATGAGGTCTCTTCCGACCCTAAACTTCTGTAAAACCTTTCATATATTCTTGTAACCCGCTTTTGAGGAACACTGAGTTAAAGTACACTGTAGCTAGTGGTACATAAGACAGGGATGTGGCTAGCATTGCAACCAGTTGCTCAACTCCCTGGCCTGAATGACAGATACCCTGAGTTCAACTGAGGGCAGACTGACCTAAGTCTAGAATGAGGCTTTTCACTTGTACTACTGGATCCTTAGGAGGACTTGTTACCTGAACAGTTGTGCTTGAGGTGTGGTCAGTTTTGAGACATTCAAGGAGAGGTAAGGGTTCCACTCTATAATAAATGTGCTTTGAGAGAGAAACACAACGCATTCACAAGCAATGAGTTAGTTACCTTGCTAAGCAGATGTTCAATCCCAGAGTGATGATCAGATAGCATTTAGGTCCGCAAGACAGCATATCGCCTTGGGAATCTTGAAGATGTGTCCAACCATTTTCTTTGTCTCTCCCCACCCTTATCTTTCATTAGTTTACCTAATGCACAAGCATGTTTTATGATAATTCCCCTAATCCTGTTGGCTTAGAGCCTTACCTTTACTCTCCCAATTATGCTTCACTTATGCCCATTCAAAGTGATGTTTGCTACATCTTTTTCTCCCCAGAAACAAGATAACAGGTTTTAGTTTAACCTTAGTCATCACAAAGTTTTAACCAGGGCTGGCAAGCTGGAGCAAGAAACTAATAAAACTCAACTTTTCTAATTTAATAGGGCCTTGATATGTTTCTGCAACTTAATGATGAGCTCAGCCTTTGCTGATCTTTGTTGTGGAAGAAGGTAGAGAAGCAGAAAATGCATTCAGATGCTGACTGTAGCTTTTCGGCCTCTAGCTTTTCGGGTTTGTAGCTCCAGCACTGCTGTTTTTCACCATGACTCTTCAAGTTACTTCAGAATAACCCAAAATTCTTATAAGATTTGATTTCCTCAGGACCCTTGTGAGTGACACTACAGCAAACAGGGGGCTACCCTTACAAAAGAAAGCTTTTATTAGGCAGCTGGAAGGTAGTGTTCGGGCACGCTGGGACAGAATAGGAAAGTGAAACCCACTGAAGAGGCCATGGGGGCAGTGCAGTTGGTCTCTTTAGTCCACAGTTTCCAGGGTTTCTTCCCTTTCTGCAGCTGGCTCTTTATCACTGCCTCCAGCACCTTCCGGTCTTTCAGAAAATCCATGCTCAGCTGATTCCATGTTTTCTTTGCCAGGCAGTTATGGAAAAAGTAACATCCAGTTGCTTGTCTTGTATCATTTATTTATTTATTTATTTTTAAACATTGATTATCCTTAGTGGTGGAGTCAGACCAACCAAGCCAGCCTCCTTTTATTGCTGTGGGCCACGAGCATCATAGTATACAAAATCTTATGCTCTAGATGTCTCTTATGTAATCAGTCTATAAGGTGCAGCTCTACCCTGCCTTTTGCCTGACTTCAGACTAACACAGCCAGCTGCCTCTCTCATATACTCCTACCCACCCAGGAGCAGTGATTCAAAACGAGGCAGTTTTGCCTAAAAGCACCTGTTTCACTCCTACCTCACAATGTACTGCTGCATAAGCCTATGTGGAGGTTGCTAAACCTGATGGGGTCAGGACTAGGAACAGATTAACCTCTAAGATTTCTTGCCCAATGCCTTGTTGCTGTTTGTGCCCCCCCCCCCCAGTGCAGGGAGCAGTATAGCAGGGAATAATGTGGTGAGAAACTTGAGCGGCTGCAAGCTGCTCTCGCTGTGTAGAGCAGACAACAAAAGATTCTGGCACAAGGACTTTTGAAAGTGCCAGGCTGGTATCCCAAGTGATGCCTTGGATTGACAGCAGAAGCCATACATCAAGCATATCTGGGCTGGGGGGGGGTCCTCTTCTCACAGCCACTCTAATAATAGCTCTTTAAATGGAACAGTAACTAATTGGTACCTGAAGGTGGTGGCTGCAGGGGAGAGACCACAGCATCTTCCTGTAAAACCCGTGCTGTTTAGAGGCATAGAAAAGACTTAGCTGGCTGTCCAGGCACCCTCCCAGTCTGGCTGCTGACTGTGTTTCTGGAGTGCTTGGACACTCAGCCTGTTTTGCTCACCTACCCTGCAAACCAAAGGGCCTTCTTCCTGCTCAGCTACACAGACACATGTAAGAAACCACAGTTCCTGTTTGCAAGGCATCCCTTGCACTTGTGCAGGATGCTTGGTCGCAGAGAACTGCTGTTTGTGCGACAGGGCAGGGCCGCTCCTGCAGCTCCCATGCGGGTGCCTCTCCATGCCCACATTCCCCTCACTGGGTTTTTGAGCCTTCTCAGAACTGCTCTTCCCTGCCTCTGCCTCCTTGCTCTTCATACCATTGCTGCTCAGCAGGGAAGTAGTGGGGAGGGCACTTGCATTTCTCAGTAAAACAAGCCCTGGGTGGAAAGCACCAGAGCATGGCATGGCACTATGTTCACAGGAACTTAGATGCTGCTGCCAAAGCCTTGGAGTTGTCACCTGAACCCAAAGCCTTATCTCCCTTGTTTGGCTGCTCCCCTTTAGCAGCTCTCTGCTGGGATGCGAAATGTGATCCAGGGCTCAGGTGACCTGCTCTCCGCACCAAAGACAGAAGGCAAGTGACGCTAGGACAGGCTCCCCAGGATCCTGTTTCTCCCTCACTTTACATCTCCACTCACCTACTGGTGAGCCTGTGGCGGACACTGGGGGCCTGGGTTTGCACCCTTCATTACCTATTTTGGAGGTTTCTGGAGGCAGCACCAAGCCTTTTTCTTTAGCAGCCCGAAGGCTCACAGAAGCTGCCTACTTGTGTGGTTTCACCCAACCTATACTCTGCTCCCCTGGTTTCCTGTGCAGTTTACCCGAGTTGAAGTTGCAGGCTCTCTCCATCCCATTTTCCTCCAAGTGTAGAATTCCCTCGGGAATGTTTGTTTCATGTTTCCCCAGCTTGCTCTGATTGGGCCCCCTAGGAAGCATGGTGACAGAAAGAAAGTCATGCCCCTTCATTTGCATTCCTCACGCTAAGCAGGTTCATTACATGGGACTGGAGCCAGAAAAGCCTGCCCAGTATGTGCTGCTGAGGTACAAACGATGGTGCTTCCCAACCCTGTTGTTAGTGCAAGCTGCATCCCGGCTTTGAGCACAGGGTGTTACAAAGGTTGGTCTGTGTGCATTAGCCCCGGAAGACGGGGGCCAAGATAGCAAGCCTTGAACAAAAGTGGCCAACAGCCACACCTGGCCAAGCCCAGGTAGGATGCTGATCAAACCTTGTTGCCCAGAAGCACTTCTCCATCTTGGTGACTCAGGGTCTCTGTCTTGTGCTCAACACATTTATTCCTGTGCCCTGGCCCTTGGGAAACCTTCAGGCAAAATGTCACTTGTTCTGGATCACAGGGCATCAGTTCAGACAGGCTCTTCCATGGGCCCTGCTATTTGATGACACGAAATCTCAGAGAGATTTGGCTAGACTCAATACCCAAAATGGCCACTCCTTTTTTTTTTTTTCACAGCCTGAAGGTGGAAAGTGCTTGACTTCCCTGAACGCCAAGCCAACGGTGGGAAGCTGTGTCTGTGGCTAGCCCACTACCCTAAACTTTGCATTGCATTCCCAGTCGCTGCACTCCTACAGGCATCTTTCTATGAGTTGTACTTATGCCTTATTAACACATTGCAATGCTGCAAAATGCAGCCTGCTAATTCCCAGTCTCACCCAGCCCAGCCCCAGCTCTTTGCCTACCCAGACCCTGCTTCAGAAGGTGGTGCTAGTAACAGCAGCCCTGAAAGTGCCATTCAAAGTTCTCTTTTCCCCTTTCCAGGCCAACCACTCAACGTGCCTGAGATCAGGGTCTGTGCTTGTTTCATTGGTCCTGCCACAATCTCTCCTTGCCTGTCGTTGTGTCCTTTTCCTATCCCTGGTTGTCCTGGGACATGCACCGAACTTGCAAAAGGGGGTTTGGGAGGGAGGGCAGTGGAGGATGCTGAGCCAAGGTTGGATGAGCCCTGCTTTATCCTTTGTTTGCAACTTTTTTAGACCCAGGGCACCTCTTTGTTAGACTGTAGGCTCCCCTCAGAAAATGCCAACTCTTAGTTTCCATTCATTTTTTGATTACAAAGAAATACTACAGTAGTGGTGCTCACAGTTTTGGCCTCACAGGCCATAAAAATGGCATGGGGCCAGCCTGCAGGCTGGATCATTAGCAGCCCTTGTACTAGAGCAATTCTTCCATGGCAAAGAACTCAGGAAGACCCCAGCGGGGCAGAATGATTTTAACGCTGTGGGTTCCTGTGTGAAATTTCGAGTTGTAGCTTGTGCATACAACAGCGCCTAACAGTGTTAACATTGTGTGGCACCCATGAAAGGGTCTCAAGGCATCCCCATTAGGACTGCCATTTAATGAGACAGATCATCAATCCGTCTTGCTCAGTCTCCCGTGTCACACAATAGTGTCCATGCGCTCCTTGGATGTGTTCAAGGGTCAGTGGGTGTTGCTCGGCATGCTCTGCTCCATATCCTCACTTGGCACTCTTGTTTTGGACCTCTGACCAGTACTCCCATCCTCGTTTTTTTTATTATTTGTCCCAAGAAATCTGTTGTCTCCTTTTCCTATAGCCTCCCTGCCTGAGGGAGGCCAATGAGAAACTTGGTGGGCTGGACCCCCATAATTAAAGGGTGACAAATAGGCCTGTGTGACACGGCAGTGTGCATGGGCTCCTTGGATGTGTTTGAGGGCCAGTGGGCGCTGTCCGCTGTGCTTTGCTCAGTGCCCCCCCCCGACACACTAGTTGTTACCCTTTGACCGCCACTCCTGTTCCTGTTCTCATTATTTGTCCCAAGTGATCTATAACACATCATTATTGGCCCCCAGTACTAACGGGGGCTTATCATTTCCTTGGTGGACCCTGGTCTGTGATTTTCCCTGACGTGTTAAAAGTCCTGTGTCACATGGTAGTGGCCATGGGTTCCTTGGAGGCATTCGAGGGCCAGCAGGCACTGACCAGTGCTCTCTGCTCCATGTCCCCACCTTGAGGCCATCGTTTTGAACCTTTGACCCTTGCTATCTGTTTCCTTCTATAGTTGTCTCCCATAATTACTTGATATGCATTTAGTGCCCCCCAAACAATTAAGGGGGGCATTCAGCTTTTCTTGGCAGGCAGCAGCCCATGTTCCCAACGTGCATCAAACAGGCCTCTGTCACACAGCAATGTCCATGGATGGGCTCCTTGGACCCATTCGAGGGCCAGTGGGCACTGTCCGGCATGCTCTGCTCGGCGTCTCGCCTCGCAGCACTTGTTCTGCACCTTTGACCTTCTCTTTGGTTGTGCCCCCAACTCTGCTGGCGCGTCCCCAGCGGCCTCCCAACTCAGGGAGGCCTATAGCTCCTCCCTGATGGGAGCCCACGACCCGTCACCGTGCCACACAGGGGCCAAGAGCAGGGGCTGGCAGGGAGAGGGCACCAGGTCTGATGGGGTGGGGGGTGCTCCCTGCTGCTCCTCTCCCACTTGCAGCCTCTGTGGGGCGCTGCGAGGCCCAGGCTGTGCCCCTCACGCCCGAGGGTGCCCCTGGTTGAGAAGCAGGGCCCTGGGGCATCTCCTGGGCTGGGGAAATGCGGCGACTCCCCCTCAGCCCTGGGCCCCGGCCCAGGAATTGCCGCAGGGCCCTGCTTCTCACTGGCACTGGCCAGGCAGTGCCCTTTCCCCACCAGCCGGGTGAGGGCTCACAGACTTCAGAGACGTCAGGGGTGGAAGGGACCTCGGACGCCGCCCGAGCCAGCTGGGGCCAGGGGCCCCAAGCAAGAGACGCGTCCAGAGGCGGCGCGTGCGAGCTGGCGCGTCCTCGTGTCTCCCGCGGTGGGCCGCGTGCGTTCACACGGGGCGCGGGAAT
>NW_017728943.1:82489151-82521325 GCF_001723895.1 Crocodylus porosus
CCCCCCCCTCATATTGGCTGGCTCTGCACTTCTGGGACACCCTGTCTCTTTCCCTCTCCCCCCCACCTGTCTCTGCATCTACAGGACACCCTGTCGTCCCCATATTGGCTGTCTCTCTGTGTCTGAGATACCTCATCCCTTCCCCCTCAGCTGTCTCTGCACCTCTGGGACCCTTTGACTGTCTCTGCCCTTCTTGGTCTCTTTCCCCCTGCACCATATCAGCCATCTCTGCGTCCCCATGACACCCCATCCCTCCCCCACCCCGGCTGTCTCTGCACCTCTGCCACCTCTCACCAAAGCCCCTTGGGTGTCCATTTGCTCTGTGCCCTCGCTCCTGAGGCTGGCATCTCTAGGCATGTTGGATCATTGCCACCTCCACCAGGCGCTGGGCTTGGTGATGCTCCCCTTTTCAGACCGTCTGCATCCTCCTTCATGTTGGCCAAAAAGGCACCCAGTGGCCTGAGGAAGCCTCCTTTGTGACCCCAAGCCTTTCCCCACACAGCCTCCATGGGAGCCCCCTGACGGACGCTGGCTTGGCCCTCCTTAACCCAGCGCTGTCCATCCATCCCTCGCTGGTGGCTCTGGACTTGGGAGACTGCATGCTGGGCGATGAGGGCATCAACCTCATCTGTGGGCTCCTGCCTCCTGATGGGGCCAAGTCAGGTAAGAAGAAGGGGCTGCGGGGCATGCTGTGTCCAGTGTAACTCATAGGTAATGCAAGTCATGCTGCTCAGAGCCAGGCTGTTGTTCCTTCCCTCCCACACTCTCGGGGAGCAGGTTATAATTTTTCTCTCTCTAGTGAGTTTCCTCTGTCCCCCAGGCATAATCAGGGTGGAACAGCCCCTTGGTAGAGAAGCTGCTCCCACCAGGTGGGGGTCCTGTATTCTCCTGTGTCGTTCTGTGAAGCCTGGAGTTTGTCCAGTAGACCACAGATTGTTGTATGGTGGATGGGGAGGCCGGTTAGTTTTGCCTCATGATGGGATAGTTTGTTTGGGGAGACAGGGTTTGCACTTAAGATTTGTCTTGCACTCATGCCATCTAGGCTGCAATCAGTGCATTGACAATGAATGCCAGTGCATCTGCAGTGCTTCCCTTGGCCCTTGCCCCAGAACTGGGAGGCACAGCATATGGTCTCTGTGAAAAATGATCAGTGAAGGATCTTGCAGGGGGGTTTTACTGTCTCCTGACTGAATAAGCTCCAAGGCCCCGATCCTTGCGAGTGATGTCTGAGGCCAGTGGGCTTTTTAACCAGGATATGGCTCTCATTGAATTGGCAGAGAGTGCCCTCTAGTGAACTGTGGTCTCTGCTGTCTCACCCTGGCACCTGGAATGGCTGCTGATCATCTATGTGCTTACGATATGCACGACTGCTACCACCACACCTTGCTCCACAGCTTGTCCTCTTCTGAACACAGGCATCAGTGCTTACCTTCCCCTCTCCCCTCTCTCTCACCTGCAGCCCCCCCAACCCCGGGCCTCAGGACCTGCTTTCTCTACTCTCACTTGTCTGTATTGTCCATTGCCTCCACTTAGTGAGACCTACTCCTGTTTTGATTCTGTCGTATTTGCTGTTTGGGATAAGCAGGTGCCAGGTTGAAGGCAGCATGTGGTCAGGCAGCCATGTTTGTTGTGGGCAAGTTAAGGGACTGCACTGCACATGGTGTTTAAGCAGATAAATAGATGTAGTTATTATGCAAATCACATCCCTTAGCCATACAAAATGCAGTGAATTGCATAATTTGGAACCCTGCCATTTCCCTGCTGTCTGATAGGCTGGTCTGGTTTCTCTCCAGGAGGTTTGAGCTGTCTGGGCCCTTAAGGTGTTATCTGGCTTCTCTCTTTTCTTCAGGCCTTAAGGAGTTAACACTGAGTGCAAACCCGGGTGTCACAGCCAAAGGCTGGGGGCGCCTGGCCATTGCAGTGGCTCACAGCTCCCAGTTGCGAGTGTTGAACCTGGACTACAACCCTCTGGGTGAGCTGGGGAGGGTAGGCATGTGAAAGAACTACTAGAGGATGGGGCTGGGGTGGGTTCGCTGCTGCTGAATGTGCCCGTCTCACAGCTTCAGACCAGGGACCACCCTAGCACTGGCAGGGCAGGGCAGTGAGGGGAGGAATCCACTCCCTATGGCCCTTTAGTCCTCAGTGCTGGGAGCAGTGGGTCCCACTTACGGTGATATTGTGTGATGAGGACACATCCTTCTAAGAAATACGCTGAGGCCCACTAACTATGTTTCACAGGGACTTGTCAGCTGCAGGAACTGTCCTGGGCTCTGTCCCTACCCCTGGCCATGTGGGTTTTCTTGTGTCCTCCCCCAGCTCCAGTGTTGCCTGCCCATGGCTCCCCCCATTCCCAGTCCCTTAAGGCCTCAGTCATTGGCCTGGCAAGGGAAGGTGTCCACACCCAGCTTTCCTTCCCCAGAGAATAGCAAGGAGAAGAGATTGGCAGTGGTTGCTATAGAAACTGAGTCTTCTCCAGCATAGGCTGCAGGGTAGGCAGCTGGCAAAGCAAAGTCCAGGCCAGGCAAGACCAAATTTGGGATGGCAGAACCTGGGCTGCAGCCTTGGACGCACCATGGAGCCCAAAAGTCCCTGACCTGGGATTTTTGTCTTGAATTCGGAGAAAAAAATCAGTTCCATATCATCCAGTCTTCTGCTCACAGCACCCCGTGGCATCAGGCAGCATCCTGCCACATCTGTCGATAGGCAGAGCTAAGTAGCCCAGCGTTTCTCTACCCATGAGAAAGTGGGTCGCAGGAATATGTGAAAGGGTCATGAATAAACTTTTAAAAGGGATCAATAAATTTAAAAAATGGATTCTCCTTTAAAGGATAAAAATGTGGGAAACCGTGGCTTTTCTCTTGCAGGCTAACACCATTCCAGCCTGCAAGGAGTGGCTTGAGGTCCCCCTGCCCCACAGACCCACCCAGTGCTCCACACAATGGGAATCTGGAGGCTGGGAGGAGTGGGTCAGGAGTGAGGGGCACTGGGTCAGGACTGGCCATCGAGTTTACAGATGGGTCCTGGTACAAGAAAGGTTAAGAATCACTGAACTAGCCTACCAACATCACCACATAAAGGCAGCTCTGCTTACTGGAAATGGAAATGGTGCAAACTCCTTCTGCAGAGCTGCCTTTGTATGACAGTGTTGGTAGGTTAGTTAGCTCTGCCTCTCCACAGATGTGACAGGAAGCTGCCTGGTGGTGCATGGGCACTGTGAAAAGATTGGATGATATGGAACTGATTTTTTCCAAATTCAGGACAAATCCCAGGGTAGGAATGTCTGGGAGACTCTGGCTCACAGTCTCAAACTTCAGAAGTGTTCTGGAAAATTCAGGACAATTAGTTACTTCAGGGGTTGCTTCTTGTGACCCAGGAAAGCAAGTCACGCAGGGGTTTTTATGCCCTACACTGCCCAGGATGCCAGGCCAGGCCTACTTTTTCTGTTCTGTTCTAGCAAGCTGGGTGCTGCTGTCTGTTTCTGTGGTGAGAGCCTCTGGCACAGGAGTTGATGGAGCCCCTTCTTCTAACAAAAGTCAGGGAAAATCCCATTACTGGTACAGGCACCAGCAATTTGCTATGGCCAGCCCTGCTGCATCTCTGGGGATTTTTCAGGAAAATGCTTTGGTATTCATCCTCTCTACTTCCAACCCTGCTGGAAAAGAAGCAAGCCCATGCTAAGGGCTGGGAACAAGGATTCCTCAGTTTTATGTCTAGCTCTGGGAAGAAACGGTTTAATGGTAAGAGCAGAACCCTGGGAGCCAGAAGCCCTGGGTTCTTGTTCCGACTGGTACATGCTTCCTTCTCATTCGTAAGCCAGCTACATTCCCATAGGGGAAACTCAAGCACAGAGGTAGGAAGCTCTCAGACCCTTGGCGAGGTGGCTGGAAGGCACTATGGATGAGGCAAGCTTCCTTGCAAGGGAAACTATTCCACTTTGTGTTCCTTGTCTGTCTCTCTTGGATGTGCCCAGCCGTTCCCACAGTCAGCAGTCAGTCCCCACCTTTGTCTCTCCTTGCAACTAGCAGCCTTTCATTCCTTCCTCCCAGGGGTCCTTGGCACCTGGAGCTTGGCTGGCAGTGTTGGTAGGGGGAGTTCCCAGAAGGCATTCCCAGGGTATCTCTAGCCCAAGGGCATGTGTGATCTCAGTTGTGTGAAGCCAGGCACTGCTGAGTTCCCTGACTTCCTTCTCTTCCAGGTGACCAGGTAGCGGGGATGTTGGCTGTCGCTGTGGCCTCCAGTCGCACCCTGGAGGTCCTGGACTTGGAAGGAACAGGGCTTACCAATCAGTCAGCACAGGTAAGGAGTGCCTGGTACTGATCTAGCATCACTGCCACCTCAGGGGCATGGGCCTTCTGTAGAATCCCCAGCGCCTGCCTTAGCCTCCTCCCCCAGCCCAGGGATCTCTGCACCCCCTGCCCATCCCCTTCTTATAGCAGCCTCTTCTGTTATGTGTGCTGATGTCCGCCTGTTTCTTCTGTTGACCCAAGGCTCTCAGACACTGGAGGTCCTGGGCTGGCCTCAGCCCAAGGGTCTTGTTCCTGATTCCCCTGCTCTGGCCTCAAGCAAATTGGAATAAGCAAGTCATTCTGGTTTCTCTGGTTCTCAGAAAAAAGTGAGGGGAGGAGGGGAAGATGCAGGAACTAGCTTTATAACTAGGGCAGCAGTTCAGTGTTTAGGTGTGTGTGTGTGTAGGGGTGGGAGTAGAGCTTGAGGTTAGGGTTTTGTAGCTTATGGCCTGGGTGAAATCCCCTGCAGTCTGTTCCCTGAGAACCTTGGCTCATGGCAGTGAAATTTGCCATTCTGGATCTCCTCTGACTTTATTTACATAGGTCATGCCTGGAGGCGGCAGGGGAGCTAGCAGGTGTGCAGGAGTAACTCCTTCTTGGGGTATAGCCCTCGTGCAGAGAGCTCAGAGCCAGTGAAGGGTGGAACTAAAATGTGCTGGCAGGGGTATGTAGACGGTAGCTCTAACTTCCTTCCTCACCAGTCTGTCTGTGCTGCTTGTCCACCTGCTTCTGATTTTTGTTCTGGTCAGACCCTGCTGGACATGGTGGAGAATTACCCAACAGCCCTGCGCACACTCATTCTGGCAGAGAACAACATCAGCCCCGAACTGCAGCAACAGATCTCTGACCTGCTCTCCGAGGGTGAGGAAGAGGAGGAGATTGAGGCTCGGGAAGTTACAGCCAGAGAAAAGAACCCCTGGATTTGCCAGAACAGTAAGATTTCTGGGGGCCTGGGGAGGTTGGAAGGGAGGCTGGACAGGATGGGGCAAGGCAGGAGGGAATCAGGTCTCTATGATGTTCTCTGGGCAAATGAACATCTCGCTGTGGGGCTGGTACAGGGAAGGGGGTCCAGCTCTCTGTGGGCTGGAATTCAACCAAACTCAAGGTGGGATCTGCAAGTTAAGCAGCCATGATAAGCCATTGCTCAGCTTGGGATCCTCTAAGAACAACCCAGATGCTTCCAGATGTGGAGGTGAGCCATAGTTGGCTCTTCCTTGCACCTATGTCCCAGGACAATGCTGTGGGTGTGGAGACGGGGTAGCATGGGCATGAACCTCTTTCAGTAAAGACTTTAAACTGGCACAGGCATTAAAGATCTTGTGGGCTTTTCATAAGTACTGGGGTGTTCCCTCTGGTGTCATGGCCGGTGTTGAAGTTCACCATTCCATTCTGCTTCACTCAGTTCGCCTACAGGTTACATCTCTTCATTGCTTCCTGACTTAAGCCTCATGACGATTCACAGGTGCCATATTGTGTTGGTGCAGTACTTGTAGGTGACGCACAGGGAAGTCACGGAGCTGCCTGTGAGCATTATATTGGTGTTTGATAGGACTCTGCCAGGGCTAACAGGGAGAAAGGCCAACAGAAGATCGATCTTAATCCTGCTGGTTTTTGTTTTAAACTAGTCTCCCAAACTGTCCAGTCCAATAGGAACAAGTCCAGCTGTTGACAATGCACCAAACGAGTCTAGACTGCGATGACAAAGCAGCACAAAGACTTGAGAGCAGCACCTAGATCTGGCCAGGTTTTTATCAACAACTCCCTTCCCTTCCATCCCTCCCCAATTCTAATGTGTAAACAGCACACAAGTTAACTGGTTACAGCATGTCAAAAAATCTGCACCCTGTTGCATCCCAGCGCACCAGTGATGCAACCTCCCGCTGATACTTGGGTCCTGCTCAAACCAGCTAATTTGTAGACCCCACCCTTCAAATTCCACTGCCCAAAGCTGGACCCCAGTGCTTCCTAGTTCAGCTGCTCTGCAAAAAATCTGTCTTCACCATCTGAGGAGAACAGTATTTTCTGGCTGGGAGACAGCCAGATCTTCCAGTAACTCATCCCTAAAGGGGCTCTGTCACTTGGATGAGTCTGAGGAGCAGTCTTGGTGCCAGTGACAGGCTGTTCCTTGGTGTGGTCACATACTGGCCAGTGCTACCAAGAGCAGCCAGGAAGGGGCGATGCAAACAGTCTATTAGCAGCTTTCTGACATCACCTCCCTCTTTAAAACTCAACGAGTATAGTTATCCACCCTCCAGCACAAAGATAAGAGAGCTTCTAGGGATCAGCTTAGACAGAGAGGTACATAATTGCAATTAAATGGCCACTTGTGGCCTGACAGCACTGTTATTGTCAGGCCTGTATCTCCTCCGCACCCCTGCAACTCCAGCCCCAGCACAGCAGGGTGGAATCTAGCAGGAAAGGCTTCAACCCACACAACCTCAGTGTGGGCAGAGGCTGAAAGCAGTGGGCTTGCCCAGGTATCCCTGCAGGTTTTATTTCATAAACAGAACACATCTTACTTGTGACAGTGAGTACGAGGGGAAGAACCCAGCTTGGTGTCAAATCCTTGGAAGAGGTTTTGGGCTGGCCATTCCCTCGTAACTTGAACCACTGAATTGTTCAGAGACAGTAATTCTGGATCTCCACTGTGATGCGGGTACAGGCATGTTAAGTGCTCTACTCTGCTGTTACACAGACAGCAGGGGCCTAGTCAGCTCCCCACCTCAAAATCCTCCCATCAGTTTCTGGCTCCTTCCACACCAGATTCAAGCATCACATCTCCTTCCTCAACTCTGCACCTGGCAAGAGGACCCAAACTCTTCTTCAGCCCAAACGTCTCACAGTCTTATTTCCATCTGCTCTGCAGATTCCAGCTCCCAGATGGTCTTGATGACATCAGGTCTTGGCGACAGTCTATTAGCAGAGACAGAGATGTGACCTGTGCTGAGCAAAGCAGCCTCCCTATACGTGTGCGGGTTGTGTGCAATGCGTGTGTGTGTGTGTGTGTGTGTGTGTGTGTGCGCCATATGCGCCCTGCATGCACAAGCCCACATGCATCCACCAGGCCTGTCTGCCCCAGCTGCACATCTGCACAATCCTCAGCCCAGCAACACCACCTTTGGACTCGAAAATTTTGGGTCCTGGTATAAGTGAACCTCACCATGAGTCTCTTGTCATGTGCCCTGTCAGCTGCTTATGATTGTCCACTTGCTGCATGTTTTGATCTCGTTTCCCCTCCTGACTGTACATTCCTGGCCCACATGCTAGAGGTTGTATTTATTCAGATGTGTATATCAGATGGTCTTTCTATTGCTTGTACTAGTGTCTTGATGAGAGTTTTATAAAAGTCACAGACATGGCACAGCTTTCTGCTGCAAGGGAGTCTGTCATTCCTACTTCAACTCAGAGGGAAGAGCTCTGAACAGGCTGAAAGAAGGAAGGGTGAGACCTTGAAATGTAGCCAGGTTTTCCAAAGCAGAACAGTACCATGGGGCTCCTGAGCTACCTGCAGCCACATGACCAGCCCTCCAGCTGATGGAAACTGCAGGCCAGAGTGGTGGCAAAGGGTCCAGGATGCATCTGTGGAAGGACAGGAGGCCCCAAGCCTCCAGCATTTAGTGTCTGGAATGTACTTTTATTTAGAGAACAAGGTAAGACAGAAGCAAATGTCAGGCTTGGGCTGCTGATGTGCTCCCATATGTTCACAAAGCTAGCTGAGGGGGTATGTCAGAGCAGATACCCCATGGCCATCTACAGTTCCATCTCCATTCCTGTAGCCCAGAACCAAAGTTCATGGTTCTTTCCTTGATGTAAAGAACATCACAGCCAGTGCACTTATGGATTAGGTACTAGTGTATGCTCAAGGGCCTTCGTGCATCAGAGGCCTTTCTGTGCTGCTGTATGAGCAGAGCCTGCCCCCCTGCCCACTCCTACTGCCTACAGCACATCTCCAACAGGGAACGAGCTCTGTGTGCCAGAACCCTGGAAAGTGCTGTCTTCCTGGTAGGAATCCAAGTACCAAAACCTTAGCTTGATGGAACTGGATTCAACCCTTTTAAGCTGGAGTCCTGCCTCTAGCCCATGGAGGGAGGAGGCCAGACCTTTGTGAGACAGCTGTAGAGTTAGCCATAGAGATGGGGAGGGCTTCAGGCAGTTAAGGACATCTCAGTAAGGGGCACTCTGCCCCTGCCTTAAGGCTGCTGCTGAGTGTGAGAAGAGGATTCAGTAGGGGATTCTCTGGTCTGGCTGTACCAGTTCCCCTGTGTGGGGCTGAAGGACATTTTACTGTTGAAGCTGCCATGCATCAGCTGAAACTGCCAAGGGGCATGACCTCTGTGACAGCTGGTTTATGCCATTGTAGGAGTCCATTCTGCCTTCCTTAGACTGCACTTGAGAGCCTCATAGTTTCATAGCTGGTAGGGTCAGAAGGGACCTAAGCAGATCATCAAGTGCAACCCCCTGCCACAGGCAGCAAAGGATGCTGGGGTCAAATGACCCCAGCTAGGTGGTTGTTTAGCCTCCTTTTGAAGGCCTCCAGTGTAGGGGCAAGCACTACTTCCCTTGGAAGTTGGTTCCAGCTGCTAGCTGCCCTGACAGTGAAGTAGCACCTCCTGATATCTAGCCTAAATCTACCCTCTGCCAGCTTGTGACCATTATTCCTGGTCACTCCTGGCAGTGCTCGGGGGAACAGGGACTTCCCCAGTGCCTGCTGCTCTCCCCCAACTAGCTTATAACAGGCCACTAGATCCCCCTCAGCCTTCTCTTGTGGAGGCTGAACAGGTTCAGGTCCTGTAGCCTCTCCTCGTAGGGCCTGCCCTGCTGCCCCCTGATCATGCGAGTGGCCCTCCTCTGACCCCTCTCCATGTTGTCCACATCCCTCTTGAAGTGCGGCGCCCAGAACTGGACGCAGTACTCCAGCTGCGGCCTGACCAGTGCCGCATAGAGGGGGAGGATCACCTCCCTGGACCTGCTCGTGATGCATCTGTAGATGCATGACAAGGTGCGGTTGGCTTTCCTGACCACGGCCCCACGCTGACGGCCCATGTTCATCTTGGAATCAGTGATGACTCCAAGATCCTTTTCTGCCTCTACGCTGCCAAGAAGGGAGTTCCCCAGCCTCCAGGTATGCTGCTGGTTCTTCCTCCCCAGGTACATCACCTTGCACTTGTCCATATTGAAACCTATCCTATTCTCATCTGCCCACCTCTGTAACCTGTCCAGATCTAGTTGTAGCCTGTCCCTCTCTTCTGGCGTGCTCACTTCTCCCCACATCTTAGTGTCATCTGTGAACCCGAACAAGGTGCTTTTCACACCCTCATCCCAAGTCTCCGATGAAGATGTTGAACAGTGCGGGCCCAAGGACCGAGCCCTGCGGGACCTACATCCCTCCAGGTTGAAAATGACCTGTCCACCACCACTCTGGGTGTGGCCATCCAGCCAGTTTGCGACACCACTGTCGCCTAATTTTTTAATGAGGATGGGGTGAGAAACAGTGTCAAAGGCCTTCCTAAAGTCCAGAAAGACTACGTCCACCGCAACACGTGCATCCAAGGCTTTTGTGACTAGGTCGTAGAAGGCCACCAAGTTGGTCTGACAGGACCTGCCTCTAATGAACCTGTGTTAGTTGCCCCTAAGCATAATCTCCCTTGCTGGCCCCTTGAAGATGGGCTCCTGGATTTTCTCAAAGAACTTCCCCAGGACCGAGGTAAGACTAATGGGCCTATAGTGTCCTGGGTCCTATTTCCTCCCTTTTTTGAAAATGGGGACTGCACTGGCCCTTTTCCAAGCACCTCGCCAGAGCACCACGAGTGCTTGTAAAGCTGTGCCAGGGGTCCTGCACTGACCTCTGCCAGTTCCCTAAGTGCTCTGGGGTGGAGATCGTCAGGACCTGCTAATTTGAACATGTCTAGTCCCTCCAGAAGTTCCCCGACTAGGTCCTCACTGACCCTGGGCCTGGCTGCACCTTCCCTGGGTCCGTCCAGCATCCCAGGTTGGGGGATGACCCAGTCCCTGCTCAGAAAATGGAAGCAAAGAATCTGTTAAAGGGATTAGCTTTGTCATCTGGTGCAACCACCAGATTACCAAGCATGTCCTGCTCATCTGCCCCTGATTGGGAGGATTCCTAGATGCTCTTAGCCAAGTGCTTTAGGGGGGGCAGAAGGAGTTTTTCAGAAATACGTCTTATTCCATAATGTCTCCTGCCCAGCTAGAATAACCTGAACCCAGTACTGCAAGGTGGTTCCTCCCCTGCCAGATTCAGCAGCTAGTCAGGAAAGGGGAGGCTGGTGCTCCAGGTTGTGCTTCAAAACATGAGATGAAAAATGAGCTTGCGTGGGAGAGGGTGAGTAAAGAAAGCGAGCAGGTAAAGCACAAAAAGTAGGGGAGGAGTAGGAGAGCCACGTGGGGGCAGTAGTGCTCCACAGACCTTACTAGGGATCCGTTAGATGACAGCTAGGCTTCCAGCCACCAAGGTCCAGCTTCATGTCCACTCAGCTGAGGACACAAGCAGTAAGGTGAGATGTTTGAACTAAGCACTGATCCCTGCACCATGACATTATCAGAGTCTGAGCTTTTATGATGGATCTTGATCACCCTAAAAGGGATCACAGGATGTGGTTGGCTGCAATGGCAAAGCACCAGACTGATAGACAAGGCCTTAAGTAGTTCTACCTCCCATAGGTGAGTCTATGCCTGGATGGGCTCCACAGAGGACCAGCTTTGCTAGGAACAGTACTACAGCAATGCCAGGTCAGTAGGAGTCTCCCAGCTGTGCTGCCTCCACTGCCCTAATGAAGAAAAGTGCATATCTAACAGGCTGTAGGGCAGCAATTCTCAACCTGATGAGACAACCCCGTGAGGTGCTGTGATCCTTTTAAGGGTGCTGCACTATTAGCACTTCTGTGCAAACACCTACATGTGATTCACAAGATAAACCCAGAGAGTTCAAACAGGAATCCAGAGAGTCAAAACCATTCTGCCACACTATGAGCTTGCTGAGTTCTTTGCAATAGGAGCACTGCTCTGCTATTTTTCTGTAGCCAAAGAAGACAAGTGAAAGTTCAGAGCTGGCAGTCTAGACATTTTCTGAGGGAGTGCCTTGAGTCCCACAAGGTTAAGAAGCACTGATCTAGGCCCTGTGGTGTCCTGGAGTATGGCAAGAGGAAAGGGAGAATGAAAAAGAAGTGCTCTCCATTTACTTGGCAGATACCAGAGCCACCCAGCTCTTTCAAGCTGTCACCACTGGTTTGTTTTGCCATGCAGGGAGACTCTCACTGAATACAGCAGCAAAATGGAGAAGTCCCCAACTAGGAACCAAGGGTCTGCTGCCCATAGCAGAGAGAAGACACATGAAGAGGGAGAGCCCAAGCAGCATGAAACAGCTCCCTGGGCTACTCCCCAGCCTTGTGCAGATCAGATGTAGTTAAGAGCTGGATGCCTCACAGCTTTAGAAAATCTACTTGCACCTCTGTCTGCATCCTCAGGAGCCCAAATACCTTTATCTGTTCCTCCTCCAGCTTTGCTTCGGTTCCGTCTGCAAAATTGTGACTGCGCCAGCATAATCTACAGAGGTTCTGTGAAGATAAACTTGTTATAGCGTGAGGCACTAAGATACTGCAGTGATAAAGATCAGAAAAATGCCTGGGTTAGCTACAAGGGGCCCTCATCATGGGCCAAGGGGGAACAAAAGCAACCAAGCCCAAAGAGGGAGCTGTGCAAATACCAGGCACTCTCTCACATTCCCAGTGGGACACATGAGGCAGCTTTCTAAGATGAGGGGAAAAGGCATTCCCACCAGTGGGGGCAGGCAGCTGGACAAGGGGCTTTGATGGGCTCCTAAGAAGCATGCAAGAGTGCCAGGCAAAGAGTGAGCTGGCAGCTGCTCACACAGTTGCTAACTGCTCTTGGCTCCTACCTACTGAGGCCAGGGCTGTGACGTGTTCATTTCTATCCAGAGCGCCAGCTGTCATGTGATGAGATCAGAATGTGGCTATTGATTGCAGATCACTGTGCAGCCCTCTCCGCATGCAGGGGGAGGGAAGCAGCAGCTGAGCGTCAGTCTCTGCAGTTGCCCAGGATGTTTCCCCCAGTGCCCAGGCAGAAGCAGCGAATGGGGAGAGCCCCACTGCAACAGGGACAGGCTTTGCACAGCGGAGAATGATGCACTGTGCAGCCAGTCCACTCTGCAGCACAATGAGACAAGATAACCAATGGGGCATGTGACTGGTAAATTCAGGGAGTGGTGGGACTATTTCCATCCTTTCCGAAAAAGCACGAGCCTGCAAACTGGGGCTCTGAGGTCCTTACCCCAGCTCTGCCACTGCCTGACTACATGCCAGACTCCTTCTCTGCACCCTGACTCAGTTTCCCCATCCATATGAGAGGAACGCAAGTAGTCCCTCAAGCTTGAGCACACTGGAATCAGAATCATGCTTGCCTCCTAGCGAGGCCCAGCTGCTTCTGCTTCACCTCTTCCCCAGCACTGTGGAGTTGGGAGGAGGGATAGGGCTCTTGCCAGGCAGAACCAAGGGTATCTTGGTCCAGAGCATGCACCCTGGTGCTTCATCCTGTGCCTACCCAGCAGGATGCACACGTTGAACCAAGTGCCCCTTGCACCTTGTTGGAACTAGGCAGGGGGGAGATTATGTTTCAAGGCTGGGATTAGGCAGGAGGATTAAACTGCAGCAGCTGCTGCTGCTCCAGGGAGCACAGAATAAAATCATTAATTATAGGGACAAAGGGCCCCAGGACTGCAACTCAAGAGGGAAAACCCCACACACAGGCTGGAGGCTTCCCCCCCCCCCACCATCAGGATGCACACTCTGTGCCAAGTCACCCTTGGCCCTGCCCAGCAGGGTTCCAGCAAGGGACCCAGCCCCTCCCCCTGCTCCATGGTGCTGGGGAAAGAAATAGCAGAGGGCAGCCTAGAAAGCAAAGCTGCCTGGTTGCTCTACCCATTGAAGAGCAGGAAGGGGGTAAGCACCCCTGCACAACAACAGAACAGAGGACACTCCGCAAGCCAGTAAGCAAGACATTCCCCAGCTCTTGGTTTGCCGTCAGCATGGAGAGTGCCCAGCACATTACAGCCAAGGCCTACTTTTAAAATAGTTTATTTCTGGTCTTAAAATATACATCAGTTTGAAAATCTCAGAAAAAAGAACATGTTAGTTGCAGATTAACAGTCTGGAGTTGGGGGCTGAAGAGCAGGAGATACTCTAGGCCCCCAGAGTCAATACTGCCCAAGATGAGTCAGAGTGCCGAGGGCAACACATGCTGTCCCACATGAGGGGCCTGGGAGCAGGCTGCTCTTCCACTCCTGGCTCCGTGCTCTGCTCTTGCCCAGTCACATTCAGGAGATGGCACTGCAGGATGAGCAGGGAGCAGCTGGAGGTCAGAGGCACTCCCTTTGCCCCTCTTCACCCCCTCCCCACTTTGCTGCCAGTCTCCTGTGATCAAAGGCAGAAGGGAGATGAGCTTTGCCCGACACTGGCCCTCTCTACCTGCTCCAGCAACCAGGTGGCTTTAAGCACAGCTCTTGCAGGGGAGCCACACCCCCCCAGGTGAAGCAGCAAGTGGAAGCTGCTCTCACAACGACAGCTGTCGCTTGGTCCACCTACACTAACTGGCTCAAGTGATGAGGACCAGACAGCCAAGGCCAGGTCTGTGCCAACAGCACCACTGTTGCTCCCAGCATGAACCTGCAGCTCAGCGGGGAGCCACCAAGCAGCCTAGGAAACTTGGGAGTTAGCAAGCTGCTTTCACATGGGAGCAAGTCTGGGCCCAGGAGCCTGATAATCAGGAGAGCCCTCAGGACCAGGAGGCGGCAGCAACGGACCTTGCAGCTTCCACTCGAGGCATAGAGAACAAGGGAGAAAAAGAATGCAGCAGTGGGGGGCCAAGCAACGCAGGGTAGCCCCATCTCCAGGGCACTGAGGATTAGCACGTTACAGGCTGAGCAGAGGTTCCCACCATCAACACTGATCTGTTAGCAAGTCCCACCGAGTCCCACATTGACACTAGCAAGCAGTACTTCCCCACTGAGCTCAGTGGCAAGGAAGAAGCCAAGTACACAGACAGCAGCTACAACCACTGCCCAAAGACGACCCACATAGAAAGCAGCCCCTGGCAGGGCCAGATACCCACAAGAGAAGGCAGCAATTCCCTTTCACAGGCCCTGGAGCCTCCAGGCGAGAGCCAGGATGCAGCTTAAGCCCCATCTGCCACGAGCTGCAAACAGAAGGACTCAGGGAGGGGCACTGCCTACAGGTCAGGAGCAGGAACCCTGGACAATTGCAACCTGCATCTCTTTGCATTGGGGTGCAAGTGGAAGCTTCTTCCCTGCACAGAGGGCCTGCACTCTCCCCATGCAGCCTAAGAGCAAAGTGCCCACACAGAGGAAGGCAGGACGCCACTGCAGCGCCTGGTTCAGAATACGAGGGAGTGGGGCTGTCTGCCCAGGGCTCCCATGGGGTAATACCTGTCACTGGAGCTTCAAGTATATGGGGTGGGGTGGGGAGGGCAGGCGTGGAAGTAACTGACACCATGGTTCCAGCCCCCAAATAAAGACACCAATATTACATACCTGTATCCGGTCCCCCCACCCCCAACTGCCCTTGAGACATGGAGCATACAACACTGAGAAGGGAAACCAGATCAACACGCAACACAGAAAAAAAAAAAAAAATCAAAACAGAACAATCCACCCCCCAACACGCATGCACACACACAAGGAAGGCCCTGGATAGGCACCGGGGCCAGCCCAGAGCCCAGCCAGGAGGGGCACCCACACAGAGGGTCCTCCACAACAGGCCATGACTGGGCCAGATAGTAGCGCCTAGCAGTGATGAGCACTGCTCCTCAGACCTCGCCCTCTCTCCCAGATAACCCTGGGCCTTAACTGAGGCACTGCCCAGAGCAGTGCCACAGACCCAGCGCTCTCTTTCACTGATTCTTGGCTCCATGCTCCCCTGGAGCAGGAAACATCTGATTCTTGGATCCACATAGATCCTCTGCAGAAGGAAGCTCAGGAAGCGGGGGAGAGGCTGTGGGCCCCTCTGGCAGGACTTGCTCACCACGCCCCCATGCCAACAGCAGATGGGCTACTGACCACCTTGCTCATTTATGGAGAAAGAGGTGGGGGTGGGGGCAGGAAACACCACACATTTTAAAACCAGAGGTCTGGAGGAAGAAAACGGGACCCCTCCAAAAGCAGAGTATGCACTATCCAAATGAGAGCAAAGGCCAGTGTGCCTGTACAGAGATGGGGACACACCCACCCCTCACAACATGCCTGGCTGGGTAACTGCAGGGCCCCAACTCAGGGAACCAGCCCAGGGCAGAGGGGATGAGGGCTCTCCCAGCGTGATGCCTCTGCAAGAGCCCTGTGGTGGGGCTCCACGAGCCCGGTAATGGGGCTCAGCTTAAGATGCTCAAGAGGGAGGAGGAGCACCACCCCACCCACTCCACACCCCAACCACTGGCACCACCCCATCCTCTCCAAGCAGAGTAGGAGAAGCAAAGCGAGGCAGCAGAAACAGAATACCTACAAGCCAGTGCTCCCAGACAGACCCAGGAGGCTGGGCAGCAGGGAACACCCACCCACTGGGAGAGTCCTAATGCCCCACTCACAGCCTTGCAGGGGCAAGATGAAAACAAGCGAAACTCTTGCCTTACTGGCACAAGTCGAAAAGTTGGAGTAAAGCTGCAATGGGCACCAGAATGAAGATGAACATGAGTGCTGATGCCAAGGCAAGGAGGGGCACTGGCACAGGGATGAATGAGCATGGTGTGGGGGACACCAGGGTGAAGTGCCCGGATGAAGCACGAAGAGCAGACACAGAGCTCAGTGTGCTAGTACATGCACACCCAAGCATGTATTTCGGTGCTGTGGGTGAGGGGCCAGGGGCAGATCCCAGCTCCTCTGAGTACCAAAAGCAAAATAAATAGAAAGCATTAGGTGCTGCACCTGGGGTCATACCCTCCACCCCCACCCTTGGGTGAGGTGTGCTGGACACCCCCATTCCTGTGGAGGCAGCTACAGCACTGCACCTGGGCACTGCTTCCTCCCTAGCCTCAGTTGAGCAGGTTGCCCTGCTCCTGGGCTTGCGTCAGGCTGTCCTTGCGGTGGAGATGGTGGACCCCCATCCTTTTGGGGCTGCGGTGTGGCCGGCCAGAGGGAAGCTTGCCCCTGCACTCCCCACTCTCCTCCAGGGTGCCCCCATGGCTGCTCTCTTTGCTCCCTTGGAGCAGGATTTCCCTTTCCTCTGCTGGGCTCCCAGGTGAGCCCAGGTCCACATAGTTCTTGTTCTTCTCTGGAGGGGGGCTGTCAGGCTCAGCAGTGCTTCCTCCACCGCCCTCAAGCAACTTCTGGGCCTCGTCCTGGGAGAAGTCCATACCATAGTCAGAGAAGTGGCTCCTGCGGGCCTGAGACCCAGTGCTGTCAGTGTCCACACTCGAGTCCCGGCTCACAGTCCAGCTGCAGCTCTGCGCAGACTCCTCACCATCTGAGTAGGCAGAGACCGCCCTGCCCAGCTCCTGCATGGAGCGGCTGAAGCGCTTCTGGAGCTCTGGTGCTGTGTCGCGGCTGAAGGCAGTGCGGTTCACCAGCACCCGCTCCGAGGTGGGGGGTGCCTTGTCCACAAACATCCGCTGCCAGTTGGCCAGGAGGTCTTCCTCAGAGCTGGCAGAGCTGGCAAAGGCGCTGGGGATCTGGGGCGGGCTGCTGAAAGGGCTGCTCTGTGAGGAGCCATGGGCCCGTGCCGCTTTGGGTGAAGGCTGGTAGGAGCAGCTGGAGCCTGAGTGGCGCCCCTCAGAGGCAGGGCTGTTGGGGAGTGTTCGGTGCCTGTCACAACTCTCGTCCTCACTCTGTACCAGGCTTAGGGAAATGGCCTGCCGTGTGGCATAGGTGCAGTTGGGCAGGGGGCTGTTCTTTGGGATCCTCACCTTGTCCTCTGAGAATTCAATCACCTTGCGCCCTGGGTACATGGGGTGGGGAGGGGAAGGCGTGGGGTAGGGGCTCAACTTCTCAAAGGCAGGTGCCTCCTCTGTCAAGCTCTCCACACTGCTCTGTGGTTTGCAGCCTCCATTCTGCTGCTTTCCAGCTTCTCCTCCCTCCTTCCCAGGCAGGCCTGGGCTGGGGCAGGCATCAGGCACACCTCCTCCACTCATGTCCACGTGCACAAAGACGTCCTCAGCCATGGGGCAATTGCCACTGCTGGATTTGGCAGAGTTCAGCACCAATGACTCAGGCTTCTCCAGGACTCTGGCAATGACTGAGGTGGGCACAACATCAGATGGGGCTAGGGTGTGCGTTGCCTCCTGGCCAAGGCCTGGGGGCTCCTGAGTGCTGTGGAGGTGCTTGTTGACCATTTCCTGCAGCTCGTAGGGAAGCTGTGGAGAAGGAGAGAGAGCATCAAGCAGTGACTGAGACAACATCTCAGATTCCACAATGCCAGGACAGGCTGGGACAAGATGCAAGGCAGCACATACAACGCTTGCTCCACCAAGCAAGAGCAAACACACCCTGCGGTGCTGCACACACTACATTCCCCTGTCCACAAGCACTTCAGATCCTCTCCCCGTAGAACAGGCCCTTGGCTCCCCAGCAGAGTTAACTGAAGGCTGCTGTGGATGGAGCCCACAAGAGCCCACACCAGGCCTGACCGATGGGCTCCATTCAAAAAAGAGGAAACGAGATAGCGCACATGCCTCAGGCTTCTCAACTCCTGGGCTGGAGAGGAGGCCTAGACGATGCACACCCGACAAAGAGAGCTATTGATCTGTGGAAAAATCAGCTGGTGGCTGCATTGAAGTGACTGAACAGCTCCCAGTGCCAGGATCCACAGCTCTCAGGGCCTAGGCAGTAATTAGTCCCACTGCCTTGGCAGCCTGCCCTGTTCTGGGATCAGAATCAATGGCTGTCCTAGCACTTCCCAAGTCTCACCCTGGCCAGTCGCCTTGCTGAGACATCAGTGCCTGGGCAGGAGCAGATCCTGGCTGACTCGTCCACCTTGCAGAGGTTTAGTTCCTCGAGCCAAGCTCTCAAATCCAGGAGAGATGACACTCAGAGGGAGTCAAGCACCCAGGGAATGGTTCACTCACATCCAGAACTGGAATCTAGTAAGGGGTTAGCACCAACACTCACACTGCCTAGCCAGGCTCCATAAGTCTATTCCACTCCCCAGCTTCTTGCCTATTAAACACCATGCCGTCCATTGACAGGCAGGGATAAGAAAGTGGCAATAAAGATAGGCAGAAACCCTGCTGCAACATGCCAACACCCAAGACTGCCAGAGTTGGACCAAGAGGGACCCTGCATGTAGACAAGTGGGTCCACAGTGTGGCTAGAGCTGGGCACAAAGCAGAAGGTTTCTTTAAAACTGCTCAGTTCCACTCTACCTCCACTGGCATCTGAGCGGGGCCTGGCTCTCTGGGCAGAATGCAAACCTCCTGTGAGGGGAGACAGCTGGGAGAGGTCAAGGTTACCACAGCAGTAACCGATACAATGACCTCAGGAGTGCTAATTTGAGACACGTCTGGGGAACGACATATCAGTCACCTGCTAGTTCACGAAAGATGAGCACCAGGGTTTGCCGAGAGGAGCCTCTAAGGGGCTGGGGAACAATGAACATACAGGATGAGAATAATGGCACTGCAGCCCGCTCACTGCTTCAGGTGCATGAAACGTCCGGATGAATATGAAATACCCTAGGCCTAGGTGCCTCACTCACCCATGAGGGGAGGGCAGGGCAGGGCAGGGCAGGGCAGGGCAGGGCAGCATGGGATGAGCTACGCTGGTCCCCAGGCCCACACACAAGGTTCTGTCCTCCTGCATTCATGAAGCTCAAACACCCATTCTGGGTTGAGATGTACTCGCCAGAGCTGGGAGCTGACATATTGGTTGACACACCGAGTCTTCTCTTCCAACTCACAACCCTAGCGAGTGCGAGGGAACCCGGCACAGGGAACCTTTCAATGGCAGGTCAGCCAGCCAGCTCCTCAGCAGACAGCACAGGCCTTATGCATGGCCAGGTGATAAGCAGAAGAGGACAATGAGGCAAGCAAGAGGCCTGTTCTCCCGCCAGCTCCCACCAGGCACCCAAAAGGCTATCAAATTCAAAGCTATTATGCCCGAGACACCCCAGTCCCCATGCCCTGGAAAGGCAACTTTTTATTACAGTTCCAACAGAGATGCGAAATGGAGCTGCTGTGAAAGGAGAGCCAGAAAGGGACTCAGACTGCCTTGCTCTCCTCTCACTTCTGCCTGGTGCCTATGGGAGGGAGGTCACTGGGACACAGGGCCAGAGAAGCTCCCTCTCCACACCCAGAGGAAAGAGCAACCCTGTGTCAAGTGAGAGCTAGGCACAGAGAGGCTACGAGCCTTTCCCCACCCCCCCTGCAGAGCTGATACTTACATCAGCAAACTTGTGGTTCCTGAAGTGGGACTTGTTGCACTTTAGAAGCTGCACTGCCAGGTTACAGTCCTGCCTGTATCGCTCCTGCCGAGAAGGGGACAAGCATGGGAATGGGAGTTGCACCAGCCTCACCTTACCACCTTTCACTCACACCCAACCTGAACAGACACTCACAGAAGAGCAGTCTACCCACAACAGGGCTTCTCTGTCCCCATCTTCAGAAGGCTCTCCCACAGGTCTGTACAGCTATCTGCACCCCAGCTGATGTGCTCAACACTCTCCCTTCACTCCTAACTTACAACCTGTCTCTGTATTTAGCCTTTCACTCCTGGGTGTTTATATCATCCTGGAGGTATGCATATATAGTCCCTCCCCCTCCCACCCCAGACCTCTTAACCCAACCAGGCAGAGTTCACCCTTCAGACAACCCCCAGGTTATTGTCAGCACTCGTAACTTCCTCCAACCAGTCTCGTAAGGAGGTGCCCAGAATTAGTGCAGTATGCCAAACCTGTGGAGAAGGCCCCTTGCCACTGCCACCTCTAACCAGGGAATACCAGCCTTTGGTTTCCCAGTACGCCTGTTCTGCCACCAAATCACACTGCAAGTTCCAATCTTGTTCCCTCCTGACTCCCACTTTCCAACTTCCACATTGCTGTCTCCTGCTTTCTCCCCCCCCGCCCATATACACTCATCCTCACTGATGCTTGTGGCTCCCCAAAATTGTCTGTGTGTTAGTCCCTCTTATTCTCCTTATCCCCCCAGCCCCACCGCCTCCCTGCCATAAGTCATTCAGGAAGAAGCTAAAGAACAAACATCACAGACATCAGTCAAGGGCTCCAAGCAATGCTTACATTGAGTTCCTCCAGCTTATTGACGGTGGTTTTGGCATCCAACAGTTTATTAGTAAGCTCTACAATCTCCCAATCCAGGGTCTTCCGGTCCATCTCTGCCTTTTTAATCTGGGGCACAAGAACACGAGGTGTCAATCTCACCAGCACAGGGCGCCTCTCGCCCTGCCTCACCCAAGCACAGCACAAATGTGTTCAGCTCAGGACGAAGCCTTCAGACAGACAAGGAGCAGCCTGGCTCTCCACAGAGGGAGGGACTCCAATGGCGCACAGAGCTAGCCACCCTGTGCTGGCTTTGGAGAATACATGCCATGATTGTCAGCTAGTAAAGCAAGGGAGTTTGATCCTTCCCAGAACAGTGGCTCCTTCTACTCCTGCTGCAGCAACACTGTACAGAGACTGAAGTCCCTCTCAGCCTTGGAGTCGAGACTGGGATACAGGGATGCCAGGCAGGGAGCTCACCCTCATGCTTCCCTGGAGATATACCAGACTGCCAACTCAAAGCCTTCACCAGTAGCAAAGGTCACTCTCCAAGTGTGTGAGAGCCTTTCTGCCCCTGACTCTAGGCAGCAGGACAAGATGCTGCCCAGAGATGCAAGGGAGTCAGTGCTGACTCAGCAGGAAAAAGGCGCTGTCTTTTCAGAAGAGCTCGGGATTTGTTTTGGTGTGAAAAAGGGTCTGTCTGTGCCACTTTTTCTGGGACTTGCTTAATGCTGTCCCAAAGGCAGGAACACTTCTTCAGAGGCTTCTACTCAGGGGAAATATAGCCAAGGAGGCTAACAGCAGTCCTCTACCTGCCCCAAATGGGCTACAGAAGCCCCATCAGTGTGACCAGCATAGTCCAACTGTGGGCAGCAGTGAGAGCAGGGTGCTGCGTAACAAGCAGAGCAGGACGTGAGGATAAGATGTTTCTGAAACATGAGCCAACTCATTAGGCACCTGCACATTAACTTCTGGAAGCTCCTGGTGCTGAGGCTAGAACTACACGTGCATCCTATGTTAAGTGCAGGCAAACAATGTACTGACGGCTAGAACTGGTGTCTTTGTCTACAGCAGGGATGGCCAAAGCGGGCCCTTGACCACCCTCACCTCTAACAGTGCTTCAGTCTGTGGGCACAATGCTCCCAGCATGCCGTGCTCCAGCTGGATCAGAAACACAGTGTTCACATTCAGATGGAGCAGTGCATGCTAGGACCTGCTGCCTCTGCGGGCAGCTGTGCTGCCAGATACCAGGTGAACCCTTGGCCAGACAAGACTGGGGCCCCTCGATCTGGGATGGTGCGTGTGTGACTGACAATGAAACTGACAGGCTGAGACATGTAAAGAGGAGAAAGAAAAAAAACACACAAACGAAAGACGCAACTGCAAAGATCCAGCTTTGGCTGAGAGAGGCCTGAGAGGCGAGTGCGCCCAGCGTGCGCCACGGCAGCATGGGGAGGAGAGAGAGAGGGAGGGAGAGAAAAGAAACAGCCATGAGCGTTATGAATGTACACAGTAGACACACACACATACACACACACACACATGCTGGCTCTGCTTTGACAGCCCCCACTGACACCCACCCCCAGGGGCAGCTCCCTCCCCTGTCCTCAGGCCACAGGGAGCATCACACACCCCTATCACCTGGAAAAGGGGCTGATCCAACATGGCGGAGTTAGGTGCAGTTACACTGAGAGGAAACCAAGCTCAGGGCACGACAAAGTGGGGTCCACGCAAATGAAGTAACCATCTCAGGACACCAGGCTAGGACTGGGCAACCACTGTCAAAACCTCCCTCTTCAGCTGCGGCAATCCCTAGCCCCGATTCCCCACCCCCCAGCCAATCTCCGTAACATCCCAAACACCCCCCACCTCCTCTTGAGAGAGAGGCTGAGGAGGTCATACCAGGGTATGCAGCTTCTCCTCCAGGTCCTGATTGGTTCTCTGGGAAGCAGTGTAACTGTTCTGTAACCTAAACAGAGACATGGGTGTCCAGGAGAGAAGGAATCCAGGCCATGAGTTCAAGTCCTCTCCACAGCCCAAATGCCTGACATGCAGAAAGACTGCTCGCCTCAAAGTGGACAGCCAGGCATGCTAATACTATACCCAGCTTTGCCACATGATGTCTGTGATCCCTTCAGACCTCAAACTAAGCAAGGCTGAGCTGAGCCAATCCTTGGATGGGAGACCTCCCTCAAGGAAACCACAAAAGGCAACTGCTTCAGATGGCTGGCTCAACACAGGGTGCTATGCTCCAAGTCAGCCCTAACCAGCACAGTGTAGGACAGTGGGCACTGAAAGAGGGAGCATTCTAACTTTTTGGGTGAGACACAAACACGGACCCCACCCCCAGTCGTTCATGATCCTCTGGCCCCTTTGCAACTGTCAGAAAGTTCGAGTTAACCCTAGAACCTAGGCCAAATTCCAGCTTGGCCCTTTCACTGTGTCTAACAACTAACTTGACAAATTCCCTTTTGGCTTCCTCCCTGCCCTGTACTGTGGCATGGTTCCTCTGCTCCACCACAGAGGCAGCTGCCTTACAATCACAGGCACAGAGCAACTCTGAACCCTCTCCTGTGGGTGGCATATCACTGGGGAAGCTGCATGCCTTAGGTAAAACACCCCAAGCGTGGCCTTCACCAACCAAACAGCTGAGCAAGC
Organism: Crocodylus porosus; assembly: GCF_001723895.1. Lineage (NCBI taxonomy): Eukaryota > Metazoa > Chordata > Crocodylia > Crocodylidae > Crocodylus > Crocodylus porosus. Next base: position 82,512,337 of record NW_017728943.1, read on the forward strand.
CTTTGGTTAAGGTACGCTCTCCGGGTCCCAATCCTCTCCTTTTCTTATTTTCCATACCTACGGAACTTGTCCTTGAACTTCTCCAGCTCTTCACGGTTCTGGCCCAGCTCCAGCTCCAGATAGTCCTGGCCAGACTCCAGCTCCCTCTCCATTGCCTCCATCTTGCTGGTGACATAAGCCAGCCGCCGACGCAGCTCCTCATTCTCATGCTGCAGGAGCCTGAAACACAGGGGAGCAAGGCATTGCTCAGCAAGTGCCCCAGGCTGCAGGTCTCATGCCAACACCTGACCCACTCCAGGACCCTGAGAGCAGGGTCTACACCACAGGCAGCCAGGGTATTCCTACACCATTCTCATGGGACCGGTGATTGGAATGGTTCCCATTCCCAGTTTAACTCAACTCCTCCAAAGTGTACGTGTGTATTGGAGAGGTGGGAGAGAAGAGCCATTTCCCCACACAGACCTTTGTGATGTGAAGTTATTTTTTTAGTGGAAACATCTCAGGCCCCCTCTCTCAGAGCCACTGATGAATGCATATCACAGGGAGGTAAAACATGTGGTTGCGTACATGCTCACCCTTGGAGGGATCTGGTTAGGCTTTAGTGGAGAAACCCTGTTCCAAACTCTAGGGCAGGGATGTTGGGGAAGCTCTAGAGGTCAAGAACAAAGTGCATGGACAGCTGCTGAACCATCCCTTTATCTTTCTGAGCTGCTGCCTATCACAAACTGCTGGCAGGGGTGTTGAGAGCAATGCACAGCAGCCCAGCCATCCATGTCGCTGGCTCCCTCTCAGGTTACAGCATTTGGATAAAGCCTGCTAGCCAGATGGGCTGCACAGCTCCGGTGTCCCTCAGCAGAGAATGAAACCCACTCAATAATTCATCCCAGCCCAGCCTACAGGAGCTGGACATACAGGAGCTGTTGAAAACCCTTTCACCCTAAACATGTAGTGGAGGGGGCCAGAAAGCAGAACTGGCAGAGAGATATATGTCTATTGCAGGGAGATGCTCCAGCAGGCTTCCACAGATCCTGTTACAATGCCATAGCTCTCTTCTTCCCAAACAGAGGGAGACACTCGCTCAAGTGGGTGCCTGACACTTCAAACCATAATGCTCTCACTGTGCTCCATAGACAGAGACAGAGCTGCTCTCCAACTGAACCACTTTGTTTTTCACAGGGATTTTGAGGAATAGGGGAAAAAAAGCTGCCTCCTATCACTACCTATCCATAACTGCAGCAAAATGCCAAAACTTCATTTGCATTAGCAACTGAATTGCACAGAAATGATGGCATTGAGTTTTCTCCCCCTTGCTGATGGGGGGAGGGGAAGTTAGTTACAATTAAAGGTGTCTGTACCATCACCCCTCGATTATGACAGTGCTAAAGACAGCCTATGCTACATTTCCTAAATAGTTACACACCTACTGATTTTGACTGAGAAGTCGGAGAACCATTCCACTGAACTAGGTAACTATACTCAGCAAGCACTCCCCAGGGAACATGGAAAAACAAGGCAGAATCTGACCAGGGGAATAGAAGAAAACCCTGCCCAAGTCTCTCTAAACAACTTAGAGGGGAAACTTCTAAGTTGTACACCTAAAGACATGTGTGCAAGTGTAAGTCAATGGTACAGAGGGTGCTGGCAATCAGTGAGCACACAGAACTTGAGTGTGGCCAGAGTATGAGTGGAGAACCAGACACTTACTTCATCCTTTCTGCATCCGTCAAGGGCTCCTGTGCAGAGAAGAAAAGAGTTGTAAGATTCTCTCAAGACATGAGTCACTCGCGCACAGGCATCCAGAGGCAAAATCCAAGGAAATGATCTCCCCCGCTTTACACATACATCCCTGGGCAGGCTATGTCATGCCTGGTTAGGAAAGCTGGCCTCTGCACACAATACTTCTTAACCAGGCTGATATCAAGATAGTCCACATGGTTTCTCTCAGGGTAAACATTGCTCTGTGTTAAAGCAAAGGCCAGCAGAGATTGTGTGGCTGCCCTGCCCCAACCTGCAATTTGAAGGACTCCCAAAACCCACACCCCCATGCCCGCTGCCTCATTCCTCTGCAGCCTCACAGCAAGTCTCAGTGGTCAGAATGAAAATCCCTTAGGCCAGCACACACTACAACCTCTGAACCATTTGCTACCAACTGGTTACAATTGTTTAAGAGCTGGGAAGAACCGCTTCCATCAATTTCCCCTGATAATTCTGTACTGAGGGTTTCTTGCTACACAGCTGGAGTAGGTCACGCTACAGCCAAATTCCTAGGTATATCTGGACCCCAAACCAGAAGGTGAAGTGCTGTATGCCAGCCAGCCTGCTTCCTGGAAGGGCCCAGCACCCTGGGAGCAAGCTCTCTGCATTTGTGGGATAATAAGAACTGAGGAGGAACTTCCAACGACCCTTCAGAGCCTTTTTTTAAAGCCTTTGCTATCCTCAGGGAACCCCTGGGACTTGGGACACTAAACAGCTCAAGGAAGCAGCAATGGGAAATAGCCAAGGTTTGAGGCCTCCATCTGGTAAGTGAAGCTTCTTTCAGCAGGAAGGTTCCCAAGATGATGCTGCACCTCAGAATCTGCTTATTAAGAACAGCCCAATTCTCTACTCTGTGAAGTGCACAGATGCCCTTGACAGAGGTTTGGTGCTAGCAATACCAGGATATAGAAGCTGGCCCAATCATGGCTCTAATACACAGTGTTATTATCCCACTCTCTTTCCTCCTCCAAACCACCTGGGGAACACTGCAGTCTACAGTGTGCAGGGCCTGAGTTCTGCAGCCTATTTACTATGCCCCCAACCAATATTGCTGCATCGGACCACTCTGCGTACAGTATGACACCCTCCCAGCCTGCCATATGGGCTGTCATCTTCTGCAACATCACTCCCCTACACAGGGCTGTCCCGGGGGTGGGGGCGGCGAGGTGTGCGTGCGAATCGGGGTGACCGCCCTGGGCCCCGCAGAGCCGGGCAGAATGGCTGTGGTGAGTCGGCACTGCCGTTGGCTTCACTTCCAGCTGGTCAGCACCCCCCATTGCCAAATCCAGCATGTCCGGGGGTGAGGCCCCGCACAGGCTGACTGGCCCCAGGCCCCACACCCTGCTCAGGTAGCCTCTGCCCCAACATCAGCTCTACACACTGAGAGCTCAGCTGACCCCAGGAAGTCAAGGGCACAAGAACCAGGCAGTCAGAGAAATGATTCTACAGCCCAGATGCCAGATGGGTGGACAGAAGGGGAGGGGTTGAAAGCACTTTCAAACAAGGACCTAACCAAAGCAAGACAAGGGAGTTTGGACAAAACTGGGGCCAATTTACCAGTGTCCAGCTACAGGCAGGACACGAGGGCCCTCCTTCTTAGGGCAAGAGGCTAACCAGCTGTGGCCACTCCTACCTGCTGGTACCTGGCAGCCTGTTAGGCAGGTTCTAAACTACAGAAGGCCAAGAAGCTTGCAAAGGGGATAAAGAGGCATCAGCTCTTCTAACTGACAATCACTGAGAGGGAGATGCTCCCTGCTGAAACAAGGTGTTCAGGCTGAGTGATAGCAAAGGAGTAGGACTGTCCTCTAAGCAGGCTAGCAGAGGGCATCAGCATGTTTGTGCTTTCAAAACAACATGGTTTCACTCTGGGCAGTCCTAGCCTTCTTGTGCCCCCACAGGGGACAAAAATTCAGTACTTTTCCTTTTGTGCACCTAGCAGTTAACTCAGGAATTTCCCACTGCTTCCAAGTTGGAGAAAGGAGTTGAAAAAGGCAAGGACTTGCCTGACCCCCCTCCACCCCCAGAATTCAGACATAAACATTAGCCTTTTGGCTTCCCCCACCACCCCCTTCCACACACAATCAGAGTAGGGCCTTAGCCTTTCTAGAGGATGGAAGGAGTGGGGGGACAGTCAGGATAGGATGGAGGGATCTGTGCCTATTCAGGTCCAGGGCCTGGGCTCCAGGACCCTGGCACATACCTTATTTAGTGCCAGTCTGAAGGAAGGGGAGGTTCTAGGTGAAGCACACCCCTCTTCCTGGCTCCAGTGTATTGGAGGGGAAAAGGATCTCCTCTCCAGGAAGCCCGGTGCCATCATGTGCTTCTGACCAGGTTTGGCACCAAGATGCTGGGACCGCACCAGCCACTCATTCCAGCTTTCTTCTCTGTCCCTTTCTCCTTCTTGATTGTTTTTCCATGAAGATAGCAGCTGTTGCTGCCCAGAGGACATCCCTGCCAAACCCCGCTCTGCCAACTCCTGCAGCTCATCCTGGCATAGATCTGCTACCACCTTCCTCTCCACAGAGATGAGCTTCTCTTTGCTGTCTTTCCTCACAAGGATGGGGTTCTTCCTTGGCTGAGGGGACTGCTCAGCCTCCTCAGTGGGTTGCCTTTGGCTAGAAGCCATTTCTTGAGCTTCACACCTCTTCTCTGCATTTCTCTGCCTCTGGCAGAGCTTCCTCTCAGCTGCTCGCTTGGCTTTAGCAGCCTCACACTGGGTTTCCTTCTGGCCTTCTGGTGTGGAGACTCTGGGGGAGGAAGAAGACTCCTGGCCTCCTCCTCCTCTGCTCTCTCCAACAGAGCGCAGGTGACTGGGGCTCAGCACCCGTTGGGAGATCTCATCCAGGAACTTGGAGAACTGCACTTTCTCCTCAGTGAGCTTCTCCTTGCGCTTGGTGGAGTCGACAGCACTGCTGCCACTGCTGCTGCTGCGCTCCTGCGAGCGCCTGTCCCTCTTCCTGAGACAGAGCAGAGTGTCACTGTACTTGCGGGAGTCGTGACCCCGGGCCAAGGCCTCCACTGATCGGGACTTGCGCAGGATCTCAGGGCACACTCCCAACAGGCCTGGCTGCTTCAGGATCCCTTTGAGAGGCAGATGGGTGGAGGAGACCCGCAACTTCCCAGGTGCCAGGACCTCAGCAGGCTCTTTGAACATGAGAGAGCGTTCCAAGCTCCCACTCTTGAAGGAGCAGGGGGGTGCCTGGCCTTCGTCCCCAGACACTACTGTCTCCACACTGCGGCTCATGAACTTGCTGAGGCGCCCGTGGCTGTGGGGCTTACTTGGCTTCCCAGTCTGCCTCCTTGCTTTCCCAAAGGGCAGCAGCCTGGGTGACAGGGTCCAGCTCTTGAGGCTCAGGCCTGCCCTGCGCCCTGCCAGCTCCTTGTCACTGCTCGACTCCAGGGAGCAGGAGGAGGAAAAGTTAAGGTTGCCAGCCTCAGTTCCCTCCGCCTGCTTGAGCTGACCTGCCTCAGCATAACTAAACCCTGTTTGCTGGTGTAATGGTGCCAGGCCCATAGCCGCCCGGTAATCCGTTACCTGACTCTGTTCAGCCAAAATCACGCCGTCCTGGTCTTCTCGGAGAATGGGCACATCATGGCGAACCTCCCGGTGCTGTGGCGGTGCCTTGCGGTAAGGCTTCTTGGAAGGAGCTGTGCTTGACATCCTCCCTTCTGCTTGGGGGGCCAACGACAGGTCACCTACCAAGAGCAGAAAGGGCACAGAAGAGAGTTTCACTGGTGCCCCTTCCAGCCCCACAGCCTTTCCAACAGGAAATCAGAGGCCCTAGGCTCCCCAGGAGCTTCCCATCCAATGTGCTGCCACAACAGGGAAAGGAGGCAGCTCAAGGACCTGGTGCAGCAACTGCAAGAAAGGGGGATGGAGGAAAAGTTAGCCGTGTCCTCCTCCCAGCTGGCGAGAGTGGCAGGCTGGCACATCCTATCCCCTGCACATGCTCACTCATGTACGGCGTGCATCCAGATTATATATAGCAAAAGAGAACAGACCTCAGAGCAGCATATTGATCATGCTCTTTAGGAAAGGCCTTTATTCGATATGGAAACTGCAAGCTTAACAGGCAGCAGTGATGACTGAGGCGAGAGCTATTGATCTCTCTCTGTCACTGCTGACATGGGATGCAGTCATGTAGCACACAGCCAGAGCCTGGGAGTTCTTGGTCTGCATTATTAAAGTGAGATTGCTCCCAAGAAGAGGTATGCCAGGCCAAGCCATGAGAGCACTGTTGGAGCTCTTCACTCTCTCAGAAGAGGGAAATCAAAACCAGAAGGTACCAATCAGGTCAAAGCTGACTGCCACTGGCTTTGGAGCCCAGGACTGGATTCTGCACTGCTCAGCTGTAGAGCTGAGGGGGAGACCATGCCAGTCAATGCCCACCAGTGCTCCCTCTGTTCTGGGAGCAAGAATCCCCATGCTTCAGGGCAAGTGGGACCTAAAACAGGACGAAGACATAGACAGAATTAGAACAGCTCTCATGGGCATGGAAGAGGCTGCTGCCCTTCAGAGGAAACTAAGCCAGAGGGCAGTGCTCAGGGAGACTCTGGTGGTCAGCCAGGATTTGAACATTCAAGACAAGGAGTAAGCAGTGGCCCAAGCCAGGCAACAATGGAGGTGCCAACTCACTGAAGTGCCACAGGTATGCCAGCTGCCTCTCAGCATGTCCAAATGGGCAACACCATGGCCCCACTCAGGTATGGCCCTAATGCCTAATCCCCCTGCTTTCCATATCCAAGTGCTGGCCACCTCCTTGCCTTTCAGCACTGACCATCCATCTCTTCCATGCTCCCTGACACTTCCTCTCCCTTCAGCAATCGTGTTGCATCTCTGGTGCATAGAGGAAACACTTCACTGTGCAAGACCCTGGATGAACTCTGCACTACGCCCTTCTTCCTGGGAGAGCTACTCCCCCAGATCAGATGCTGAGCCAGCCACTCAGCCCCCTTCCACATGCAGGCTGCCTGGACTCTTGGCCAGCAAACCTTTCAGGGGGGTTATTTCCCCTTGCCAAAGGGTCAGGGGATGTCCTAAGTTCAATGGTTCGAAACCTGGCACCTCATCACTTCTGCAATGTGCACAATGCCTGTTGGCCAAAAACAAGGTTGTTAGGCTGAGGAGGCCAGAACCTCCCCTGCATATACCCACTCTTGCTCAGTTTTGTTTTATATGACATTTAAGGCTTGGACAGAAACAATAGCAGGGTTTTAAGGAGGGCTTTGCCACAGCTGAGATGAATCCACTGCAACCATTTCATCTGTCCACTCCCATCTCTTAGTAAGAGAAAGCTAAATGAAACAGAGTTAAGTTACCATAATTTAACTGCACTCACTGTGGGCTAGGAGTGGAAAGAGTTACACCACGGCAGCTGATGCACACTCCTTAATAGTAAGTCTTCTCTGTTTCAAACAAGTCATTGTTCATCTGCCCATGCCCATAGATTGTGCTCTCTGGGGTAACAAGTGCTACCTCTCTGTACGGTACTTCGGCACTATATGGTTCTAATTCTTGTTTGTTTATATGAAGCCTAACAACCTCAGTCTCTTGGCATATTGCTCTCTGCTCCCAACACAGAAGATCCCATGTACCCCTTCAGCCTCTTCCTACCCTATGCATGAAACACCTGCTTTGACCTTATCTGCTCAACTCCTATCCCCCTCTCCTGTCAAATCCATGCAGACTCACCTTTGCCTCAGCCTGCTGGAAAGGAAAACTGGAGACAGATTGTGCCCGCTTTTGGGTTTGCAACCTACATACCAGGGCCCTGAGCACAAAACTCCCAGAGGTGCTCGGAGAGGACTACCAGGGCCCACACACCATGCAGCCTACTGCGTGACCCAAGGCACATCAGCTGAGAGATGAGCTGGCTTATGGGGCAGGTGTTTCTCCTCCCTGGAGAGGAGTACAGCAGCTTCAATTGCTAGTCATGCCACCAGCCAAGTGGCCTGGAGCACTCCTTCATTTAACTCCCTCCCCAGCCACTAGGAGCAACTGCAGGCATTTCAAAACTGACCTGGCCCTACAGCCATCTTTCTAGCCCATGACAAGCTGAGCACTTACCAGCCTGGGCTCCAATTCAAAGCCTCATATAGGTGGAACTCACTCAGATGTTCTGTGGGGGAAAACACACAAAGAAAGCTTAACAACCATCACAGAATACATTTGTACATCCCATCACACTCCAGCCCCAATACCTGGCAACAGCCCAGCTCCTGTACTATCCATGTGCATCTGTCTGGGGTAGAGGTATATGGGGGGGACAGAGTGCAACCTCATTTGTGAGGAAGAGCTCAATGCTTATACACAGACAACTGGGAAGGGAAAGCCAAAGGAGGCCAGGATCCCCCACTTCCCCACCTCAATCCACAGTCTGAGTGCACCTGTTATTAGTCAGCCACTGACCCTTATTTTAAATAAAGTGAATACAAGTTTCAAAAGCATGGTCTAGGGAAAAATAGACCCTAGCAGGCTTTGGAGAATCTCTTCACCAAGCTGGAAGCCCCAGGTGGAAAGTGAACAGCACAACCTATGCTTTGGCATTTAAGTTACATTTTCAGCCCTTTGGACGCACCTGCTCAATATGCCCTAGGTGCAGTTCTGCTTTCCCCAGAGCCTGAAACAAGAACTCCAAGTGTCTGACAACCCTGCTTCCACAGAGGTCAAAAGCAAACCTCTCCCAGGACTGGGACCCCTCCAACTAGATCTTCCCCCATCTACCTTGGTGAGTGGTTACTTCCGAAACCTCCTCATGGAAGATTTGGCAAAGGTAACTATTCCACTGCCAATCGCTTTACAGCAGAGACCTCACTCCTACATCCTTCAATGGCCAACATACTTATTATCCACCATTAGCAGATGCGGCAATGGCAGTTTCTACAGAGCCTGGTTCAGGACAAGAAGTGATACTGCCTCCTGTAGCTTGTATCTCTACAGGCAGCTCCCAGGTGCAGCAGACCCCAGCAAATGCACGATACAAATCCAAGGAGAGAGACATCCTCCTTATTAAGGGTGGGGGGGGCTGTGGTGTAGACACCCACACAGTCAAATGGGTCACCAACTGGCTGGAGGGCCGCACCCAGAGGCTGGTAGTGGATGGGTCCTTCTCAACCTGGAATGACGTGGGCAGTGGGGTCCCCCAGGGCTCGGTCCTCGGGCCCGTGCTGTTCAACATCTTCATCAGTGATTTGGACAAGGGGGTAAAAAGCACCCTGTTCAAATTTGCTGATG
>NW_017728943.1:82521890-82535197 GCF_001723895.1 Crocodylus porosus
TCAGACTAGATGATCTGCTCAGGTCCCTTCTGATCCTAGAAACTATGAAACTGTCTAAAGGACCAAGCCTAGTGTGGCAACTATTGAACCTAGGGTATTGGAATAGGACAGCAACCATGCAAAAGCCCAGACAGAAAGCCATTTCCCCACAGCTACCATCACTGAAGCAAATCCATTGGGCCCTGCCTCTCCCAATGCCTGCCTGAAGCCAACCTCCCCTGGTTCTGGCACCTAGTCTGAGGAGGCAGAGAGCATCTGCACTCGCACAGAGGGAGAGCCAGACAGGAGGGGAAAGGAGCAGGCGGGCAACAAGGACTGTGTACAGCTTGAGCTCTGTTGGAACAAGTTGAAGAGACACCCTGGCACCGGCCCTGCCCCAACAAGCGGGCTGGCCCCTTTCCTTACTACCATGTTGTCTTCAGGCCTTGACTACCACAGGAAAGGCAGCTTCACAACAGCACAGCTACCTCCCTCAGGGCACAAAAGCAAGTTAACTCTCAGCAGAGCTCGAACCTACTCAGCCATAAAGAGGCGCCCTCCCACGCACACTGGATCAATGCCACTTCCACTGGGCCAGCAGGAAGCAACTGCCAGAAATCGCCAGCACCACATGGCTACTACCAGACTTACAGGGGGAGTTCCCCCAGGAGATCTGCTACTAATGGCCCACAGGGATCCACACAGGAGTGTTCACAATTAACAAGCTCCATCTCTTTGCAGGCAACTCCTTAGTCTCAATACGACTAGCCTCCCTCCCCTCCTGGCATCCACGACCTTCCATCTCAGGTCAGCTGCCTTTTACAATGGGTTGGGAGAAAGACAACTGCACTTCCCTCCACCACACCCCTGGAATTCATAACATACCTACCCACCCCGGCCCACCCCCACAATCAGAGACCACTACTACAGCAATTCAGCATCCTTAGGTAACTTCCCCTCAGAACAAGGACTTACAGATCCCAAGTGACAACGCACCCAAACATCGCTGTCCTCCTGTCTCCAAATCTACTTTTCGCCTGCCGGCATCTAGCAGCATCTGGCCAACGGCTCCTGAAACATGAGAAAGGAAACTCAGTGTCAGGCACCTATCAGTGACACGCGCAAGTCTACATGGGCATGCGCGGAGCAATACACAGCCACACGCCAGGGCTGGAGCCAGCAGCACCCTGCCAAGGCACTGGGCTGCTACCTTACGGCAGGACAGCTTCAGAAATCATGGCAGGGTTGCACCTTTCCCCTCAGCTATATCCCTATCTAGCACTTGCATACAGCCCCTCTTACTCCAGGAAGACTGTAGTCAGCAAAGCAGCCCAGGCAAGATAAGCTCAGGCTGCTGACTTTTCTGAATCTGCTGGCAGCAGCACCACAGCTGAGGCCCCATGCACATGATACCTGGGATCTCCCTTTGGATACTTTCCTAAGATTATGGAGGAGGCCTCATTTTAGAGCAAAGCGGAGTGGAGTGGAGAGGAGGGGAGGCTCACACATGTGAGCAGACAGGGCTATCTGAGCAAGGGTGGGCTGAGCAGAGGAGAAAACAAGCCCCTAAAATTGGGTGCACAGCACAGGCCAGCTCTGCCCCCTGTTCATTAAGCTGTCAGCAACCTTGTGTCAAAGGCAGGCTGTGGCCCTGAGGCTGCCAGCCAGAGCAGCTCACGGCAACCCGATGTCATAGCAGGATGTAGCTCCTGGTCAGAGGCCTGGTTCATTCTGTCCCTTGGACCTGCCCTCTCCACCTCCCAGCAGCAATACTTCTTAAGAGTCATCACCTTCCTGTTCCTAAGCTAACCCCTGCAGCAGCTCAAATCCCCTTCCAGAGGTCATTAACAGATGAAAACATACTGGGACAAATCATGTGCGGCAACAACTCCAAGACTTCCAGCAGTCAGGTTCAGCAGCAAACACGTGGAGGGACAGAGGACACTGGGGTAACAGCAATTCATTTCTTTTACACAGAGTACTGGGGGAGACGCCTCTCAAACTTACACCCCTTCCCTCTCCCAAAGGGGACGCACAGACCCTGGCTCTCAGTCACCAAGTGCCAGTCTAGCACAGCCAACAACTCCTGGGATCCTGTAAAGCTCATGACAGCTCAGTTTCTTTCCCTCTTCTCAGCCTCGGCAGAATAGCCATGACTTTGGAGTTAAAGCTTCCTCACACCTATAAACCTGGCTACCATGCATGAGGGGCTGCCCCTTGCTTTAGCTTCCTGTCTCCTTTTCTAAAAATCTCTTTTGATCCAGCAAGGCAGTCAGGAAGGCTAATATAACAGGTACCATAAGGTATCTGATATTCATAACCATCCCCGATTTCACCACAATCCAGGTTCCTCCTCAGGCAGTCTTTCATTAAAGAGCTGTTCCTGGGGCAGCATAATACCAAACAGCCCAGGTGCCTGGCAAAGCCTGGCTCCTACTAAGAGCTGTTCTCCAAAACGAGGATCACTGTTTCTTCAGCTCAGCCTCACTCCAGTTCCCTGGACACCTATCCTATTACTTACTGTGGTTTCAATTTCAACAGCACTTTACATCCTGAATCCCTTTCTAAACTTCAATGGTGCTCAGAAGTCACTGCATCCACACATTACAGAAATGTAGCGCCAGCCGAACAGCAGCTCACAGCACCACTATACAACAGGTTAGGATGCGAGGCAAAGAACCCGATATCCAACTAAAAGGTAGGGTGAATACAAGTGATGAAGAAAATAGCCAAGCTAGGATGTGGTCAGACATGCAACCCTAGCACCCTAATTTTAAGAAGAACTAAAGGCTCTTTAACAGCTCCAGGCAAGGTAGACATGTACCTTATGGATTAACTGAATCAGAGGTGCATAAGCTTTCATGAGCAACAGCTGCTTGATCAGATGCTGATTCATCTCCAATTTAATTAGTCCACAAGATGTACATCTACCCTGCCTTCTGCTTGACTTAGACTAAAGCAACTAATTGCCTCTCTCTCTAAGGACTCCAGCTAATATTGCCCAAAGAGTGGCTCAGACAGAAAGGTCATCTACCAAGTCATCTGGGTCACTTCCTACTGCACAACATGGTGGTTGAAGGCAAATATCAGAGCAGCACAAGCCTGCTTGAACTTGTGCTGTGATCTCAACAGACCTCTAAGGTGGTCTGGCAGCAAGTCTCTGGTTTACATATATTCCCTCCCCCAAACACACTACATATTTGTGTCCCCTGTTTTTTTATCCCTTCCCAAAACAAAACCTCCTAGTATCTGTGCTCCTACAGCTCTGCTCTATAGGCAGAACTAAGGATGCATCCTGAGGCAGAAGCAGCAGCAATAAAGCAAGGACATTTAGCAGCTTTGCTGCAAGTCTTTAAAAGGGAGATACATTAGCATCTCCCGTGTTCTTAGGGAATAGTTCACAGGGGTCAGGTGAGTGGTCAGCACTTCCAGAGGATTGGAGTTGGGGCCCTGACAGCACAAGCACAATCAAGTGTTGACACAAGGTCACGTCCTAGGCAAATGCTAGCAAAACCCAAGGAGGGTGTTAGGGCACCAGTGCCCTAACTCCTCACTCTGTGAGCAGCAAGGCAAGAGCTGCAGCAAGCAAGCAGCTTGGAGAACAGCAAGAAAGTGACTGGACAAAGCTTTTAAACAAGTCATTAAGCAGGAATCTCCTTCCTCAGTGCTCTGCCAGCTCATGTTCTGGGGGCAGACATGGGAGGGAGAAAGAGTAACCTATAAAATGCCTTCTTGGGATCTAGAATCTAAAATGAAGCACTGAAGCACACAAAGCAAGAACAGTTACATTTTGGCCAGTGTTCTCAGCCCTCATAAAAGGTATTCCATAAACGTGATCTAATCCCCAGCAATCCACGCCAGCTGCCCTGTTGAATCCCACAGCCCAAGATGTCACTCACCCCATAATGATATCAGGGACCCAAAGGACCATTACACTGTTGCAGGGGTTGTCAATGCTGCAGAATAGGAGACTCATTCCAGGGCAGCACAGCTCTGGGTAATGTTGCACTCCATTAAATACCTAATGAAATGGAGCAGCTCCCCCCAACATGGTCTCACCTACACCCACGTTGTTTTAATTCACCCAATCTGGTTTGGAAATTGACAAAGGTAAATCAGTGTAACCCTCCTACATGGGCACTCCCAGTTCAGCTAGAGGGCACCCCATAATGAACTGATATCAAAGCACTTAAAATTGAACTAAGAATGCCTGCACAAGAGACGTGCTAATTATCCATACAACAGTTTTACTGATTAAGCTAAACAGACTTCAGAAGCTGTGTGTGAAGAAGGCCTGAGTCTCCCATGAATAATTTACTGATAACCCATTTTTGCTATCAGCATAAAATCAACCCGATGTTAAAAACTATTTCCCTACCCCCCAGCTCAGGTAGGCAGCACCCTGCTAAGAACAATGGGGTGACACGATATCCCCTACCTCTGCCAGCCTACCTCTTGCAGGCAAAAGGGAGTAGCAGCTACCCATTCCTGTTCCCAACACTGCACATTGGCCTGAAGACAACCAATAAATCTGGAATAATTATTTCCCTCCAAATCTGTCCAAAATGCAGTTGCAGAAACACTAAAAAACAGTCTCCCTTGAAGGGTCTCAGCAGGAGACCAAGTCCTTCCCTCCTAAGCTGCCCTTAGAAGCAACTCTTTCTCATCAGTGACAGCTATCCTGCAAAGTTACAAGCAGTTACAATTTCATTCGGTTGCTGTTGGCTGGACTGGGCCACTCTGAAGCTCTGGCCACCAGGTAACATATTCTAGATAGACACATGGGATACAGCAGCAGCAGTTGTTGGGAAAGAAGAAATTACAATTTCTCCCAACCCATGCTATTAGAAGCTCAGCCCTATTAATGATGCATTTCCTTTCTGGCAATGGATCAAGTGTTTTATCCTTACCTCAGATCAGCATCTTTAGTATCTTACAATTCTTAGAACATATTTCTTTCCAATAGCACTTCCTCCCTAACTGCTCGAACATTAATGGATCTGTGTTCATAATATCCACCCAACAACCAGGTGAGCAAAAGCTAGATCCATTTCACAGGTGGAGAAACTGAACCACAGGAAGCTTGCACAAAAAACTGCAAAAAAGTCAGTGGCAGAGCTGGGAATTGATCAAAAGACACGATGGGCTCTGACACGGGTTTCACTCCCATGCTGAAGTGTATTTGCAGGAAGCTTCATATGGAGAAGTCACCAGTGTGGGGGGAACTGACCTCTGGAAATTAAGTTGCAGGCATAATGTCATGCTGTGATTTCCACTGGACAGACTCACACACCTCTGTCCAGAAAACACATGGTTGGGGGTGAGGGGAGGGGAGGAAGAGGGAAGAGAGGGCGAGCACACAGAGAAGCAGATAAATGAGCAGCAGCGAGTCAAATGTTCTCATATTTTAAATAAGTGAAAAATACAGCTCCAATTCTGACTTCCTACTGGAAGAAGGATATTTATGTCAGGCTCCATTTTCACTGCTCCTAGGGTTCAACTGCAGTAAGAACTGGTTTGGTTTAATTACCCTTTCACCAACAGATGGTCAGAGATGTGAGGCAGAGGATGGCATAGGCCTAGCCATTGTGTGGATTTACAGCTGCATCTGGGGCTGAATAATTAAGTGCATGTCCACGATTCCAGCTGCAGAGTTCACATGGCAGACACCATTTTTGGCCCCAGGGGAATGTTCCCTTCCCCTGTTCTCCAGAACCCAGTGAAAGAAGCAGCACCGGCCAACAGCAGATGAGAACCAGCATGGCATGACCTCACTCCCTGTTCCTTCTGAAAGAGCTTCACACACCAGCCAGCTGGAAGTCCTACATTTCCTAGGGGGCAAAGTCAAATTTAAAAGCATTGCCATGGAAACCAGAGCCATCCTCTCTGTCATCCATCACAGAAAGCTTTTTAGGAAAGGAATGTTCCATATTCTGTACAGCACTGCGAACACAGCTTGCAGCTGAAATCAAATTGCAGCAAAAATCTACCAGTTTGGGGCCATGTAAGAACAGTGCCAGAGTGGTCCCTGGATGGAGATTCCTTCCCTTCCCTCCATCTAGCCCAGGTATTGCTTATGAAAGCTCTCCTCAAGCACAGCCTGTAACAGCGCTTGACCAACTAGTACTGAAAGGAAGGCCATTATTGACAGAAATTGAGGTGTAGTCAGGAGCAAAAAGCCCATTAAACTAGAAGAGAGGAATACAAAGCTGACCCTGAGCTTCCACAAAAGCCTTCTCTGTTCAGTGACCACATCCGGCAATCCTCACCCTCTGGAAGTTAGGAGTGGAGCTGCTGCCCAATCTTTCACTGGAACAGGGTGGCCATTCTTCATTCTACTACCTGCATCCATGCCTCTCTTTATTCAAGGACTTACTAATGCTGGATGGTGAAGTCACCCTGGCACCATAAGCACCTATACATGTAAAGCAAGGCTGCTCTGACACGCTGTAATTACAGCGTGTCAGAGCAGACTTGATTAATTGAGTCTGCTGGAACATGATAATTACCATTCTCCAGCAGACTCCAGCATCATGCGTATTGGTGTCTTTGTGCTGAAAAATGGTGGTGAGGGTACTTTAACTACAGCTCGTTTGATGAGCATGTCTATAAATGCCCCATGTGACCACACAGCCCCTCAGCCTTCCACCATCTGGTCCATGGTCACTGCTGTCCCTGGTACAAGTGCAGGTCATCTGTGTCACAGTGCACAGCACTTCACCTGGATCAGAGCAGGCTGATTTACGTGCTGGAAGCAATAGTTTCTCTACGCCATGTGGTCAGAATAAGGAGGAAAAAGTACACTGGGGCTAGCTAATTCAGGTCCAAGCCAGAGGCCAGAGCATGCACAGAATTCCCCTGCTCCCAGCTCTGTTAGAGGCAGGGCGGTACAATCACTGTAGTGGGGTGGAGACCCAGAGTGCATCCCTTTGGCATTGAAGTAAACTAGCCAGAGTTTGCCACCCACAGTTCTCTCAGCCTCCAGCCCAGCTCAGTTGCTTAGGGGACTGTGCTAGAGTCCACACTTTCTAAGACAGCCACAATCCATCCCAGGCCCAAGCTAAGGGCAACTGTAGGCTCACTCAGCCTCTTTTTGCAAGCTGCACTCCTAGGCAGGGGTATATCACTCCCTCCCCTAAAGAGCAGAGGGCACTGCTTCCTCTACCAGGACAGCAGTATAAAGGGAACATCAATCAAGAAGGCTGTCTGCCCCCTTTCCAAAAGTTGTGCTCTCCCTTCCCAGACCCATTCCTTACTTCTGATAGCATTCTGCTTGCTTTCCCTGCAGCATCAAGCTGCGCAGCCATCCTTCCTATGGCTGTGCTGAAGTTTACACATATTACCTAGCTCAGGGCCAGCCTGCACAGCTAGAACAAGGGCAGGATTTTTAACCACCAAATACCTAATGACCTCATGCTGGGGAGAGCTGCAACAAAGACTTCTGTGGAAAATGAAGTTTATTTTCTACCTATGTGGACTTTTACCATCTTTAAATTTTCCCTGAGCCTGAGGAAGGGCACATGTACCTGAAAGCTTGCAGAAAAACACTTTTTTTTGCAATTTCTTAGTTGGTCTAATAAGAGGTATCAACTCTGAACCAACAGCTGTAGAGTTTTGCAATGAAGACCTGGCACTTCAGGCTTACCATGAAATCAACTTGCCAAGGGCAACACCAGGCCCCGCAGCTGAAGCTGACATGGCCATAAAGCTAAGTGCCTAGTCTCCAATGTGATTCCCCACGCCGCCAACCAGGACAGATCATGGTTAGTTACAAGGAGGTTAAATCTATACCTGCTTCAGCAGTGAAAAAAGTCCTCAGCCTCCTCAAAAAGCAAGAGCTGCTTCACAGAGCCTCCTTTCTCTGACTGAGCTCGCTGCAGGCCTTGCTGCACATTAAGTCCACATTTCCAGCTTGCCTGCTGATCTCCCTACCCCTCCTCACACACACCATCCTTAAAGCTGCTGCAACTTGGAAGAGAGGTTGTCTGGCTGGCTTCGGCCCCATGGCTCCTAAAGGAGGCAGGCTGCCCTGTTACAGTTCAGTGCCAAACTGTAAAACACATTCAAGAAACTGAGAGTCCAGTGCTCATCTGTGGGATGTGGTTATTTTGCTGAGAGGGCTGTGCTGACCAAACTTGTGAAGCACAGGCTGCTCATTTGCTCTGCCTCGTCCAGCAGCCACACACAGGGCCCTGCAAAGTCCACAACCATGGGCTGCAGAATCTGCTATGGACAAAGGAACCACAGCAACCCTCCTGGAACACCAGGGCTTGGGACAACATATTGATTATTGCGACCTACTGCCAATCAGAGTAGATATGCAACTTTATACACAAACTAAATCAAATACAGAAAGAAAGTGCATGTGAGCAAATGAGTGAGTGCACAAATATTCGTGCATACAAGTTCACTCAGTCAGATACTGTGAAAGAACATGCAGAAAGTAGAATACAAGGAGGAGAGAAATCAGAATACAAAAGAAAAGGGAGGTGGGGGAAAGAGACAGATCGATAGATGGGGGATGGGGTAGTGCTAAGAGCGGAAAGCAAATGAGCATTAAACTCATAAGAGCAAAGGGGGGGGTCACAAAAGCTAATTCAGGTAATAAGACTCTATAGTCCCTATTTAAACCACAGGTAACAAGAGTCCAGTTTGTCCTGTGCTCCCTCCATTCCCCTCATTAGCCACAAGGGGGAGCTCTAGCTATTTTCTGAGAGCTGTTCACTGCCTGAATCATAGGAGTTGGAATATTGTCCCAACTGCACAGGAAATACGGGAGGAAAAAGGGGTTACAGAGTGCACATGTGCACACATGCATGTTTCTTTTACTGAATGGATAAACTGTATAGTTGGGAGAGAAGTTGGGCACAGAGTGAAGAAGTGACCTGAGGAAAGAGGGCACTTTGTGCCTGAAAGCTCATCTAACATCTCTCCTGACTACAGTTGGTCCAATAAAAGATATCACCAAAAACCCTTGAACTGTAAGAAGCAGCTGTCTCACGTGGAGGTTTTGGATCAAAACCCTACAACCCCTGACACAACATGCAAGGCAGCCTGGATTCTGAATTTAAGAACTGGCTACATCTATCTGCAACTTTTCTTTAACAGTGACTGATGGGAAATTAAAGGAACCATTCTTCCCTCTCCCTAGCCAATATTATCTCCCTTTCACTTCAGTTCCCTGCAAAACCCTCCCAGTTACCTGAAGAGCACCAACTCCTATAGCAAAACCCCCAAGGATGACAGCAACAGCCTCTCTCACAGCAAACAAGGAGTAAGCCAAAACGCACAACAGCTAGTCATGGTCACAGGGTCAATCAATAGCATCAAGAGAGCTATTTCAGACTTAAGAAGACCTAAAGACCAGAGGTACACAAATCAAGTGATGGAGTGCAAGGGAGAAGAAAACCCAGTGGGAGTGATTTCTGGGCCTTTTCTGACCACAAGGCCTCAGATGAGAGTCCTACGATGAAAACCATATGTTGTTGTATAGAGCACTGTTGTTCCTGCCACCTCAATAATTCATTACTCAACTAGGACTACACTCAACTGGACACACCAATAGGGACAACGTGAGTGAACATCAGTGCCAGCTGCACAGGGGTGCTCAAACTCTGGCCCACTGGCAAGATCTAGCCTGTGGAGCTGTCATCCAGCCTGTGGGGCTTTCATATGTGTGGGGCTTTCATATGGTCCAGAAATTTGGCAGCTGGGAGGCGGGGATCAGTGGCAGTGCTAATTACCATTCCCCTGCTGCTAAATTTCCAGAGCCATGGGGGGCACCAGAGGCCAGATAACATGGCTGTGCTCACTAGATCAGTCCAGCCCAGGAACCAACTTCATACGTGGGATCTGGCATGCAGAGCAAGAAGTTTGGCTGCCACTGGCAACAGATCTGGAAACTGGCTAGGGAGGAAACAAGAACTACCTTGGCAAACCGAAGTGCTCCAGAAAGCCTGATGCACATTGGGAGCAAGAAAGGCCTATCGTAGATGGCAGCGGTTTTGCTTTGAGAGAGACTGGCCTGGATTGCAGTCACAGCCCTTGGGGTGGCTGGGAGTTCCCAAGAAGGGAACTGCAGAGACCGAGAGTCTCCCCCAGGGCAGACAATACACCAAAAGGAAGTGTGTTTCCTGTTGTTTCCTCCAAAAGCCATGAGCACAGTCCCACAGGAATCAGACTGCTCCTCCGGGCCATGGCAGAATTCACCCCCCACCCCCACCCCAGACAATGAAGTCTTAGGCCTTGCCAGGGCAGATGGCTTACATGGCCAGGCTGCCACATGCCTGCTCCTCCCAGGATGTTCGGAAGAGGGTCACAGTATCACATGTCTGCATCCCCGCAACTACAGTCATCACTCAACTTTCATACTGTTTGACCTCCAGTCCTGGAGGTGCTACCAAGGCACTGGTTGCTTCAGATTTGAGCAACAGAAAGAGGCAGGAGTAACAGAGCCAAACCCTCATTTAAATCAAATAAATAAATAAAAAATTACCCCCTAGGCCCTAGGGGTTCTTAACCTGGGGTCCACGGACCCCCAAGGGGTCTGTGGATAGATTTCAGGGGGTCCATGAACTTGGATGGGAAAAAAATTACATCTTTATTTTCACTAACCTCTAACTGAAATTTAGCATTTCCTTCAATTATGAATGTAGGCAAAATGAATGTATTTTGATAACTGTATTTCAATATAATTGGTTTCCTTTGTAATCCTATGTATTTTATTTCATGCATTTAAAAACATTATTCTGAGAAGGGGTCCATAGGCTTCACCAGACGGGGTCCATGGCACAAAAAAAGTTAAGAAACCTTGGCTTAGGGGGATTGGATGCATGGCAATGAGACATTCAAATCTCTGACTTGAAGGATCAGCTGCATGGGTCAAAGGCTCTGGAGCCTCTCCTACTCTCTCCTTCCACTATTTCATCTGCACTTTGTACCAAGTGCTGCAGGATGGCATGAGCCACCCAATCATCTGCCACTTGGGCTGGAGCCTGCAGGGGAACGAATTTACCTTAACTGGCTTTACTGCTCAAAATTAACTCCTCCCTTCCCCCGATACACACATCCAAGCAAACAGCCAGATCATTCAGAGGCAGCAGGCTCGAGTTATTTTGCTGCACCTATTCAGGCAATGTTGCTGCTAGGACATGCCCCTGGAGTGACTCCGTGCCACTCCATGCTCTTGCCGCATTCCTCATGTGGTTTAGCAGAGACTTGGCTGCTGCGCTTCCACACGCGAGAAGTCTGAACCCTGAATGCCGTCTGAGCGCACAGCCCCAGCT
The DNA here is from genome assembly GCF_001723895.1 of Crocodylus porosus. Classification (NCBI taxonomy): domain Eukaryota; kingdom Metazoa; phylum Chordata; order Crocodylia; family Crocodylidae; genus Crocodylus; species Crocodylus porosus. The sequence goes on from NW_017728943.1 coordinate 82,533,155, forward strand.
CCGCCCCCCCTTCCCCTTCCCCTTCCCATGCCTGCAGGCCTCCAGGTGTGGCCAGGAATGGCACAAGCTACACACCAAACACACCTTTGATGTGGAGCTGAAAGCATGTAGCTGCAGGGCATGAACAGCACGCCGCCTGCTGCGCGCTGACTTGCTGCGCAGGAATGTGGTCTACGACCGCAGCCCGAGAAAGGCAAACACACCACATTCCACGCAAGGCAGGCGGCACAAACAAGCAGGCCAGCCCACGCACCCACCTGGCTGCCTTCATACCCACCAGCCTGGCCACTTAGCCCTGCCTTGGCCACAAGTCCAACTAGCCAACGGACAGCGAGAGCAACCGTATTTCCCAGAGCTGTAGGGCAAGGCAACCAGCATAGGGCACGTTAACAAGGGAAAAATACAAGCCACGGAGTTGAGGGGAAGGAGAGAATCTATCTGTGCACAAGTAACATCCAGAGCCAGGCAGAGCTGAGGAGTAGCCCCAGAAGGCATTTCCCTCCTTCTCCTAGATATAAGTTAATGGACAACCTTGCGAGTGAGTCTTGGTGACAGAAATGGGTAGAGTTCAACAAAGGTGCAAAGCCAATGGGTGCATTTGGGCACAAAGCCACTGTGAAAGGCCAGGGTCTTCAGCTTCTTGCAAGAGACCTTAGTTTTCTTTATTGAGTGTCTGGTCTCACACGCAACCTTGCCTTAAGGTACAAAACAACTCTCTGCCCTCAATGGGGCAGCAAAGGTGAAGGGGATCTGGCAGGAGAAACTGCTCTGTGCTCAGTTATACAAGATGCCTCCTTCTCCACGTCAGTGCACCGCATAGTCACTTGTGCCAAAACAAGCAGAACCCAGTCGGAGCACAAAAATCTCAGGTGCTTGGTAACCTTTGTGCAAGGCAATCTTCTCACACAGCCTCAGTGGGCTCAACAGAGTTACAAATGCACCCTAGCTCCCTAGCCAGGAAGCTACTTCTCTCTCACCCTTTTCTTGAGGTTATTAAGTAGCAACACTATCCCCAACTAGAACTAAAGGGCTACCACATCCCTACAGCAGAACTGGAACCTGGCAGAGGGAAGAGCAGAGCTACTGCTCCCTAATCCCAGAAGATCCAGAGCATAGCAGTGGTAATTTAGTGGCAGATGAGCTGCACTCACTAGAGGTAGAGCTTGGAAAAGAGGAAGAGGACATTCACCTATGGATAACAGAAGGTTGCAGAGGAGGGAAGTGCACCCCTAGGAGAAAGGAGCTCAGAGATGGTTTTAGGACAGTCTTTCTCCACCTCACGCATTCCTCTTAAAGATCCAAAGAGCAGACAGCTAGGAACTGTTCAGTGTTTGGGGACAACACCACACTAGATGGGGTCTCCCCACCTACACGGACCCCACAAGATAGTGGCACTAAGAATAGGAATTATAAAGATATCTAGCCCTCAGGATGCAGGCAGGAACCAGCAGAGTGTACAGAAGCACCAAAGTCACAGGGAGTAGAAGACAGTGCTTCCTCAGCACTAACCACGTGTACCAAGAAAACCCATCTCAGCCTTCATGCAGAGGAAGGAAGCCCCTTCCGCTGCTACCAGTTGCCAAGGGCCACCCCCAGCAACCCATGCTCACTCCAGCTGCTCCCAGACTCCCAGGTCTCAACGGTGCAAGCTGCAATGGCTGAACTCTGCAAGCATTCAGATCTCCCTCTCCTGCTTCCAGGAATAGGCATCGTCTTTGCAGCTTCCCTTCTCCCTCCCCCATCCCACATTTATTTTTTCAGATGTGTAATACCCTCTCAAGGTGCAGCCCTCATCCTGCCACTGGTAGGCGGGTGAATGGGGGAAAAGGGCCCTTTATAATTGTAGTGTTGCAATCTGCCAGCCCGGCCAGGCAGCCTGTTCCCGCCTGCACTGTATTAAATACCTTATAACTGATTACACCCCCATGGGGCATGATTAGCAGTCTCCAGAGAACAAAGTCTACTTTTATAAGAATAAGAACAGACACGTACTGCTAACCTACTACACAGCTGGGCAGGGGAAAAAATAGAAGGAGACAAGCA
>NW_017728943.1:82535297-82564041 GCF_001723895.1 Crocodylus porosus
AAAACAACAAAACAAAACACACTCCTCTGCTACCCTTGTTCCTTCTTAAATATTCATCCTGGCTAGTGTTTGTGATTTCCACTGCCCTGGATCACTCCCTTTGGAGCAATACTAGAAGATTACGGTGGTACTGTGGAACACATGGGCAAAGTCATACCCTTGGGTAGAATGGCCTCAAGGCAAGCTTGACAAGTGAACCGCGATTAAACCTCTGCATCTGCTCTGGATGACATAGGTGACAATTCTTCTGCACTGTGTCCCCAGGATAGAAGAGAGGTTGGTCCTATAAAAAACAGCAAGCAGGAAGAGCAAGAGTGCTAGAAATATGATCACATGCCTATACCCCTCTCTTACCATGTGATGTATGCCTGGGGGTTCCATTTAAATGAGGGGAGGAAGCATCTGCTTTGGTTATTCAGTGAAAAGTCACCCAAAACTAAAATTGGCATGGCATAGTGTGGCCCTCCCCCACTCCACTGGACAAACTTCAGCAGTCTCCAAATGTTCAGGAGCCCACACAATTTCAGTGGGAAAAAACCAACTTCATAAAAAGGAGGCCAGAGCTGGTAGGGCCTGATGGTGTGACGACAGGTCTCCGCTCAGTTCACTTCTCAGGAATCAATAACATATATCTGGCATTAAAAGGTTCCAGTGGTCTCAGCAGATGCATACAAGATCAAGTAGAGGCTAGAGACTGAATATTTTCATCCACAGAAACTAGAAAGGTAGAAATGAGTTCACAAGGGCATGGAGGGCCATCCCCTCACCATGGACTCCCCAAACCGACATATCACTGCAAACCTGAAGGGGCTAAGGCACAGAGTGTGGTGGGAACTTGTTCCGCTCCTTTTCGCCAGCTCTAGTGTGTCTAAGAGCAGCAGCCCCTCCCCTGACTCACCTGGCGGCCCCAAGCACAGGCAGGTCAATTAAGAAATCTCTGAACAGCTGAATTCAAGAACCTAGCTCAGGGGAAAACATTCCTACTCCAGAGAGGCATCTGTGCAGCAGCTCAGTGAAACAGACTGAGAGGCTGCCTGCAAAGTGACAGAATTAGAAGTTAGTAGCGCCGGAGCCCATCTGTCTTGTCCTTGTCCCTGACCCCAGCAGGGCCTGTTGGGTGCAGGGACACATCACAGTATATAGTTGGGAGGCACTTGTTCTCAGTGGTAATATCTGAAGGGGGAGAGGGTCTTGCTGAAGCACATTCCACAAAGATTCTTAAGTCAAGCCACCCAGGGAAAGATTCACTCATGGAGATAGCCACCAGCCAAAAATGAGCTACACCTCTGTGCTACATGACAGTGGGACTTCACCCAGTGCTCAGCACGTGCCTAACCTGTACTGGCTGGTTTCATTTGGTGCCAGGTCCAAGTACTCCACATACTACGGTACCAGCTAGAGGCATCAACTGACTTCAGGGCTCCATGGTGCCAGGCACTGACAGACAGTGCAAACACATTTACAAGTTATTTACATATTTCACCCCCAGGGATCAAAGGGGGCAAGAGGAACTTCAGCATAAAAATCCTCCCTCTTGTGAGTCAGACATGAGAAACTCACTGAGGTAACTCACTATATAAAACTCTGATTATTCTTTTCATTCCTTTTCTTGGCTATTCAGAGTCCAGCTCCAGTGTGGATCCTTATACTGTAACCAGCACCATGGCACCTTCTGTGCTCCAGGTAAAACTTTCCTGCAAGGGAGCTTATACCCAAGTGGCTTCATAAAAATGTCTGGATCTGCTGGCATGCAACAAACCCAGAGAAAATGGACTGCACTAAGGCTTCCAAAACTGCATCTGGGAGTGGCTGCTAGGCTCTCAGCCCCTATATCAGTGATTCTCAACCAGGGTGCCTTGAGATCCTTTCAAGGGTGATTTGGGGTATCAGGCAAGGTAAATACTGTTTGGTGTGCAAACATGATTCATATGATAAACCCAGAATTTTCAGATAGGAATCTGTAGTGTTAACATTCTGAGCTGTTATGGTGTTTCTGAGTTTGTTGCAATACAAGAATTGCCCTACTATTTTTCTGGAGTCAAAAAAACATGAGAAACATAAGAGCTGTTATTTTCCAAGAGGCTCCTCGAATTTATCAAGGGGTGCTGCCAGTTTGAAAAAGTTGAGAGAGTAACTACCCTGCACAGTGGGAACAGCTCATCTGCATCCCACATAATAACCCAACCAACTGACTCAAATAACCCAATCTCCCTCCAGGCAGCTGGCAATAAGGCAGTGCACCTCAGCTAGTGAGCAGCACAATGGGTTGCACCTTGCTAACCTCAGAGTCCAAGTCAACACAGCTCACAGTCCTTCCCACTGACATCCCCCAGCCCCCCTCCCGCAATTCCTGAACAAATTGCCTTCCGTTACAGAGAAGCACTTCTGCTATTCCACTCACTCCATTACCAGCATTCATCATCAAGGCAACACACCCTAATTTAGCCCGGCATGGGCCCTCTGCAAACTGCTAATCCCAATACACAGCTGCTTTGCAAATACACTGGCATGAGCAAACCATAAACGATTTATGGCGCGTGGCAGGAAGACTCCTGGCTCCCTGCGTGGGTGGGGTTTTGGTACGAGAGCATGCTTGGGCTAATGTTTATATTGCAAGTTGTCAGTCTAGTAATATATCATCTGCTGCGCTACATAGTAATAGGGCTCTCCCCACCCAGTTTGAGCCCTGACTACACCACACCTACTACAACAGAGAGACTATAAGAGAGTTGCCAATGCTAACAAACACTCTACAGGAATTCCGCTGTCCTGTGACAGCTAGGTTTTTTTTTCAGGAATCAAATCCACCTAAATCAAGAGGCTTCCCCAAATTAATTTCCCAAGCAAAGATTAAACCAACCATCTCCTGCTAATAAAAGGTTTTGCTCTCAGTGAAAACTTGAGACCCTTCTGAACAAAGTTTCAGTTTTCAGACAGTTAGCCACAAACTGGACCCTTGAAAAACTGCACTATGACCATGGAGGCAAGCTGTAACATTTTCATGCATTAGTGACGCAGCAACTTTCTGTCCAGAAAGCTGTAGCAGCTTAACAGAACACTGTAAACTTAAAAGTCACATACCTAACTAATACTGTTGCTTGCAACAGCATCTTTCTAGCTTTCCAACAATACTTTGTATATTTCACAGTAGACCACTTGTGGGCATCTCAGAAACAGGAAAGGGAAAAAACATTTAAAAAGATAGGACAAAGTGATTTAACACCACACACCAGCAGTGGGAAATCCAAGGCATCTGAAGCAGCTGTAACTACTTTAGTTCATTTGAAATTGCTGGCCACTTGAAAATACAGTCAACTCTTTACCCGTTTAAGTTTCCCCACTTGGCAGGAATGAAGTCCTTGCCAAAGAACAGCAAAAGCACAGACTGAAATCTAGCTTAGGTGATTAGGTTGAGAGAAGTATTTAAACATTATTCTGAACACAGGAAGCAATGAATGCCCAGTTCTATGGCCAAGAGCCATAAGGCAGTCACCAAGACCAGCACATATAAAGATAGCGGTAAGAAAGCTTGTTATTACAGTAATTGTCCAATTACCTTGCGAAAGCCTCTTATCTTCATCTGTAATAAATGCCAGATTCAAGTTCACCTGAGTTTTTATACAGCTCTAGATATGATACCCCAAGAACACGAGTGCTACCCCAGCTCTCTTTTCATAGTGCTTAGGGTCAGAAGGGACCTAAACAGATTATCAAGTCCAACCCCTGCCCCAGGCAGGAACGAGTGCTGGTGTCATAACATCTCAGCCAAATATCAATCCAGCCTCCTCTTGAAGACCTTCAAGGTAGGAGAGCACCACCCCCCTTGGGAGTCCATTCCAGAGTCTGGCAGCCCTAAACGTAAAGTAATGTCTCCTGATGTCTAGCCTGAACCTTCTCTTTAACAATCTGTGGCCATTATTCCTAGTAAACCCTAGTGGTGCCTGGGGGAACAGAGTCCCCCCGATGAGTTTGTATACAGCCACCAGGTCCCCTCTCAGCCTTCTCTTGTGGAGGCTGAATAGATTCAGGACCTTTAGCTTCTCCTCATACGGCCTGCCCTGCTGCCCCTTGACCATGTGAGTGGCCCCCTCTGGACCCTCTCAGTGCTAACCACATCCCTCTTGAAGTACGGCACCCAGAACTTTTGAAGTTAAAGAAAACCTGAATGACACTGATGAAACTTTAAGGTTGAGACTTGAAATGAAGTACAGTCAGAAACTCCACAACCCTGTTTTTTGCCAAACCAAAAGTGAACTTTATTGACAGAAAAAAAATGAAAATAGAATCTGGCCAAAGGAATTTGTTGTTGAGACAATGGCTCTGAATATGCTTACCCTTTGGAAATGCAACATGAATACATAGCATTATGAGGCCTCCACCACGAACCCAACTGGAACTCCACCCCACCCATGAAGTGTGGTGGCCACAAGTCAGACCCCAAAGTAAGGCCCCCTGGAAGCCAGTGGGAGTCCTGCAGGAAACCCTACCCTGAACTTATGCCATTTTATTTTTCAACTCCATTCCCTCAGTTTCACAGATAGTGGCTGTAAAAGTCACCTAATATTTATTCACTGAATGCAGTCACACAAACCACACAAATAGCTGACTTCTGCCCTTGGATACCAAGGAAGTACCCAGCAAAGTCCCTAGGTACTGTGTTCACAGATGTCACAAGACTTAGAATCTGTGGCCAGCCCTGGAAATCCTCCTACTCTGGCACAGCCTTTGAGAGCTCCCATCACACTCAGGCAGACATTACCATCAAATGCCCTCTTACACATCCTTCCCTGCCACTTACCAGGATTCTCTTCCCCCTACCAGCCTGTCCCTTCACAAACAATCAATGCCAACTCTATGCTAGGTCTTCAGCACAGATGGAGGTGGACAGCAAGATAAAGGAGGCATCCTGCAGAGTACAGGAACTGAAGCTTGCATAAAAAGGTGTCAGATCTCCCTAGAATCTCCTTAGAAAAATTCTATCCTCTAGCCAGCAAGGTTTCCAGTAGCATTTGGACTAAAGTCCACTGCCAGCTTGCAACGTGGAAAGGCCAAACTCCATACATTCCTTCTCCTCTAAACAGCACCTGCAAGAAGCTGTGAGCAATGGTGTCCCCCTGCCTGACACATATCCAGCAGCACCCATTCATGAATAAGAGAAAATCAGCTTCTAGATCATGTTCTCTTTCTTTCCAAGAATTCCCTCCATAACCTAAAACCCTCTCATGTTATCTTCTTGGACAGAGTCCCCTGGCTTAGACTACCAAGAGGGGTCTTCCAAGGGCAATGATCGTAAAGAGGAAATTAATGAGCACTTTAACATGTTTTGCACTTTCTAGGAACTGCCAAACTGAATCAGACATGATTCAGTATGTTGCCTGCTACTCTGGTCAGTACTGGATGCTTCAAAAAACAAAGCACACCATTACAAAATAAATGCCCTTTCATCCTAACCCCTACTAGTTACAGGTTCATTCATTCCTTGACATGTGAGGGTGATTATTCCTTCTAAATGTAGTATTTTATTCTAAAATAATTCAGAATGTTCTTATTCACTGATCTTTTGAGTCCCATTAAGCTCCTGGCTTCAATGCTGTTATGTAGTAGTGAGCTTCACAGATTAACTATGCACCATGTGAAAGTATTTTTAATCATTATTTAATTTGTTGCCTATCACCTTTAGAGAAGTTCATTCATTATAACTGAGGAATATTTTCTGGCTCTTTCACCTCTTCTCTGGGGACTCCCTAGGACTCAGGACCTTACACAGCTCAAAAACAGCAGCAGGAAACAAAGATTCTCCTCTCTGAGCCATATAAAGAAAGCATTCCCAGCATTAAAACTCTTTGTTCTTAAACCCTTTCATAACAGCATGGAAAGCCTTAGTGATCCACTAAGCACAGCTCCCAGTGGGATGCTCTAGAAAGATAGCATATCATATCATTCCAGATTTAAGGCAGATTGTAAGCTGCTGCTGGGGCATCCGTGTCCAAGTGCATTAGCGATAAGACAATGTAAACACACGCTGGCCAAAAAGAGAACAGTTACCAAGTCTGGAAGAGAGGATGGAGCAGAAGGAGGTAGAAAGGATAAATTTAAGTCATGGATAGAGTGCCAGTCAAATAAAAGAACCCGAGAACAAGCCCTGAGAACCCAGAGCAACCACTCCCTTCAAACAGGACAGAGACAACTCAGCCTTTACTTGGCATCAGTGCCCCTACTCCACAGAGTGTGCTGGAAAGTGTCCTACACCAGCATCCTGCTTCATGCTGAGTAGCAGGCCAGTCACTTCTCAGTGTATTCTCTTCATTTATTTGTAGACCTTACTCTGGTGTTTCACCATACACTGTGCGCTTTGCAGGCATTAATGGTCTTGTCCACACAACTTCCCAGGGAAAGCTGGAAGTATCAGCCTTAGTTTGCAGTCGGGGAACAGGGGCATACCACAAGGAGTCATATCCTGAAGTTGCCACAGACTTGCTATCTCTGGCATTCAGGTCAAGGCCTCTCTACAGGCTGCTTAGAGGAGACACTGATCCGAAGAATGTAACATTCTTCAAAATCCAGTTACAGATGTGGTCTTTTCTGAGGGGGACTGGCTCAGAAATCTGAAAGAGAATCTCATTTCTAGAGCAAGAGTAAAAGTGGCAGAGACCGATATACACCTCCTTGTTGGCCCACATATAAAAAGAACATGAGAAGGGGCTCAGTTCTTTCCAGTCTTTAGCACCTAGGTATCTATAATACCTACTGGGCTCATTACTTAGCACTAACTGGGCTCTTGTGGGTAGCCTCAGCAGATGCCAAGGTGACAGACCAAAGTGTTAATTGTTATATGACGGGAGAATCTCCACAAAACACTCCCGAACAGGGAAATAGGAAGATCCAAATTTAGGGATTCAGTTTTAATTCCTAACTTTCACTTAGCCCAGTAAAAATAACAAGTTACTTCGCCCCCTCAGGGCAACCCCAGTCATGAGATGCTACGCTTGTTCTCAAACCGGGATGAGCCAACAAGACAACAGAGCGAGCCCCTTTTCCTTACTCTGTAAATCCTTCCCTTGCTCCACACCCATCCCAGACCTGATTTCCCAGGTTGTGCCTGTACATAGCACTCTTGCCCAGCAACAAGAGAGGCAGAGGGAAATGGACCAGCACTGCACAGTTCTTATCACATTTCCTGATGCAGCAGCCAGCCCTGGGCTGCAGGGGAAGAAACAGGGAGATTAGTTGTGATCCTAGCCTGGAAAAATTGTTCCATGTAATAACAGTAAGTGTTGCAATGCATGGAATTCTCACATCAACCTTAAATATCCATTCCTTATGATACAGCAAGATAGATTACAGCTGGAGAGCTCATCTCGGGGTTCCCAGGCTGTAGAATGCAGGTCAATCTCCACGCCTCGCAAGCACAAAGTCCTCTTTAAATGAAGGAGTATCTAGGACTACTGAGTAAAGCAGATGATCCTGTTTTCATGGACCCTGCTTATTCTACCATTACGTACCTGCTAGTCTTTGCTCCACCTTTTAAAAGCACACATAAGCAAGGCACATGGCACAAATCCTGTATTTTATGCCAGTGCTGTCCAACTTCTGAAAGGCAAGGGGTCCACATGCCACAGACCCTCCCACTTCGCACCCAGCCCAGGAAGCCTGGCCCTCTCACACTGTGCAGACAATGAGCAGTGTAGACTCACTCTCAGCTAGATGCATGCAGCTTCTTTCCTAGACCATGGGCAGCCCAGATTCCCCCTAACCATACACGCAGCACCTCTGCTGCCTGGCCCCACCATATCTGGCTCCCAGGAATGGAGACAGAAGCAAAAACAAGAGGAAGGAGAGGCTGCTTGGCCACTTAAACTGCTGAAATGCTGGGGCAGCAGCAGTCAGGTGGGAGCCTGGGGGCTGCATGTTAATCCCCACAGGCCATATGCAACCCATGAGCCACCAGTTGCACAGCTCTGATCTAGGCAACTCTTCCTATGAACAGCCAAAATGGATTCACCGAGAGCAAGTCATGCCTGACCAACTTGATCTTCTTCTACAATAAGGTAATAGGCTCTGTGGATAGTGGGAGAGCATTGGATGTGATGCATCTTGACTTTAGCAAGGCTTGTAACACTGTTTCCCATAACATTCTCATTCATAAGCTAAGGAAGTATAAACTAGATGACAGTACTATAAAAGCATATACGCAAGTGTTTGGATCATTATGCTGAATGAGTAGCCCTCAATGGCTCAGTGTCAAGTTGGAAGAAAGTATCAAGTGGGGTTCCCCAGGAGTTTGTCCTGGGTCCAGAATCATTCAACATCTTCATTAATGGATGATAGGACTGACTGCATGCTTCACAAATTAGCAAATGACACCAGGTTGGGTAGAGATGCAGACTCTGGAGGGTAGGTAGGGCTAGGATCCAGAATGACCTGGATAAACTAGAGAAATGTTCCCAAAGAAAAATCAACCAACCAACCACTTGAAATTCAACAAGGACAAGTGTAAACTCCTTGTTGGAATAACTGCATGCACAAATACAGGCTGGGGAACAACTGGCTAGGATGCACTATTACATAGAAGGACGTGACAGTCGCAGTAGTCCATAAATTCAGTATAAGCCAATTGCATGCTCTTGTTGAAAAAAATACAACCCAGCATACTGTTAGCCTTTAACAGGAGTGCCTCGTGCACATTAAGGAAAGTGATTCTTCCACTCTATTTGGCACCAGTGACGTTTCACCTATAGTACTGTACCCAGTTTTGGGTCCCACATTTCAAGAAAGATATGGACACATTGGAGAGAGTCCAGCAGAGAATAACAAACATTATTAGAGTTCTGAGAAGCATAATTTATGAAGGCTGAAAAAATTAGAATCGTTTCATCTGGAGAAAAGAAGACTGAGGGGCAGGGATTTAGTAACAGTCTTCAAATACCTGAAGGATGATTCTAAAGAGGATGGAAATAGCCTTTTCTCTGTGGTTACAAGGGACAGAACTAGGAGCAATGGCCTCAAAATATAGCAAAGGAAATGTAAATGGAGATTATGAAAAACTTTCGGCCTATGAGAAGTGTTAAACATTGGAACAGGATAGTTAGAGATGTGGATTCTGCATCCCTGGAAATTTCAAGAACAGGTTGGGCAGACACTTGCCTGGGATAGTTTATTCAGGGATGAAACCTGCCTTGAGCAGAAGGTTGGACTACATGACCTTACGTGGTCCCTTTCAGCCCTACTTTCCTGTGACCTTATGAATTCCTGCTACCACACATTTCAGAGGATACCCAGAACCACATCCAAAGTACGGTAAAAGATACTAAGGATCTGAGAGCTGCAAAGTGACTTTTGCAGAGACTAACAAGTAGTCAACATAGCCTGGACAAGACTGTAATTCCATCTTTGATACAATGAGCGAGTCTGAATTGGCAACAGGTCCTAGCACATAATATTCTCATCAACATAGACCCGGACTACATTGTGAAGCCTCTGAGGCCCCTCCAAAACATATTCCAAATATGTTATCAGGAACCAGCATCTCATTTTCCATAGCTAAAAGCTGAAAGTTGACTGCTGCAGGCAACACTTGGGACACTAAGGTCCAACTTCATAGTATAAGTTTGGTTGTGCAGCTTAATACAGGTACCAAATGCTCTCTACAGACTCAGTGCCAGGGGAAAAGGGAAGGCATTATACTGAGGGGAAAGTGAAAGAACAGACATGTGAAAGATCAGCTCTTAGTTAAACAAATACCAAAAGGCCCTTTGCCTCAAGCTTTCAATTCTACTACAGAAAAACCCAGAAGTGCAGTTTCAACAGCCATCAGGGAATCAACTGAAACAGAGGTGGTCAACCTGCAGCATGAGTACAAGTGGCAGCAGATCAGGAGAGGATTAACATCATAGCAGAAGACAGGAAGGAAGCAGAAAACAGAGCAGTGGATCAGGCAAAAGAAGGGGACTGGAGTGATGCTCAGGAAGGGCTAATTTGTGGCATAAAGGCCAAAAAGTTTGGCCCCCACTAAACTAAAAAATAGCAGCAACAGTACTTATTTTTAGTATACCAACTACTGAATGCAATTTGGGTCAGTACAGCCCTCAGAGTGAGATCATGAGGAAGGGTCTCAGTGCAACTCTGACTTGACAGACCATTTGTTAATCAGGCAACAAACTCTAGACTCAAATCATGTCTTGTCCCCATACATTTGCTTTAGGCCTCCATCACTGGAAAAGAGGGCTTTAAAAAGTTCCTTTCATGTGGCACAAAAAACACGACGAACCACCCTGTCTCCTGTGCCCAGTATCTGTTACTGAATTCCACCAACCAGCCAGCTCCCTTCTTAATTAGCAACTCTGCCTCTACCATCCTTTCTGGGGACTTAATTTAGGAAACAGGGGCCTCACACAACAGAAGGATACCCTAATAGGCTGGACTTGCATGTTTCCTGCAAAGGGATCTTCTGCCTTGCACATGTGCACTGTGGGACTTCCGGAACATAGTCAGGTGGAGCCCCACCCATTCCTAGTGTCCTTACCTGCCCTGTGGTGTTTGTATCCAGAGGATTCACCTCTTCCTCCTGAGTAATCCTTTTTGTTCAGCTGTCTCTGAATTAGTTCTGATCCTGCAAAACACAGGATTGCACCTTTGTGAAGCCCTTGCAAGAAGGGTGGAATCTCACTTTGCTGAGCTGTGCTTTTCAGTGGGCCGATCCCAGCTGCCATCTCTTCAGCCCAACACAGCAAGGTCTTGGCCCTACCTGATTCGCAGAGCCCTCTCTCACTGGCGCTGTCCTCAAACAGAACAGTCCTTCTCCTGATCACAATCCCAGCTGTAAGCATGCAACCATTCACAGCTTCCCCACACTCAGCCTCCCACCCACTGAAGCTCTAGCCCAGACCCAAACAGGCTTCTGCACTGCCTGCTCAGAAACGCTTTTGCCTAACGCCTTCCCCTAGCCCCTTGGGAACTTGCTCAGACTCACAACCCCACCCACAGCACCCCTCTGTGACACCAGGGAGGGTCTCTAGGCAAGCAGGGAAGCCCCTCTCTCTTCCACACCCAGACAGCCTTACTCCTGCCTCCCACTCCTTCCCTACTGTAGCCCCTACCAGAGTAGCTTGGCTCCATGCCCTACCATGCTCCCCAGGCAGGGGGGCAGAGTTTCCTGCCAGGAGGCACAAACCCCCTCCCTATACCCTGCAAGGCTCCAGCTTGGCTCCCTCCCATGCCCCTACCGGTCCCACTTTGCCCCGCCCCCTCAGCCCCCGGGTACCAATCAGGGATCCCGCCCCTGCCCCTGGCTACATTCTAATTCCCAACCCCGGCTCCGTTCTAACCCCCTCTCCCACCAGGTGCTGACTATTCGCGCATGCGCCCTGAGCAGCCCCCCCGGCCGTTGCGGCCCCGGGCTCGGTGCTGACCTGGCAGAGCTCCCTGCCCTCCCAGCGGCTGGGCCCCGCTCCCGCTCGGGCTCGCGGGAACTTTGCGGCCGGTTCCGGCCCGGTTGGGCTCCGCCTCGGACCCACCCCAAACTTTGCCCCCGCTCAGCCCGGCCCCGCGCGCGCTGTGCTCAGGCGGCCATGTTGCCGCGGGGCATGCCGGGTAATCCGGCGGAATCCCCACGCACGGGCGTCACGCGTCATCCCAGCGGCCACGCGGCGCGCTGCTTGAGGGAGGAGGAGCGGAGCCTTGCGGGTCGCCATGGAAACCACGCGGAGGGCGGGGAGAGGGGGAAGAAACCAAGTGACGACGTTGAAAGAGGGGACGAATGAAAGCAGCGGTTCTGGGAAAGAACTAAACGGCTCAGTCGTGGGGAATAGAGAGAGGGAACGTGCTGTGACGTAAGCTCCGTTTGCAAGCAGGGAGGGGCGGGCACACTCGCATGTACGCACACCTGTGTGTGGGCGGGTGGGGGATGCAGGGCCTCCGGGTACAGCTAAGGAGGTCACACACACCCTTTCCCCTCCTCTCTAGGGCCAGGGTGGGAATGGGGACGCACACCAGCCCCCACCCACTCCCGTATATGGCCCGGGAGGGGATGGGGACACAGACACACACCACCGCACCCCGGTATATGGCGCACGCACCCGTGTACGTCCGGGGAGGACTCACATGCACGCAGACACACACGCACCTGTGTATGGCCATAGGGGATGCAGACCCCTCCCCCCCCCATTTACAGCCAAGGAGGACACACACTACTCCTTATGGCCAGGGAGGGGATGGGGACATACACCCATGTAGGGCCAAGGAGGAGACACACCTACACACACACATGCACACCTGTGTATAGCCAGGCAGGGGACATGTGTGCACACATACACCCACCCACAGACTCAGGGTTTGGGTGCCTCTTCAGGGCAATGCGTGCTTCAGGACCCTGTCCTCTGCCACACGCAGGGAAGAGTGACAGCCTGCTCCACCCAATCCACCAAAGCCCCCCACTGTCCTGGATGAGGTGAAATTCAGTGCCCAGGCTTACCCAGTCATGAGTTTCCACTCCTACCCTGGCCCCATGAATGAAGCCCGGCCCCAGGGACACTGCTCTGGCCCAGGGGAGGGGAATGTAACCTTGTTGAAACAACCCAACAAAGGCATTTTTTTCTGCTCTTGCCTCCCCTTCCTTTTCTCAGCTAGGGACAAGGGGGGGGCTGCTCACGTTGCTGCCAGCAGCTGGGTGTTCTTATGAGATGCGTTCATATGAGAGATCCAGAGACTCTGCAAATGGGACAGCCGGGAGGCCACAACACAGGATTGCAAGAGGAGAATTGTGGCCCCTGACTATCACAGGGACAATCAAAGGAGGCAAAGCTGTGATTCACAAGAGTTTATCAAAGAAGATTCTTCCTCCTTCCGTGCAAAAAGCTAGATTGCAGGAACAAGGGACAATACCCTTGCTGTGTTACTCCAGCAGAGAACAGTGTCCAGAACTGCAGGTTTTTTCCTTTGTTATGTAACCAATTCCCCCTAAAAAGCCCTGCCTCCTCTCCCTTCCCTGGAAGGCTGTACGTCACATTCAGTCCTGGGGCACATCGTAGCCTGTTGCTATGGCAATAGTTATGATAGTATAAACAGAGGACTCTAACCTGTTTATGGGGCCAGGTGGAGAGGGAAAGAGATAAGAAGAGAGTGGAAAAATCCACTCAAACAGATGTAGGGGAAATGTATGCTTCTGAAAGTGCAGGGGCTGAAGATAATGCTTACCAGCAGACTGCGGGGAAAAGCACACAATACCATTCTGCCAATGCCCCTCAGTCGCGATCTGCAGAATCTCTTGTTATTACAGCCCTGGGACTCCCACGCACAGTGCTGTCAATGCATCTTGATCCCAATCTGAACCAGCTCCTCTCTTCCATTCTTACAGCACATGTAATTCTGACCGCTGGCTCTACTACTGTCTTCCTCTTACTGTTGTTCAGTTACAGAATCATAGAAAGTAAGGCTGGAAAGGACCGTCAAATACCATCTAGTCCAGTGTTTCTCAACCCATGGGTCACGACCCAAAAGTGGATCACGAAAATACATGAAAGGGTTGCGAACAAACTTTAAAAATGGATTCTCCTTTAAAGGAGACAAGTGTGGGAAACTGTGGCTTTTCCCTTACAGGCAGGCAGAGCTCCAGCCAGCAAGGAGCTTCTTGGGACCCCCCATGCCCCACACACATACACACCCCACCCCATACACACACCCTCAGCCCACACAATGGGGGCCTGGGGGTAGGAGGCAGTGGGTTGGGAGTGAGGGGCACTGGGTCGAGACTGGCCATCAAATGTTTACAAATGGGTCCTGGTAGAAAAAAGGTTGAGAACCACTGGTTTAGTCCAAGCCCCCTGCCTGAGGCAGGATCATCCCTATCCAAACCATCCTGTACAAATCCACTGTTGAACCTATTCATATTTCCTGTGCATTAGTGTGGTTAATTAATTAAGTCAAATCAAGATGAAGTATTGAAATATTGTCATAGGCCATATTGCTTTGGTGAGACTCTATAAACTTGTTGCCTTGGTGACCCCCTTAGGTCCCAGCTCAGGTGGCAAAAGGCTGGTGTATAGGCTTACAGTGCTGCTGAACCCCTTAGAAAGGGCTCTTTTCTTACACAGTTGAAGACAGGGGCTCAGCAGGGCCCTGCTTCCATGACCCTAGGAATGTAGCACCAGTGAATAGGACAGAACATCTATATCACACCCAGCATGTGCCTGCTGCACCAGGCCACGCGTCAGGCAGGGATATTTCAAGAAAGCCTTCAGTACTTGTCCCTCTATAAATTCTCCAAATCCTCTCTCTGCAGCGGAGTCAGATAACAGGCAGAAGGACAATGGCTCCAAGAATCCAGGCTGTCCATCTGCTCTTCACTTCCAGATTCTTGCCTCCCTAGCGCCAGCTGATGAAATTTTCATAGCTGATGAGGTTTCTCATTTCCACTGGGCCTTGCCGCTTTGGAGCCTTCACAGTTGTGGCCTGTTCAAGTTTCTGTGGGTTCCTACTGCAGGAACCCAAGCACTTTACACATCTAGAGGAACTGAACTTCACAATAGGTTCATGAGCTAATTTTCAGATATTCGGAGCACCCATGATTCCCATTGGCTTCTTTCAGTGCCGGAAGGGCTCAGTACCCCTCAGTATCAGACCTCAGCTTACCAGCTGTAAGTCAAATAACAAATTAGAAACAGAATTAGAACTAGAAATTGGGGGTTCTGACTCCCAGTCCCCTGCCCTAAACGCTGGAAGTCAGGAGTCCTGGTTGCTAGCACCTACCTTGGGCCACTGTTCAATCTCCTTCGTGCTGTGTTTCTGTGAGCTGGGCACCAGGTTCAGCTGAGAACAGGGGTGTGAGATGCTGTAAAGTATTTCATTATGTTACATTATATTCATTTATATAACACTGTTAATACCAACACACCGCTCTCTTCTGGAGCCAGTTGCTTGCGAAAGTCTCTGAAGTTCAATTAACAAGCACCAGGTAATCTAACACTTGACTCCCAATAATCCCTTTATTTTAAGGGGCCTCTGCTTGATGCTAAAGCCCTCTGCAAACAGCCCTGGAAATACATTTGAGATTCTCTTAAATACCATCTGAATTTATGACCCTCAGTGAAGAGCAGGAAGGAATCTCTTCAAAATACTTTCCAAGTGGCAGCACTTTATATAGACCAGTGTAACTATATAGAGACCCCTGGAGGGGCAGGTGCCACCCTGTGGAGAGATGAATCCCCCTATTTAGTAAAGAACTTACAACCTTGACTGCTGGTGGAATGGATGTCAGGAGCCTGAGAAGTAACAATTCCTCGCCAGAGGGAGGCAATGAAGGCTCAGCTGACTCAGGTTCACCTTCATCTTCTGTCCAAGCTGGTGAGACAGACAGGCATCTGACAAGATGTGTCCCAAGACAGGAGCTTGAAATAATAGACCTACTCACAGGCTTCCTGTAGCTGAAGCGGCTTAGCTCTCCACTATGAAGCAAGTGGGGTAGGCTCCCTGTAGAGATAGCCTTACCTCCTTCCCTGTATCTCAGGCAGGCAGAGTACACTCAGGAAATGCTTTACACCCTCCTCTACATCTTGCTCCAGCTGAGTCTGTGACCAGGCCTGGAATAGACTCCCAGTGGGGGTGGTGCAGGCACCTACCATGGAGATCTTCAAAAGCACACCTTGCTGGGTTTATTTGCCCCCAGCAGACTTTCCTGCCCAGAGCAGGGGGGCTGGATCTGATGATCTCATGAAGTCCTAGGCCTAAACTTCTGTGAATCTGACAGTCAAGGAGCAGCCTTGACAAGTCCTTCTGAGGTTTCCTGGGTAGTTCCCATCTGGAAAGCTGAGGTCTCAGTGGAAAAGCAATTCTCATGGATGAATTGGGCTTCCCAGGCACAAGGGGATTGTGGGGTGACTAGATATAGTAGTGAGGTACCCAAAGACAATGGGATCTTGGAACAACAGGAACAGCCAAACACATCTCCTTGGGATAGCTAAATGTATTGGATGCAGTGGAACAGGCACACACATCCTGTCAGTATCCTTGGAGTGTGCACTTACTAGGTAGTGATAATCAGCCAGTAAACTGTACAAATCAGCCCACCAGTTTTGTGGCTGAGGGGTTATGGTGTCATGTGATTTTGAGCCCTGCTCTGGACTCATGTCAAAGGTTATGCCCCTGTTGACTTAATTGTAAATGTGTGCCTGACTTTTTGAGCTGGGGAGTCAAAGGCAGTTGCACGTAATGCTAGTCATTGTGTGCTACTGGCTGCAGAAACTAGTATGTCTTATCTTTGCAAGACTTAGGTGGGCCAAGCAGGTAGTTCTGAAGAAGGGCACGTAGTGCTGGAAAACCTATTTAACATTTCTCTCAACTATACAATTGATCCAAAAAAAAACCCTTGCTTTTTGCATATCCCCCAGACCATTACAGCTACAACAACACTCTAATCCTGGATTCAACTCCTTCCACTATATGAGAGTAAAGTCTGGGCTCAGCTTTAACACTGATTAAAGTTAACCCCTAAAAGAAGCCCTATCCTTGAGTTCTGCAGACAAATACTTTTGGCAACCAGAATCTCCAGCAATAAGTGCCCAAGAGCAGACATTAATTAGTTTTCTTTCCTAAATGTTATTTATATTGAAATAGTGCCCAAAGGCCCCAATGTGGCGTGTAGACAGGAAAACAAGTAGACATGGCTCCCATCTTTAAAGAGCATGCAGATTAGGTGAACACTCAACATGTCAGTGTAATATGCAAGCAGTGGAAATAAGGCATGAAGATTGATGATAACAAGAGACTGATAACAACAGTGGTTACAACAGACCATCCTTAGGCATAGTAGATAGATTCAAGTAACCTGAATATGTGTAAACAAACTATTTAAAAAATACAAGTAAAATAGATTTCAGTGACCTCTACTGGCCATCTAATTACCATCAAGAAATGAACATATAGTGGGCCTGACAGTCCCTGCATCTGGCACCTGCATCTTGTGCAGTTATTTACTGTGGTGCTGGCGGAGCATCAAACCTAACCAGATCAGACAAATAGCTTTTTACCCTCTCTCCACTTGTGCTGGTGTGTGTCACTGCACAAAGTTCAGGACACTGGGAAACAAGACTTTCAGTAACCAAGGGATCTCATCAGCCGGCTTCTTGCCCTCCCCCTCTCTTCCCCTCACCTGTGCCTCCCTCTGACTGTTTGTTACTCTCACTTGTTGCATCTTGCCTTTAATGAGTCTGCAATCTTGCAAAGATCTCTCCGTAAGTGCACCCCTACACTTACACACAGCCTGGCTGAAGTCAACAAGGCACTGCATGGACTCAGGCTACTGCCCACCCAGCTCCAGATGTAGAATCATGGCCTAAGGTAGTAAGATTTACAGCAAAGGAACTTCCTCTTCCTATGCGTTTGTCCAACCCCTTACTCAATGGCATTGTGATCTCTCGTGGGTTGTAGTACAACACAAATACCAAATAATAATAATCCCTCTATGTGGCAACTTAGCACATCAAGAGAAATGACAAATGATCCCAGAGGTTTAAGCCTCTAACTCAATGTGAAGCCTCACCCTGGACGGGGGAGGCTGTGTTGACCTCAAGCAGAGACATCAGGGAATCTGAATGTGTTCCTTTTGGTCAAGGCTTGTTTAGCTTGATGTGCTAAGAAAGTGTTTAAAATGAACTGAGATTAAATGTGCAAGGCTGGGGGGGATGTCTTATCTGTGTGCATGCAGAAGAGGTGGCTAAGATGTCAGTGTAACAGTGCAAGCACCTGTCTTCGCTTGTAAATGGAGGTTCACTTGTGTGGGGCACATGCCTCACCTGTAGGCATACAAGGGGAGAAGAGGTCACCCTGGGTGTGTGTGCAGATTCTGTAAGACAGACACCTCCCCTAGGTATGTGATTTGGCAGCAGAGACAGCCTCTCGCCATGTATGTATATTGCTTACCACTTACCACTTTCATCCTGTGAGTGGTCCATACACTCAGCCTTCACAGAGCCAAAGTCATCCTTGCCTGCCTTGGGGGGTTCTACCAGTCTCCATCAGCTAGCTATCCATGGCTATGTGTATGCTCCTGAGGTGCTGTGAGCATTTTCTTTGTGTCTAGCTCATTTCTCCAGCACAGAAGAGAGGTTTCTTATGAAATCTGTAACCCTGCTTTCCCTGTGGAGCCCTGCTTGTTTATAAGGACAGGTCCAGGCAGGCCAAAGAAGAATTACCTTTCCCTAGGACATGGCTGATGTCTGACTGAGTTCACTGCTTCCTTGCTTTGTGGGAGCTCTGGAGGGCCAAGAAGCCAGTCAATCTGGAATTAGCTTCCCTTCTCTCCCCACAAAGGCACACATCCCCTGGAACTTTGGTAACGATGAACTTTCCTTTGCACACATCAAGTCTGTTTTGACCCTTTCTAACCATGGGCTGTAGTTCAAGGAAGCTACCTCAATATCTCCCTTCACTGACACTCCTGCTGGGCATCACCTTGAGTGTGAGGTTATGCCAGGGGCCTGAAAATACTTGGAAGTATGCTGTGTGTACTGCAAGCTTGGGGGCAAGCCCTGAAGGTGCTGCCAACACTTGTTATGACATATTCCCCTTAAACACTTGCACACTTCCAGAAGGTTTCTGTGTAAAAGCTGCTGATAGGGAGGGAAGAGGGGGAGTAATTTGGGCATGGGCCTAGAGATGTCAGGAAAAGAGGTGCACAGCTGTCCCTGGCCAGGGTGGATCCAGGGGAGTTTGGCAGTGCAATCAAACCCCCTTCCACCACTGCCACTGCTGTCCCTAGCTGATCTGGGTGCAGGGGGAGCCCCAGTGCCACTCCTACCCCCTCAGGTTGTAGGAAGCAGTTGCACAGGGAGCCAGATTTGATCAGGGATCAAGGTAGCTGCTTGCACATTCCTCCTTCTGGTGCCTGCCCTACTAGCCAGCAGGGGACACCTGGTGGGGGTGGGGGAGCAGGGATTGAAAGAAGGAACCTGTGTTCTGCCTCTGCTGCTGTCCCCAGCAGAGTTTGGCACCCCACACAGCCCCTCTCCACAGCCTCTGGCTGGAACATGGGTAAGAGCAGCTCTTGGATTCCCCTGACTCTGGGTCAGCTAAGAGTAGTGGTGGCAGTGATAGTGGCAGGGGTTGGGTTCCTTCCCTCTTGTGTGTGGGCTCTCTGCCTTGCTCCCTGGTGTCCCTGCAAGCCCTGGAACTCCAGCCACACCTTGGTCTGAGGGGCTACATGTCACATGCCCTTCAGGAAATCCTAGATTCACCCATGTCTTTGGCCCTTCTCCTAAGGTAGCAGTTCTTAGGAAGCATGGGATCCACACACATTCAATTGCCACAGATGGGCTGGGACAGGGAAAGCATGAGGTCACCACAATTAAGACACTAGATTTCAAAAAGGTGGATTTCATCTGACTCAAGGAACTAATAGGCATGGTGCCATGGGAAGATAGATTGAAGGATAAAGGTGCCCAGGAGTGCTGGGAGCTTCTAAGGGGCACAGTATTGGAAACCCAATAAGAAACTGTTCCAACATGATGGAAATACAAGAAGAATGGTAACAGACCAATGTGACTGCACAAGGAGTTTCTAACATGCCTCAAATGCAAAAGGAAAACATACAGGCAATGGAAGAATGGGCAGGTCACCAAGGACATGTACCCAGAAACAGTTAGAACTTGCAGGGACAAAATTAGGAAGACAAAAATAAAGAATGAGCTGCACCTGGCTAAGGAGGTTAAGGACAACGAGAAGAGGTTCTGTAAGCATGTTGGCCAGAAAGTAAGCTGTAGGTCCCTCTGTTAGCAGAGGACCCTCTGTTAACAAGGCAGGGGGAACTCCAATCAGAAGATACAAAGAAGGCAGAGATACTCAACAGCTACTTTGCCTCAGTCTTCACAAAACATTAAGCTGCCAGACATCTAATAAGGATTATCTGGATAAAGAAGGGGGCAAGCTAAGGGAGGAGATAACAAAAGAGATGGTCAGAGAGCTTTTGTTGGGTCTGAATGAATTCAGGTCAGGAGGGCCAGATGAGCTTCAGCCCAGGGTCCTGAAGGAACTGGCAGAGGAGATCTCAGATCAATTGGCAATGATCTTCATGAAGTTGTGGGAGATGGGCCAGGTACCAGAGGACTGGAAAAGGGCCACTGTAGTGCCCCTCTTTAAAAAAGGCAAGAAGGAGGACCTGGGGAATTATAAACCAGTTAGCCTCACCTCAATACCTGGGAAGTTCCTAGAGCATATCCTAAGAAAGGCCATTGCAAGCATCTGGGGGATGAAAGGCTGATTGCAAGTAGCTAGCATGGATTTATGAAAAACAAATCATGTAAAATCTTTGACAAAGTAACTACATGGGTGTATGAAAGGAATGCTGTAGGTATAGTGTATTTGGACTTCAGCAAGGCTTTTGACAAGGTCCCATGTGACTTTCTCGTAAACAAATTGGAGAAATGTGGGCTGGATAAAACTAGTACAAGGTGGATAGATAACTGGTTCAACAGGTGCAAGAAAAGGATAATTATTAACAGCTCCATGTCAGAATGGCAGGAGGTTTTGAGTGGAGTCCCACAGGGGTCTGTTTTGGGCCTGGTGCTCTTCAAGGTGTTTATAACGATTTGGAGGCTGGCATAATGCTTCTTAAGTAAGTTTGTAGACAGCATGAGTCTGGAAAGGACTGTGGAGGATGTGAGCACAGTTCAGAAGGATCTTGACAGATCAGGAAGTTGGGCTAGAGCTAAAAGGATGAAGTTCAACGTGGGCAAATGCAAGGTGCTACACCTTGGGAGATATAATAAAAAACACAAATACAAAATGGGGGACACCTGGCTGGATGGTAGCTCTATGGAAAAGGACTTGGGAGTCTTGGTAGACCACAGACCCAATATGAGTCTGCAGTGTGGTGCAGCTGCACAAAAAGTTAATGCCGTTTTGGTCTGCTGCATCAATAGAGGCATTAGGTACAAGATGTGGGTGGCAATAGTGCCTCTCTACCCAGCACTGGTTAGGCCTCATCTGGAGTACTGCGTGCAGTTCTGGGTTCCATATTTTAAAAAAGAGGCGGAGAAGTTAGAGAGGGTCCAGAGGCAAGCAACAAAGATGATCAAGGGCTTGGGAGGCAAAACACATGAGGAGAGGCTGAAGGGACTAGTCATGTTCAGCTTGCGGAAAAGGCACTTAAGAGGGAACATGATAGCAGTCTTCAAATGCTTGAAGGGCTGCCATGAAGAGGAGGGAAAGCACCTTTTCTCTCTTTCTGCAGAGAGGAGTATGCGGATCATGATCTGAAGTTGTAGGAAAGTAAGTTTACATTAGATATCCAGAAAAATGTCTTAATTGTAAGACTAGTGAGACAGTGGAACAGACTGCCTAGGAAAGCTGTGGCCTCTCATCACTGGAGGTATTCAAGAAGAGGTTGGATGCTGGTTGGGGATGATCTAGGCATAGCTATGCCTATTTTCTACCCTAGGTGTTTCCTATGCTTCTGGGCTTTGTTGGTTGCTCCCACCTCCACACCTCCTGCCTCCCTTTTTCTGCTACATGTGTCAGGGTGTTGTTAAGCTTCCCCAGAGGTGTTAG
Source organism: Crocodylus porosus (assembly GCF_001723895.1). NCBI lineage: Eukaryota > Metazoa > Chordata > Crocodylia > Crocodylidae > Crocodylus > Crocodylus porosus. The sequence goes on from NW_017728943.1 coordinate 82,556,832, forward strand.
ATGTTGGCTACAGTTAAAGTCGAGGACTTGAATTGGGACGTGCCAATCTCCTGCTAGGAGCAAAGCCAGAGGTTCCTGGCTAAAGAGTCTTACCCCTCTGCTAAGGTTCATACTGATCACCATATTTGGGATTAGGAAGGAGTTTTACCCCATAATCAGATTGGTATGGCCTGTGAGTTTTTTGGCCACCCTTTGTAGCAGGGGAACCCAGGAACTCTTGAGCATATATTGACAACATTTTATAGATGCAGGAATTGGTTGCCATGGTTCCCCTGTTTTACCTGTGGCAGGTTCAGGTGTTAGGTCGATGTTGTGTCAGGGTTGAGGGTAGTTCTATATAGAGTTTAGATTATGGCTGCATGGAATGGTTTGGATAGGAATGATCCTGCCTCAAGCAGGGGGTTGGACCGGATGACCTCTGGAGGGCCCTTCCAGCCCTACTTCCCTATGACTCTATGACTTTATGACCAAGCCCATAACAGGCTTGCGGGGGCTCCTGCATGTCATAGTCCCCCTCCACAAGAATGATCTCACCCTTCTGCTCCCCAGGTCTGCCAGGTCTTCCCAGTTCACTGTGAGCAGTACAAGTTAAACTCCTGCTGGAGTGATTCTAGCCAGGGAAGCTGCCGCAGCCCCCACGACCACCTTTTTGACTGGCTGCCTTTCCCATTTGCTCACCTTATGAGGGAGAGCAGCCAAGCCAAGCAGGGCTGGTTCAGGTAGTAGGCAGAGCTTTCTCCCTAAGAGCAGTACCTAGAGATGTAAGGGAGCAGAAAGAACCCAGTAGCTCTAGTAAGCTGTTCCCCTCTTCCCCCAGATGCATGAGTCATTCTGCTTTCTGCCCTTCCACATCCAGCCAGTGGGGAGGGGTGCAGAATCCCTGGAGTTGCAGAGCAGAGCTAGGCAGAGAGGGGAGCAAGGGGCAGATGAAAGCAAATGATTGATGTAGGGGCTGCAGGTGTATCATTAATTGCTGGGGCAAAGAGGGTCAGGGAATTCATTACTGAGGATTTTGTGGCTTGGAGAGAAGCTGGAAGAGCTGTGCTGTGACACCAGCACTGAGAGCTCCAGCATTGTGGGCCAGAATTACCTTAGCTTGGGCATGGGAGAGAGTTGGCAACATGGATTGCTTCACACATACACATATATACATGCACTCAACACACAGACCATAGGAGAGATGTGCAGGTAGAGTTCAGAAATCAGAAGACTGATAAACAAAATAGCTCATGAGTCTGGGGGGGGGTCTGACTCTGGTGTTTGTGGTTGTCCCAAGCTGTTGCCTTCTGTCTAAATCACTGTCCCCTGCTGCACTCCTGTAGCCTGATTCTCTTTGCCCTCAAAGATTTCTGATTTGTTTTACTGATCATTCTGTCCTCTCCTGGCTAGAAATTATTAGAGTCCCTGTTCTCCAAAATGATCTGGGACCCAGTCCTTTCCCTACAGCTCATTCCAGCAGGGGTTGGGTTACCTTGTATTGAGCAGTCAGACTTGGTACACTCAATATGCATCTTTCCTTAGACCCCTATTAGATCCACCCATTGGCCATGCTAGGGCCCAGGTAACTGTGGTCTTAAAGCTCGTTATGTTAAGTAGGCTACTGCATAGAGTAAAAGGGGCACACATAAACCCCTCCAAGAAACACTTCTGACAGGGGAGCCCTATACCTGGTACACAGAAAAGCAGGGCAGAGCAAGGTTGAAGTGAGGCTTGGAACAGGAACAGGAGTCCATATGGCTTGTACCTTGGTGATTTTATACACCTAAAGAGCCCCATAGGGACCACCTGAGCATGGGTGACATTTCCTCACTGGTCTCCCCAGCATCTGACTATAGTAATTGTATGGTGTCTGTCCTCTGTCCCAGTATCGGTGCCTACAGGAGGTTATGAATGAATCTGCCTTGTGTCCAGAATCTCATCTCTGATAACTGGCCACTACTTTGTATTTCAGTAGGACCCCTAGGTGAAAATTTATGTGGTAACTTGCCCACATGGAAAGTTTCTTTTTAGACCTGTCAGGCAAAGGTCATCTTAAATTCTCTAAAACAGAGGGTTTATACCTGTTGTTAAAATGTCTATTTATTATTATTGCCCTGATTAATCTCAGTATCCACGTAAATATGTTCAGCCCGGTCTTGGTATCTTGTGGCAATGAGTTCCACTGATGAATTACACAATGACTGAACTAACTACTTCCTTTTATTAATGTTAAATTTGCGACTTCCTGGTTTCACTGAGCATCCCATTGTTCTTGAATGAAAGGAGAAGGTAAGTAGGAGTATAAGCCAGCAGGTCCAAACGTGATGTCCCTGCATTGTATGAAATAGAGCCTGGTGCTGGGTGCCAGGAATGCTCTCAAGGGCTTCTGGACCACCAAGAGTGTGGCAATGGGTTGCACAGTAGTCTCTGGTGTCCTGGGGTAACAAAACATATAGGGCTAGGCTAGAGGCTTAAAGGTAACGCAGAAAAAATGCAGCAGTGATCTGGGTGGAGAGTGTGTCCCCGTATAGTTACTCAGTTGCTGTGAAGACCACATAAACCCACCGATGTTAATGATATTAGATTCCCCACATTGTCATTGGCAGAGAAGAGGGAAGGTAGGAGTGAAAAGATCTAGGAGATGGAACTCCCCTTGTAATCACCAAAAGGCAGCCTCCAGAGGGGACAGTGTGAGGGAGATTACACTAGCAGAGACACCTTTCCCATGTTTCCTTTTCCCAGCCTCTGCCCTGGGTCCTACAGCACTTGTCAGGAGTATGCACAGCTGTATTTCCTCACAGCTGCTCTCCACAGGGTGACAGATCATTGAAATGGTGAAAATTACAAAGGAAGAGCCAGAAGCAGTTTCACCTTTGCCCTTAAGCCTCTTTCCTCTGCCTGCTGCCTCCACCTTCCCAATACAGAGGCAAGCACCTACTGCCCATGGAAGCTATTTCTAAGCAATCCCGGGCATCTGGGGAATGAGGTTCTGAACAAATATCGGAGCGTGCGCATGCATGCACACACACACAGGCACATACACACACACGGTGCTGCAGCAGAGTCAAATATAGACCTTGGGGAAGGGGGAACAATGGCAGGGGGTTGGGTTACACTGCTGTAGGGCCAGCAGGCTGCTGGCGTGTATTGTGGGCCAGGGCAGACTGGGAAAAGAAAAGGGGGGTGGGCGTGGACTTTTGTTTTAATATGTAAACCCAGCCTGGTGTTGTGCAGTGTGTATGTGCAAGAGAGTGACCTGGAGTGAGAGCCAAGCTAGGAGATGTTAATTTGAGTTGGCAGGTCTGCAGTATTTGTGGACTCCCTCCAGCTGGTTTCTGCTGTTCCCCTGTCTCCTTTGAAGGATTAGAGTGGGCAGGAGGGGGTGCATTTCACTGGGCTTCTGCACAGGAAAGCTGGGTTTTTTTGTTTGTTTGGGGTTTTGGGGTTTTTTTTTCCTTTTTGCCTTGGGGAAGGTTCCTCAGTGAAGGGGAAGTGGCAGCATCACCTGTTCCCTCAGATCAGCATCTGCCTTGTGCTACTGATGTCCAGCTGCCTCCAAGGAGCAGGTTCCAGACGTCGGAAGAAAGGAAAGCAGCTCCAGTCAGTTTTGACAGGTAATTTTTTCTGTCTCTATGAGTGCTGATGGTAATTTTAAAGGGTAGCTTGGGGTGGGGTGGGGAGGGCTCTTCAGCTTGGATATGCCACGGGGATGAGGCACAAATGCATCAGGGTGACAGGTCATTCCAACCCAACCCCAGGTTACCACTTTGTGGGATTTTCTTCAACAGGGGAAAATCTCTGAACAGATTCTTAGGGCTAGAAAAAAATCCTTCCTAATTCTGACCCAGCAGCTGTTCAATCCGAGAAGCCTCCAGGGATGGGATGGCATAACAGTGAGCAGAGCAGAGTCTTAGCCTGCAGTACAGTGCAGGAATCCTTTTTCCAATGCCTGACTAGGTCTCCGGGAGGCTGGACATAGTGATCAAAGTCCTAGATTTAGGACTCTGCCCTGGAGGACAAGAGCCCTTCACTCCTTAGGAAGTTTCATCTTAGGTCTTCTCCCACTCCTTTTTTCATTCCCTCCCCTCCCCCTTCTTTCCTTTTTTCTACCCACCTTATTTCCCCTCTCCCTGCCTCTTTCTCTTTGTAATAATTACATTAAGATTGCTGACAAAAAAGGAAAAAGCCAACAAGCCTTGTCTGTTTAAATTCGTCCATTTTGCCACTCTGAATTATGTTGCCCATGATTCCCCCTCAGTGCCACAGTTCTCACCTTTGAGAGAAGCAGAATGGAAAACCCTGGGTCCTATACCACTTACTGTAATCTAATGCTGTCTCCCCCTTCAACAGACAGCAGTGAGTTGGGAGTACATATTGGTATACATACACTGACATCAACAAGGAGTGGTCCTCATTATGCAAGCATGTGTATACATGCACAATACACACTATCACAAGTACAAAAATATACAGGATATCAGCACAACACACACACACACACACACACACTACAGTCTAGCAGATGGAACATTCCTCTTGACACAAGCTAAGTAAACTGCAGCTTAATTGCATAGGGGCCTGTTTGTACAATGGCTTCACAATGCACAGTGTCAGTACACAGTCATTATCCCAGTAAAAGGTGTGAGTGCAGGTAAGGACAGAAGACAGGGAGAGGTAGGAAGAGTGAGTAATAGCTAACAACTGCTACACCAGGGTGGCATCTGAGGAGGTGGGTGAAGGCAGCATTGTTTCAGGGATGGTGAGTGGGGCTCATGGATGAATGGCCCTATGGCAAAGGTGCTGACAATTAATTCCTTATGTGTAGGTAGGATTATCAGAGCGGAGAAAGCAAGTAGGAGTCCTGGGCACTGTTCAGAGAAGACAGGGACAGAGAGAGGGAGCTCTCTTTGCTCATCTAGCAGCACCAGCTGGGGGGCAAGTTGGGAATGGAGGAAGCAGTTTTCATGCTTTTAGCAGAGGAGGGGAAGGAGTATTATCTCTCTCCCCCCCCCCCGGCTTCCTTTTCCTCAAAGCTATGGTATCATGAGAAGGAGAGATACAATTGCACATGGAGCTGGGACCATGAAGGGCTTGAAGATGAAGATAGTGACTTTGCAGCAGATGGAGAACCAGACAAGACCCCTCAGGATGGAGCTGATATAGCTGTGTTCCATATACACCTGAAAAGATGGTTGAAGGCTCCTGAACAGACTGGAATTGGATCTCTGTGACCTTGGGAGGCCATGTGCCTTTGACTGACTTGCAAAGGGATGATTCAGCAAGGAAGGTCCACAGACGGTGGCAGATTGAGATGCTTGTTTATGTGCTCAAAGTTTGGAGATTTCAGAACCAAGAAGAGAGAGGAGGTGGTTACATCAGAGCTGTGGCTCAGAGCCTTTCTCCATTCAAGAGCCAGGGTATCTGTCTCAGTGATATTCAAGAGGACAATAGATGCTTCAGGCAGGGAAGTGGTTTCAACAAAGCCATACTTGAGAGTATTAGGGTCCCAGGGTCAATGCAGTTTCCTTGAGGAGGGCTGCAGCTGCTGTAGTTTTAAGTAAGGACGGAGATGCTGAGGAAAGAACGAATGAAAAGGGGACTGCTGTAGACCCAGGGTGGAAAAGACGTAAAGTGAGGGTAGGAAAATGGGAGAAGCCTGTCTGATGGAGAGAGGACTGGAGGATGTTAGAACAGGAGATATGAGCACAGAGTTCATAGTATCATAGTGCTTAGGGTCAGAAGAGACCTAAACAGATTATCAGGTCTGACCTCCTGTCCTGGGCAGGAATGGGTGCCAGGGGCATATCACCCCAGCCAAATATCTGTCCAGCCTTCTCTTGAAGACCCTCAAGGTAGGAGAGAGTACCACCTCACTTGGAAGTCCATTCCAGAGCCTGGCAGGCCTAACTATAAAGTAATGTCTCCTGATGTCCAGCCTGAACCTTAGTTAGTGGCTGTGGTGCTGTTGCTGATTGATGCAATTCTGGAGTGGGAAGAAATGGCAAACACTGAGCACAGGTGACAGGAAGAAAGTGGTCAGACTATGGGGCGAGCCAGTCATGCTGAAGAATGAGAAGTGTCAACATTTTCAGAGGTTATACAATAATAGACAAGAAGAGGCCTTACCAAGTAAGAGAGAGGCCCTGGAGGGGACTAGCTGTTCTTCCCTGGTTTAATGAAGGAGGCTCTGAGGTACCAGTACCTCTCCAGATGATCTTTTAAAAGCTTTCAGTTCACAGGGCCTTCAAAGTCCTTCCCCCATGAGAAATGATTGCCAGAATTACTCTGTGGGCCTACCAATCTCTTGGGTTGAAAACAGCAGGGCTTGTAAAATAGCATTTGGCCTACACAGGAAAGGCTGAAGAAAGAGTTTTCACTTAACCCAGATAATCTGGCACATCCTTCTAACACCAGACCAGAAGACGGAAACATTCTGCAAGAGATGGTTAATACCAAAGATGAGAATGAGTATGCTTGGATAGAAAACAGAAACAAATATGAGCATTAAACTCCACTTCAACCAGGCTTAGAATATGCAGCCATTAAAACGTAGCATCTTTATGTGATGCGTCCAGGCGAGGACTCACTCGCACTGCTGCTTCTGTGGGCGAAGTGGCACTGGTGCTAACACCACTGTGGAGAATCAGAGGGAGAGATGCCTGGAAAGCCCCCAGGCTCACTCTGTCAGTCGGAAGCTGATTACAGTGCTTGGTTCTCCTGCCCCAGCCTTGACTCGGTGTTCCCTGTGATGAGTGTGTGCAGCAGGCAAGGCTAGGCCATGTCCAGCAGCTGTGGTTTACAGGGGGTGGTGCTCAGGAGTCTGCCTGGGAGCTCTCCTTGCTGGCAGCTTGTCTCTCCAGCCCTGGAGGTGGATACCTGGTACCTACAGCCATTTATCCCTTTATTTTTTCTCTCATGCCTACATCCCACTCCCTGTCAAGTCCCCCCAGACCCCTTCTCCCCAACCATCATCAGACTGGAGCACAGGGAAGGGGTGGGATATTGACCACAACGCTGCCCACTGTGGAGTTCAGGGTCAGGTCTGAGCCATCTACAGTGCTATTCCCCATAGAGGAATCCCCCTGCCACAGGCTTGGGGCAGATCCTAGGTGGTGGGGGGATCTTCTTTGCCCCCCTCTCCACACCTTCTCCCTGCAGTGCAGCAGGGCTGAAAGCTCTGGGCCTACCTAGCCTCTGTGTGTGTGTGTGTGTGTGTGTGTGTGTGTGTGTG
>NW_017728943.1:82564766-82601828 GCF_001723895.1 Crocodylus porosus
CTGCAGCGACCGCGGCGCTGGTCGTGGAGCCTGTGGCAGGGGCCGGCGCTCCTCCCAGCGCATCCCCCGGCGCCAGAGGCTGCGAGGGGGTCGGGAGTCCCAGCCCCAGGAAAGCCCTGAGCTGTCGTCCAGCCACCGGGAGGGGCTGGCGACCGCCCCCGGACACGGGGATGCGAAGGACAAGGCACCCCTGTGCCCTAGCTCTGGGCAGTCCTGCCCCGGGGCTGGTGCTGGGTGTCCTCGGGCCCCTCAGGGCTGAGGGCATCCTGCCAAGCTAGAGCAGGAGGTGCTGGCCCAAGTGCTGAGCCTCACAGCCCCTGCCCAAGCCTAGGGGGAAACGACCTTTGCAATGACACCCGGGCGGCGGCTCGAGGCTGAGCTCCTCGCAGGAGGAGGAGGAGGAGGAGGAGGATGCCAACTGTTCAGCCCTAATCCCTAAATTATTTTAGAAGATTCACAGGAATTGCTTCACCCGCTCCTGGAAGGCAGCAGCTGTCAGGCGGTCCGCCCTAGCACTGTGCAAATTTAGGACAGGAAGTGAAGGAAAGCCCTGTGTTCATCCCTAGCCGTGTGTGGCATTTGGGGTGGTAGAAAGGGACTGGCCAAGGTGGCCTGTGGCCAGGATGGTGAGGCCGACAGCCCACAGAGTGATGATTGTCAGAAGGGCCCCATGATCTTTCATGACCCCAGGTAATAAGAGCTTGATTTAGTCATTGGAAGGGTGCTTCTGGCAGCATCATTTGGGCCAGTCCAGACCCAGACAGACGACCAGCCCCTGCCTGGAGCAAGTGCCTGTCTTTTCTTCACATCCTGCTTTTAAATATTGGCCCAGTCTGACTGTGTAGGTTGAGATCCCATCTTCACGTGGAATGGCCCCTTGCTGGTAACACACACATTTGGATAAAGCTTGCTCCGTTCTCCATTCACTATTCTTCATGGGCGGTTGCTTCATCGCTCATTACAGTATTTTCCCTGAGTGAGCTTGCCCTAGAACTTCATGCTCTTAAGAGCCAGAATATACTCAAGCAAGCAGTGAGGGAACAAAGTATTTTTCAGGAGTACAAATACTCCAGGAGGACAGGCAGTGTCTAGAAAACACCTGGGTTGAGGAATGTTGGCGCCCTGAGTGAGGCGGGTTAGGTGGAGGTTAGGTAGGAGGGACGTATTTGCTTTTGCTCCTTTAAGCTTTGGTCCTATGTCTAAGGGCCTTTGCTGCACACCCATGCACTGCAAAGTGATGTTCTGTGTGGCATTTACTGCCTGCTGGAGATGCAGAGACTTGCCCTCCTCCTTGCTCCCTGCTCCCTTGAATCTAATAGAGACAGAAGGAGCTTCTGAATTTAGCTACCAGTTTTAGGTTTGCTAGCTCCAGCTCACTGCCTAGTCAGAGTACACCAAGTCACCAGCTGCACAGCTGAGAGCACTGATCCTGGAGGCAGTGAGGAAAGCAGGGAAGTCTCTTCACTGCAGCCTGGGCACCATAGAAGTCAGTAGACTACGGTTGAAATGCACTGGTGGAGTCATGTAAGAGGTCTCAGTATTTAACAAAGATGGGAAAGGGGGAAGCAGATATTAGGCTGAAATACACAGACAGATTAGAGTGGGGGTTCACACTCTCCTAACCCATAATGGAGCCAGGAGGTGGTCTGAACTCTAGCATTATTGCCAATCCTCATATTCAGCTTTATACTTCTGTCATATGTGTTTAAAAGGACTGTTCATCTATAGATGTCTCTGGTATAGAAAGGATCCTGAGCAAGAGCATATCCAAAAGAGGCACCGAGAATGTCACAAGTAGACAGCCCTTATACAAATTTAAGCAATCATAGAACTAGAAACACTGGGACAATGGAGAAATGGGGAGGTGTGAAGCAAACTTAGCAGAGCTGTGGTGCAGTGAACTTAGGGCATTTCTGATCATGTTTTTTATATATCTTCAGGTGTTTCTCTCGGTGGGGCCACACTGACCATGCTCAGAAGCTGCTGTCTTCAGCTCATGTCCTTGGTTTGGATTCTCTTGGCCCATCACCAGCTTGCCCAAGGTGAGATTTGGCAGAAATGTGTCATTTTCCAGTTTTCATCTTCCAAACCTACATGGGTGATGGTGAGGTCTCCTCAAATCACCACTGTCCAGTAAAAGAAAAGTTATCACGGCTTGAAAGAATACAGGACCTGCTCTCAGACATTTTGTGAGGTTGCAGTCAGAAAGGGTCCTTTGCCCCAGTTTTCATGAGGTTCCTGTCAGCACAGGGCTGGACAGGCAGTAAGAAAGGAGATTTTTTTGGGCTGCAGGCTCACTGGCTCTGTGCCAGAAGGCTTAGGTTATGCTAATAAATGTGATATTCCCAAGAGGCAGGAAAGGACAGGAAGAGTCCAAAAGGCCAGCTTGGACCCTGGGAATGGAGATCCCTTCCCAAAGTGACTAAATGGTAGAGTCACAAAGCACCTACCACAGCAGAATTGTTTGTAGACATGGAAGAAAGCAGTACTTGATCACGGGCTGACCTGATCCACAATGCTTTTCTATATTATCCGTGGCATGTTTTGTAGGTTTCTAGTTCTGATTTTGGCCACAGGAGTCTGTCTCTCGTTTGCAATGAAGAACTTTAAGGTGCAGACACAAGAATACCCCATCCTCCCTTCCTTTTTCTACTGTATGTAATGTAGCTTAAAAAGTCTCTGACAGCTTGCTATGAGCTCCACTGATGGGCCTGGAGGATGGACTCCGTTTCCTAATAATTCACCGTCTACCTGTCTGGGACTGGGACTAAAGGATGCTCAGCCTCCCAGATAATACTTGATGTCATGAAGGTGGCTGCTGCACTCTGGCTGTACCCATGCTCTTCCACTCACTTTGAATCTCACCCCTATTTCCAGTGTGCAGTGACACCTGCTGGACAGGCTGCAGGTGGAGAAGCGGTCTTCTCCATGCTCCTAAGTGAAGCCTCCTCACTGGCCTGGTTGCTAAGATAATGTGGGACTGAGAGCCCTGAACTAGACCTAGTGGCCCCTTCTGATCCCTGCAAAGCCAACTGTTCTCAGTGCCAGGACTCTACAGGGAAGGGAGAGCTGGTGCACTGAGACGGAGAGGCTGAGGGCAATAAGTGATCGGCATGTAGGAAGATAGAAAGCTGGACATGAAAGAAGACACCTGACTGGAGAAAACAGGCCAGTGCTGGGCTAGCATAGGGATGAGAGGCAGCAGAGCCAGGCCACAGCTCAGTTACAGCCTTTGGGGCGTTTAAATAAATAAACAGAACTTAACACCTGTCAAGCTATTATCCCCCACTCTTACCTTACGCTTATGCTTGCAGCCAGGTCACAGCGACTCTAACAGCTCTGGATGAGTGACTCTCCCAAAAAGCAGCTGTCTCCTAGAGGCAGAGACACTTTGGGGAGAGAGCTAGTACTTACTAATCCATCTCTTACCTGCTTATCGCACGTGTTCCTGGGGAAACTTAGTTTTCATCAGAGATGCTTATGAGCCTCTCGCTTCTTTGGTGACTAGTGAGAGGGCCTCCTTGAGCCCCATAGATAAACAGCCTGGTAATTTATTGTATTACAGTATCATCCAGAGCTGCAACTGAAAGCTAGGCCCCATTGTGTTGGACATTGTAAATACAAACAGTATACAGAGTCTTTGTCCACAGAAGTCTCTGATCAAATGTAAGTGATGTATGAAGAGTGGTCATGATGAGGAGAGTATATAGAGTCTTGATGCACATGGGTAGGTTTGTAACTCCAGGCCCAGCATTTTAGTCATTACCTGTGTCATAACCCTAATTTCTGAGCTAACTGTACAGGGGCTGTCTTGTGTGTACCGTACTTGACACAAGAGGCCGGAGTTCCCCAAGTGCAACTGTGCTGCAAGCACTGATTTGTTCTTTACATTTAGTTCTTTCCCCCATGGTGTGTTCTCTTGTAAAGCCATCAGACCCTGTGGGGTAGGGTACCTGGCATTTTTTAAAAGGCCTCAGTGACATAATGTAAAGCAGTGGGAGATGAGCAGAGGAGGAGGAAATTAATGACTTTAAGGGAAAACAGGGCTGCCTGGTCCAGTGGGCTCCAGTGTAGGCTGATTTGAGTGAACAGGAGCCCCTGGCATGGGCAGTTCTGGAGTCCTGGATCTCATGTGCGCAGCATGTCCTCCTTGTGTAGTAACTCGCCTGTGCCCTGTCTTGCAGGTGATGACTGCAGTGAGCACTGTAACCTGGCGCATGGGTGCTGTGACCAGGATGGCAAGTGCAGGTATGATGTTTGGGTCTCCAGCTGAACTGCATTCATGGCCAGAACAGCTGGTCTCTCAGTACCTCTGACTAATTCCCCATAACCTCCAAATCTCTCTTTAAGCTGAAGAGTGCTGATGGTCTCATCCCACTCAGCTCACCCAGGTTCCCAGGGTCAGATGCTCCCCCATATTGAGTAGACACCTTCCCAGTGGGAAAGTTTGGTTCCTGTGCTCTTCTGTTCTACAGACTTTGCCTTTAGATCATGTCTGAAACCAACCAACTGGCACAGTTTTGCAATAGCCAAGTGGGCCCATGCAAGAGAGATCTTTAGTGCTCAGATACGATGGGGATGCATGTCCTAGAGGACCTCAGATAGACCATGCGGCAGCTCCCCAGACAGCACTGAATGCCTAGAAAGCAGTAAGCTCCTTTGGATTGCAAACTCTTTGTAACTGGCTCTTCATGTTAGTGATAGGAACCAGGTGCTGCCCAAATACTAATATCTACAGGATAGCTCATTTCTGTAGACAGCGAAGCAATTTGGTTTCTGGGGGTGTTTTAGGGTGGCGAGGCCAAATTAGAGATGCTGTGCTCTTCTGTATGGTGGCCATATTGCTGGTTACTACTTTCATTCTGGATTGTTGGCTACAACTTTCAGTCTGGAGTCTTCAGCTTCTTCTTTGAAGCCTTCAGTAGCCTGGCAGCTCCTTCTCAAAATCATTGAGGCCTGCAGAGCCTTTTCACGTAGCCTGTGCTGCTTCAGGACTTTCACTAACTTGCTGTATCATTCTCTGCTCCAGAGAAGAGAAGTTCAGAGCGGCCATCTTTCTGGAGTCTTGAGATTGTGGGGGTGGCATTGCCTTTGTGAGCTTTAATTTAGTGATGGTTTTGAGTCCTGATTCTTACATCTCTACTTGTCTGTCACCTCAGCTCAGCTCAGTTCTGCTTCTACCTGAGTGCTCGTAACACTTCCTCTTTCCTCCCTGGGAAGGCAGGGATTGTCCAGCCCAGAAACAGCTTTGCATTTCATATAATCACCAGCCACTGTTCTATTAGGGCCAACATCCTGCTGCGTGCTCCAGTGACTGCTTTCCCATAACTCTTATGGTTGCCTTGTAACTATGGTGATCCCATAAATGGACCACCTCTGGAATTCTGTATGTGGCTTCACATCTGGATTATTGTGCATACTCCAGTTTTCTCAATTAAAGAAGAATAGAGACACACTTTAGTAATACAAAGAGAGGTATTTGCTCCCTGCCTCTTCATCTGGCTGCCTGGCTGAAAGGGTGCAGGAATTTTCTGGCTGTCTAAACTCAGGGGAAAAGAAATGCACAGACTAGCATTTAAAATCAAGGCTGTCAAGCCACAACTCTTGGGTTTTGGCATGAGCTATATCTCAGCATCCCTCTTGCTCCTCCAGTTGCCTCTCTCTGCTTCCTGTCCTCCATCTGAGAGGATTAAGGAGTAAAATGTTGGGAAGGGGCTTTGATGAGAAAGACAGGGAAAGCTGACTGCAGCTTCCCCAGTAGTGGGTTTTATGAGATAATGCTAATCTGGGAGCGGCACTTGATGGATACTCCCAACAAGGCACTGGGACCAGGGGGTAGACAGCATCTAGCCCCTCAGCTTCCTCCCTTGGCTTAGGTGGTTTCCCAGGAGAAGTATGTTTCTGCATCCATGGGATTCTCTGAGTCCCCGTGCACTTTCCCGTGCTAGGATACTGGCATGAAGGCAGCATTCTGTAAATGGTTATGTAATCTCATTCTGCTTTGCTATGCTGTTGCTGGGAAGGCTGACTAACTTTCCTGTGCCCTCCTTCAGGTGTGACCCAGGCTGGGAGGGTGAGTACTGTGAGAAGTGTGTGCGGATGCCAGGCTGCCTCCATGGGACGTGCCACCAGCCTTGGCAGTGCATCTGTCACAATGGCTGGGCAGGAAAATTCTGTGACAAAGGTATGTCCCACCAGCTGGATCAGGGATGGGCTTGAGGTTCAGCCTAGGGGCCTGTGAGGACCAGCTTGTTGGGTGGAAGCAGCTCCAGGTGGAGAGAAGCTGAGGTGCTGCCCAACTGCCCTGTGACACTGGGAAGGAGAATGTGGAGGGCACAGGGGCCAGGTTTCCATCCAGGTGCCCAAGATTTATCTCCACAAGATGGTAGGCTTCACCCTTTCGCAGTTAGGGCTGCACGCCCTAAATGGAAGGGTGGTGCTGTGTCTGCTAGCAGCAGTTTGGTGGCCACCTGTTTCTCATTGTGATGCCTGTGCCAGCTCCCTGGGGGATGAGGTGTCATCTTTCTGTCACAGCTTCAGCCCACTCCTTCCTTTTATGTGGCAGAAGGTCAAGCTGCTGGGATCTGATCCCAGTCGGCAAAGCTGGGGATCCTAGAAGACCAGCTGACCTGCGGAAGGGCGACGGGCGATATTTGCTGCCTTTCCCACACTACAGTGAGCAGTCTGCTGAGCCTCCTGCTTCCCCCAGAACTTCCTGCCTTCAGCAACCAGCAGGGTGGGATCCCCTTGTGTGCTTCCAAATGGAAGCAAGTGTCCAGGATGGAGCGGAAGCAGTTTCCCTGTAGAGCTGATCTAGGCTAAGCAGAGTCTCCAGCATGCTGTGTGTCATTGTATGTCAGCCTTTCTGCAATGCTCAGAGCAGCTAAGGACCTTCCCTTCTCTGCAACTTTGCATCCCTGCCAGGGGGCCAACATGAAAGCACTGTGAGAGCCGCAGCTGAGGCAAGCTGCATGCGTGCTAGCCAAAGCACTGTTGTTATTTGGGTGGAAGCAGCTGCTGCTGTTGCTCTAGCTCTTCTTCGATAGGGCAGGTTGGAGAATTTGCATTGGGCTCATCTCCTCTCACCAACTGCCTCCTCTTTTTCTTCCCTCAGATATACACATCTGTGAGCACCAGCCTCCTTGCCAGAACGGGGCCCAGTGCATCTACGACCGAGATGGGGAGTACTCCTGCCTGTGCCCCGAGGGCTTTCATGGAAAGGACTGTGAGATGAAGATAGGGCCATGTGAGAAGGCAGGGTGAGATACAGCAGCAGAGATGGGGCAGAGCAGGCAGGGAGATTATATAGAGCATTAGCTCTGGATCCTACTCTACCATCAGTGGTGCAGCGTGAAGTTAAGCTCAAACCATCCTGAGCTTTGGTCCCGTGTTAGGTAGAGTCTGGGCTCTTGTTCAGAGCTGATTCCTGTCTCTGGGTACAGGGGATGCATCCTTTATGTGCTCATGGAGACCTGTTGGGAGCCACCCTTTCCTGTTTTAAGGGTTGGTTTATTCATTATAGAAAATGTGGCTGTACTCAGCTACTCTGAACACTGATGTTACTGGGAGGAGCAAGTGTGTCCTAGGCATACCCATGTCCATGTTTAGGGAATCTTTGGTGGGGGGGGACAGACTTTTCTCTCTTTCAAGTAGGAAGGACCCAAATACCTGCCCTTTTTTCTCCCCTGATCACTGAAGATGAACTTACCCCTACTTCCTGCCCCCCACCAGTGCAAAGCCTGAGAACTTTTAAGGCCAGAGGGGTATTTTATACTGGATGCATGCCCCCCTGGGGCTTAGGCTGTGTTCAGCCCCAGTCCATGACCTTTCCTTGCTTTCCCCCTGCAGGTTTCCATGCAGGAATGGTGGCCAGTGCCAGGATGAAAATGGCTTTGCTAGTAACTTCACCTGCAAATGCCTGGCTGGCTTTGTTGGTGCCCTCTGCGAGAACAACATAGATGACTGCCTGATGCGCCCCTGTGCCAATGGTGCCACCTGCCACGATGGTATCAACCGCTTCTCTTGCCAGTGCCCGGCAGGCTTTGAAGGGCGTTTCTGCACCGTTAACATTGATGACTGTGCCAGCCAACCATGCAAGAATGGAGCAAAGTGCTATGACCGCTTCAATGATTTTGACTGCTTGTGTCCAGATGGTTTCACTGGTAAAACTTGTGAGGTCGCCACTCCAGAACCAACCTGGATCACCTTCTACCATCCAGCTGACAGGGAGGACAACGATCCTGGGAGAAGCACAACCAGCGAGTACCCCTGGGTTACTCAGCCTGAGCCTGTCAGAACTGTGGTTACTGGGAGGCGGAGCACCAACCACAGCGAAAAAGCCAGTGAAAGTGGGTTGTTGAAAATCTCTGTCAAAGAGGTGGTGACCCAACGGGACTCAGGGCTGAGTGAGGCCCAGCTGGTGACAGTGCTGGTGTTTGGGGTGCTCACTGTTGTGCTGGTCCTTGTCACTGTATTGTTAATTCTGAGGAACTGGCAGAGAGGGCGCCGGAGATCCAACTGGTGCCAAAGCCCCTCACAGTCTGCAAGGAAGCTACAGGAGCAAGAGTGTCAAGTGGGCATGCTAAATGCAGTCCTGATAGAGCCCAGGAAGACTACAGAGCTGTGAGGACTCTGGCATTCTCAGAGTTGGGCTCTGGCAGGTCGCCATGCCAACAAACCCTTCGAACCATGCCCTGGGAGCCATTCTGGTTGAATATTTCCAAAGCACTAAAGGTCTGTGGTGCAAACTGATCTGTGATTCAGTAGGGAAGCATTCCTATGGACAGCAAATCCTTATCTGAAACCACAGCTCTTCAACCTGGTATGATGTCCTGGCTGCATCTATTCTTATTTTCATCATCAAGGCACCTTGAACATCCATGGGAGTCAAAAGGGTTGCACCAGAAAAGCCCACCATGGGAAGCAGCAGCATGCTGATTTTGGCAGCTAGCACCAAGGGACACTGGTACCATCTTCTTTTGCACTGAACCAAGCTCCTGGGACTCAGGTTGGCAGTGCCAGATCAGGGGCAGGGCACAGCTTTCTGCACTGGGTGATCCCTTGCCACAGCTCTTCCTGCGGCCTCTGGACCTGGACCACAGCCCCTGCTAGGGCCTCTGGACCTGTTACTTCTCCACGTGCTCTGCTCTGCAGTCCCCTGGGGCTCCCAGCTCTTTCTGGAGGTCATAGTTTGTCCATGTCAGCTTCCACCTCTCTTGGAAGCAAACCAGCTATCTGCCTCTGTGGCCTTGGGGGGGAGCCAGTATGGAGGAACTTTGGAGAACTGTTCAATACTCCATCGTGCCCTTTCTCGACTCAATACAATGTCCCTCCCTCTTGCTATTGGCCTAGGGGTTGCAAGCATGTTTTGTACCTTCCCCTCCCATGACCCATGTGACTTTCCCCCCCCTTTATCAACCCATCCCATCTAGTTTGGATGGCAATTCATGAAGCTCCCTCCCTGCCTCAGCATGTGCTTCCACCTCACTGCCCGCTCTTGGGAAGGAACAGAGCCAGATGTGCTGCTAACACAAAGCCAGCTCCCTCCAGGGTTGATGAGGACCAGGTTTGCCCTCCCCACAGGTGCCTTCAGGTGGAACTGGATGTGGAGAAGGCTGGAAGGGAGGTGCGGCTGGTTTAGTGGTGAGCCTGGTTCCAGTTCATCACTTCCCCCTCTCAAAGTATGATACCAGGAGTAACCTATAACCAGGCATGGGAACACTTGAAGACTAGGCCCTCCACAGGGGATGCAAAGGAGGTTAGAGATTAAATCCACAGCCTGGGATAGCCCTGGGGAACAAAGAGGTGGCACTGACATCAAAGTTGCTGTGACTGCACCTTTCCGTTTGAAGCCCGTCAAAGGCATCTAAGAGAGTGGGATACAGGTTGTAGCCATATTGGTCTACAGGAAAAAGGAATCAGCACTCATGGCAGAGGTGATATCTTTTATTAGACCAATTAGATATTTGCAAAACAATTCTTTATTTGCAAGCTTTGGGGCATGCACACCCTTCCTCAGCCTTAGGAAAATGCAAAGATTGTAAAATTTCCTCTAGGCGGAAATGAAAATTCATATGAATAAATAAAAAATAAAGATTTTTTTTTCTGCAAATATCTAGATGGTCTAATAAAAGATATCACCTCTGCCACAGGTTCTGATTCTAAGAGAGTGGAGCATGTAACTAGAGCATTTCTTGCCTAGTTTGATCCACTCAGCCTGGACTGCTCCAGTTAGAGAACTGAAACGCTCCACAGGGGGACAAGGCTCCAAGGTGTGTGTTGGGGGCAGAGGAAGGAAGAGTTAGAGCCAAGCCTCACACAGGGTGGAGGGAGTCTCCCATGCTGTATTCAGAGGGATTCAGAGACCACGTCACTTCCAGGGCTGAGAAACCAGATAGCAGGCAGGAGTGAGGTTTCTAGGTGAAGGAAGAAGCAGAGCAGGCAAACAGACTGTGGGGAGAGGGGACAGGGGCTTCACCAGAAAGATTATTTTTTTAATACAAGGGTGGATGATGTAACTTTATCAAATAAAACAAATGAAACACCAGAGCCAGTGTCCCCTGCCCTCAGAGTGCCAAGCATCAGATACTTGGCAGACCCCTTCCATAGTGGAGCTGTTTTCCTGTCTCCCCTAGTCCATTCCCCCTCCAAATCTTTGCCAGAGCAGCTCTCCTATAACTCCTCTCATCCCTGCCCCCAGCAGCATGCTTCAAAGGTGGCCTTTGGGCTTGTGGCTGTGCTTAAGAGCTGTTTAGTGCCAACATGCATGAGAGAGAGGCCACCTGATGTCGAGAGGCTGGGTTATGACATGAGCCTCTGGTCAGTGCACAGGCAGGGCTGGGGCAGCTGGATCCTGCAGTCTCAAGGGAGGGAAAGGAGTCCCTGTGTCTCAGGACAGCTGCTGGTGCTTTGGAACTTCCTCAGAGTGGTGGGGAGAAAGGGAAGGGCCTTGTGGGGGCAAGTGGGGAATGCAAAACTAACTCCTGTGGCCTGACTGCCTGCAGCTGGAGAGGAACTGGAGAAAGGAAAAGGCAATTGAAAGCCACAGCATTAGCTGCCAGTAAGCGGGATGATGGGAGGAGTGGACTGCTCACTGCAGGTTGGTCCAACTGTGCAGGAGACTTGGTTTTGAAGCTAAGCTTTACTCCTCCTGGAGCCGGGTGCAAATTGCTGCTCCCCAGGCTGGCAGGTTCCACACCCCCATGAGATGGCTGGGGTCCAGGCAATGCTGAGGAGTATCAGCCCAGGAAGCTGTGATAGTGATAGTCTTGTGCAGCTTGTGGGGTGCAGAGGAAAGGATGATCTACCCTGGACAGGGGCTGCCTGGACAGGCTTCTGGAGGCCCTTACATAATTGCAAGGTGCGATGTTCCCCTGTGGCCACACAGTATCTCAGATTCACCCCCTACTGTTTTGTCCATGAGGGTTGTGCTGAATACATGTGGTGAAGGAGGGTGGAGAATGACTTCAGGCCCAAGGCCTTATGCTATAGGGAGCTGAAGAGATGGAGGAACCAAGGCTCCCAGCTGCTGCCCTGGGCTGGTTTGAAGAGGCAGGTGAGGACACGGCAGCTTAAGAGCACAAGGAAGTAGGGGGAGCCTGTCCTCCCAGAGCTGAGAGGCACTGCAGGGACAGAAGTGAAGACCTGGGCTGCAGGAGAGACTGTGAAAAAATGATGTTTATGTTTTAAAATCACTTTATTTGAGTCCTTAGCAGGAGTCAGACACACCAGACAGCTCTGCAGACACCATCACCACTACAAAGAGGGGGAACCCTCAGGCCAGGAGCATGGCTCCCCCTCCTGTGGCTCCTAACCCAGCAAGTCCTTGCCCAACTCCATCAGGAACTAGGAGACAGTTCCCTGCCTTCCTGGCCTGAAACAAGCTCCACTGTGAGCAGGCCCCATCCTTTCCAGTTCTTGATGAAACAGCAGCATCCCACAGAAGCTCTTGGGCCTGTAGGATGTGGACGGCTGCTCCCATCAGCACGCTGGGCTAGGGAAGCATGCCAGCCATGGTGCTGGCATGCAAAGGGACAAGAGTGCTTCTAGGAGGGGTGGTTTCTGGTCTCAGACTCTGTGGAGAAATCACTGCTGCCCACTGTGTAGAAGTCGCTGGAATAAGGAGTCCTCCCTCTTGCTGAGGACAGCAGGTGAATCCAGCTCTGCCACCTTCCCAGCATGCATCACCAGAACACGGTCTGAGTCCAAGATGGTGTTCAGCCTGGCAAGAACAAATGGAATGGGGGACTGGGGTAGTCTGGGGATTGGGAGAAGCACCAAATACTGCTCTCCCATGGAGCACCTATTTCTATGGAGCCCTTTGGCACACCTCTTGGGTCACTTGGCAGACTAAGCAGAGACTGCTCTGTCATCATCACTGAAACAGTTGTTTCTGGGGAAGAACAACATGTTGCTAAAGTAACACTATGCAATGGGATAGGAAAGAAAAAGGAAAGCAATGTTTCTAGTAGGGGAGGGAAAAGGGACTATAAGTCATGATACCTGGGTTTGCTTCCTGGCTCTGCCACCAGCTGGCTTCCTGAATTTGAGTGAGTTATTTTGGTTTATCCTGGATGTCCCCTTTTTAAATGGGAAGATTAAGCTCAGCCCACCTCCCACAGGGGATGGGAGACTGAATCCATCCACTTCTGTTGTTTTTGGTAGCATGAAATCACAGCACAGGATTAAGGCCAGAAGACCAGCTCATGCCCCAGCTCTTGCAGAAGGCACTGGAGGATCTCCACACGGGTACAAGTATTGGAGCCTTGGTTTTACAGTGACCTGCAGGATGGAGTGCAAGAGGCAGTACGGATGTGCTAATAAGAATGCCCAACTCTGACTGACATGGATTCCTCTACTTTGATGGGACCTGTAATGGCTTAGCCTAGCCTGACACTGCTTAGTGTGGGTGAGTGATGGGTCCATATTGGGAGGTAGCCTCCTGCTCACCACTCCCATTCTCACAGTTAATTTTATCCTAAAGGTGATGGGGTTGGAGCTGCTGCTGACATGGGTGGCCATGTTCTTTTGGGAACCTGTCCGCCCTGGGCTTTGTGACTCTGGCCTCTCTTGGTCTCCTCCTACCTCTTACTGCTCCCTCAGAGGATCCTCGTCCCTTAGCTTTCTAGGAAGGTTTTATAGGTCTCTCCTCAGTCCCCTTCAGCACCTTAACATATGTGCAGGCATGAAGTCAACTACCTTCACTGCAAGGACAGCTCATGGCTCTTCCTCTGCTTCAAACTGTTCCTTCTCCCCCAGCTAAAATCCTAGCCTGCCTGACAGCTCCTTGCTGAAATTCAAGCTCAACATGACTAAAAGCCAACTCTAAATTCCCTCCCCACGAGCTGTTTCCACTACCCTTTCTCCATCACAGTGGCCTACGCTGCCATCCTGCTATCATTCAGGCTTGTTACTGTCTTGCTCTTAGACCTTTCTCTCTCCTCACATCCAGGCAGTGCCTAAAACTTGCAGATTTTTTTGCATGTAACACCTCTGAGATGCAGCCTTTCCTCTCCCTCCACACAACTAATTCTTTGTCACCTCACCGTGCAGTTACTGCAATCTTCTCATTTGGGGCCTTGACAAGTGCAACCCTGTCCTGCTGCATCTGCCCACAATGCTGCTGCCAGGATCCTTTCCCAAAGCTGAGACAAAACCTTAGCCGCCTTTTGCTTCCACCTCATGCCCATTGCACCATACAGAAGCTGCTTGTCTTCAGTTTCTAAGCTGTTCAGAGCCTCCCCTCACCTCATCCTTTCACTCACCACGGAGAGGTCGACTTCCACCCCCCGCAGTGCCAGCCTCTATCACCTCTTTGATTGATATCAAACAAGCATCTTTGTTTGTGCTTTCCCTCAGGCTGTCCTTCACATTGGAAGCAGACCCTAAACAGGTGAAATGTCCTCTTTCAAAACCTTCCTCAAAGCTCTCCTATGTTATGATGTCACCGGTGTGCTGAAACTGCTGCCAACCAGGGTAACTGGTGCCCTGTCTGACCATATCCTTGTCTCTGTCTCATGGATAGGCTGTAAACTCCATGGAGTATAAACTATCTCTTTGCTCTCTCTGCCTGGCACAGTGGGGTCCTAGTCCATGGCTACAGTTCCCAGGCACTGCAGAAAAGAATAATCCCCACCCCTACAGCCAGCTTGCAGCTTTCATCTCTCTGGCTGTCCTGCAGTGCCCTCTGCTGATCAAGACAGGCTCCAATTTTTGTTCAGTCTTCTCCACACCCCAAGATGGCAGAGGTCCCTGAATGCAGGGGTCAGGCTCTCATATTGGACTCTTTCTAACCCCTTTGTATCTTCACAGGTTGCATTAACTCTTGTACCACTTGGTGAGATGTAGGAGCTCCCCTTCTCCTAGCAGACAGGTTCCAGCAATAGAGCTTTCTAGGTTTCCACCAGCCACCTTCCAAAGCAAACATAATTCTGTTGCCTGTCAGGGCATGATGGTTTCCATGGCCTGGATGCTGCAGGAGCCTGAGGCACTGAGGCAAAGACTACAGGGGGACAGTCAACAGATACTTCACTGTGGAGCAGGAAAAGCAAATAGAGAGGTTCCTTGCAGTCCCCTGCCCTTGAAAGATCAAGATGGCCAAATACTGGGCAAGCTGCCCAGATACTGACTTCACTGTTCAGCTCACAGCTGGGGCAGCAGGCAATGCTGAGAACCTGGCCCTGACCAGTACCATAACAGGCCCTGACTAGTGACATAAGGGGTGGAGGCAAGGCCAGGGTGGAAAGTCTGGTATAGAAGGCCCAGGGAGTGGGTGATGCTGGGGCTAAGCTAGGTGAATTGAAAAATTAGCCTGCCCCTTTTCCCTCCACACACTAGTTGGGTCTCAGTGTGGGAAAAAGCTCTCTGTACCTGTGAGCAATTGTCAGCACAGTCTTGTCAGTGAAGCGCTGGCGGATGGTTTGCTGTAGAAGTTGATCTGTCTTCTGGTCCACACTGGCTGTGGCCTCATCAATGCACAGTACCTGCCCAAGACAGAGAGCAAAGATCTCCCCAGTGCCCTGGGTCCTGTGCCAGAGATGGGCTGTAGGGGCAGTGCAAACCACAGCTCTCAGCCACAACACTGTTCCCTAATCAGGGCATCCCATCTCCTCCTCATCCTGCCCTTCTCACCCACCATCAGGAACAGGTATGCACCCTCCCAAGCAAGACTTCCCTGCTCTGAGCAGGAGTCAGCAGCACTTACTTTGGCCTGGGTCAGGAGGGCTCTTGCCAGACACATGAGCTGCCTCTGTCCCACTGACAGGCTCTTTCCTCTCTCCCCCAGCTCACAGTCCAATCCACCTGCAGAGGTAAAGGTAGCAGTCATGCCACAAGGCCTGGTTTAGGAACCTGGCAGTAAAGGCCTGAAAACTATCTGTTCTCAGCCCCAGGGCAAGTCCTTGGGTGCCTGGACTTTTAGATATGGCTGCAGGCTACCTCTGCTACAAAGACTGCATGCCTTCTGCTGGAATCATGGTGTACAGCTTCCACAGCCTGACTGAGTCTAATTGGGACCTAACATCCTACAACAAAATTACTTTTAGTCCCTTCTGGGGACCTCTACCCCCACAGAATCTCTCAACTCCTCACCACTTCCTGTTGGCCCTCATAGGATTGTATGGGGGCCTCATCTACCATTCCCATTGGAATCCAGTGGGGCCTCACTTTTCCATGCCAGATGTTGCTGGATCCCACAAGACCCTTGGCTACCCCTCTCCAGCACACCAACTTTCTCAGGGCCTCCCCTTCCCACTGCCAGAGCCTCCCTGCCTCCTGACAGCACTAAACTTACCCATCTGTACAATCACCTCCTGTAAGTGGCACTGTTCCAGCACCTGGTACAGATCTGAGTCTGCTTGTCGCCCCAGGGGGTCCAGGTTCTCCCGGATTGTCCCGCTGAACAGAAATGGGTCCTGGGGAATTATGGCCAGTTTAGACCTGCAGAGGAAGGACAGATGAGGCAGGAAGAAATGGGGTGTGAACAAGGAGAGTTTCCTTCAAAGCAAGACTCACCCCCCAACTCTGTTCTCACTCTCAGAGACTGCTCTTCACCATAGGGTGTTGTACATAAGGTGCATCTGTGACACACACAAATTGGGTTAGGCTGCACTCAGCATGGGAGTCTCAGCCCACACAACCAGGGAAGTGGTGCACAGAACCTGCCATCTCCAGACATGACTGGGCATGGAGGGACCTTCACTCACTCCTTCAGCCATGTCACTGGTAGCCATTAGCACCAGAGTCGTCTCTGGGGCATGGTATCCATTAAAGCCCAAGTCCCATCCCTGGGGAAAGAGCATTTTGCTGGGCCCTTAGTGCTATTTGCTCATCCCAATGCTCTGCCCATCCTACCTCAGGTCCTCCAGGCCCACCAATCGACTGTCAACATTGTCCAAGAGGATCTGCCCCGACTTCAGCTCCAGCATGCGGAAAAGTGCCAAGAAAAGGGTAGATTTGCCGGATCCTGTGCGCCCCACAATCCCCACCTTCTCTCCAGAGTAGACAGTGAAGGTCACCCCATCCAGGGCATGAGGCAGCCCTGGCCGATATTCCAGAACCACCTGCTGGAACTCCACATGGCCCTGGCTTGGCCAGTCAGGGGGCACCTCAAGGACAAAAGAGAATGAGATAGAAATGTGATCACAATCACAGGCTGCCCTGTCTTCTACCTTTCATGCTAACTGTGCCCTACTTTCACCTCCCAGCCACCCCTTCTTGGGGGCTCAGCCTCTGACCAACCCTGGCTCACCTTTTGCCCAGTTCCATGCTAGCTTTATTATGCCCCTCCTTGGGCCTCTCAACTACATCGTGTCTCCCACTCCTCTTAAATCCTAACCCCTCAGTTCCCTGTCCATCTCCATCAGCCCTTCCTTCAGCAAAACCTGCCTGAGAAGTCCTTTAGGGACATACTACAAAGGGCAACTATCCTGAGAAGTCCTTACAAGTCAGGCCAGCAGTTCCCAGCACTTGTTCACTGGATCCCTGTAATCCCATCTTCAATGCTGGCACAGCAGGGCCCCAGGGGACACATAAGGAAGCAGGAGAGGGTGCAATGCCAGGTACAGAGCCAGGAGATGTGTCACAGACCAAACTCAGAGAGCAGAGTGCAAGCTGTTACCTGGACCAAGTGCTCCTGGGGCTCCATGGGGATATCTGTGGTATACTCCTCTGTTCGCTCCACACTCACCATCATGGTCTCTGTTTGAGTGAAGCTGGAGATAAGGCCTGAGAGCAGGTTTGTGACAGACAGTGCATATGACAGGGCCAGGCCCACAAGTCCTGAGAGGACAAGAGAGGTACAGTATGAGGACAGGGTCTCCTTAGAGTAATAATGAAAGCAGGTGACATGGTTTTCCCAGATGTCAGGGGTTTTGCTGGCTGTCTGCAGTGCTCAGGAGGGAGGACTTTGTTTCTTCCCATTAATGCATTACTTGGCTTCTGGTATGGGTTTCTTGGAGGGTTTGGGGGGGTTTTTTTGGTCTTCCTTAGAAGCACTAGACATTGGCAGTAGCTAGCAGCTGGAGACTGGTGGGGTTCACTAGTGTCCATAATAGTGCTTACAAAGCTCTCCAGCACCTGGATCTTGGGTCTTTCCTCATGTGCTCACTGTCAAACTGACCATTGGATTTGGGGCCAAGAAGGAATTTTCTACCAGGCCAGACTGTTTCAACTTAACAAACTCCTTGCTATTGCAGTGACATGGCATTAGCAGTGCCCTTGTCTTGCCTGCTGTTTACTTATGGGAAGTCTGTGACTGTGGTATACCAAAAGGGTCATGGGAGAATCTTGTGAACTCATTTAAACTAATGGCTGCCTGCCTGGAAATGCAGGTGAGTGGACTCAGTGGTCCAGAAGGCCCCTTCCAGTCCTTTGTAACTCACCGATATTGCTGTTCAATATCTTCATCAGCGACCTGGATGAGGGTGTGGAAAGCACTCTGTCCAAATTCGCTGATGACACAAAACTATGGGGTGAAGTAAACACACTGATGGGAAGAAAACAAATCCAGGCAGATCAGGACAGGTTAGAGAAGTGGGCAGGGAACAATAGGATGCAGTTCAACAAGGACAAGTGCACGGTGCTTCACCTAGGGAGAGGGAATCTCCAGCACACCTATAGGCTGGGGGATGACCTTCTCAGCAGCACAGAGGCAGAAAGAGATCTTGGACTTGAAGTTGACTCCAAGAGGAATACGAGTCATCAGTGTAATGAAGTAATTAGCAGAGCTAACCACACTTTGTCATGCATTAGTAGGTGCATCATAAACAGGTCCAGGGAGGTGATGCTTCCCCTCTATGCAGCACTGGTCAGCTGGAGTACTGCATCCAGTTCTGGGCGCCACAGTTCAAGAGCAATGTGGACAACCTTGAGAGGGCTCTAGTGGAGGGCCACTCATATGGTTACAGGCCTGCAGGGAAGGCCCTATGAGAAAAGACTGAGGAACCTGGACCTTTTCAACCTCTGCAAGAGAAGGCTAAGGGAGGATCTTGTGGCAGTATACAAACTCACCAGGCAGGGCAGCAGGGAATAGGAGATGCTTTGCTTACTATAGCACCCCCTGGAATAACCAGGAACAATGGCCACAGGCTGAGAGAGTAGATTCAGGTTGGACATCAGAAATTCTTCACAGCCAGAGTTGCTAGAATCTTGAATGGGCTTCCAAGGGAATTGGTGCTCTTCCCTACCTTGGGGGTCTTCAAGAGGAAACTGGACAAACTCCTGCCTGGGGTCACATGACCCCAACACTTTTTCCTGCCATGGGCAGGGGGTTGGACTCAATGATCCATTGAGGTCCCTTCTGACCCTACCATCTATAAATCTATGAACACAGCAGACACACTAAGGCTGAAGGAATGCTGGGGTCACAAAACTAGGCTGTGCCAAGACACAGAGGAAGGGAGACAAGCTGGTCACCCAGCTCTATGGGAGGGAAAGATAGGGCAGGAAAAGACACCTCCAGGGTAGGGGGAAGGGGTTGAGCAGACCCCACTGGGGCAGGTGGAAATAACTGCAGCTCTCAGCTAGAAGATGCAGAACTGAGAGGCCCTGGCCATGTGTGGGGAGCAGGCAGCTCTGAGCCCACTCTCACACAACCCACCTGGATTTCCCAAGTGTCTTTGGTGTTCAATGATGGCAATAACTGCTATTGCTGTAACTACAGCAACTCCAATCATCTGTAGGCGGATGTCCAGCCACTGCATTGCAGTGTTGCTGGCAAAGAGGCACCGCTGGTTCTGCTCCAGTCGCAGCTGATTCTCTGCCTCAAACCTGGGTCAAGCACAATGCAGATGTTATCATCAAAGCCAGCACTTCTCCCTTTGGTTCATGGTCACTGCCAACTGCCATCCAGACTGGCCCCAGGACCTGAACCTCCCTTGCTTCTAATGAGAGCCAAAGTGCTGGGCTTTCTGAGTGCCAATTCCCTCCCATTTGAGGAGCAGCACTCACCTGTCAGTGGCCCGCATGGCTCTGATGGTACTCAGGCCTGTCAGAGTCTCTGAGAAGTGAGTGTAGATGGGGGACAGGGTGAGGCTGTAGAGGCGCTTGAGCTCGCGGGAGGTACGCCGGTAATAGCGTTGGATGGAGAAGTAGAGGGCAGTCAATGGCAACAGAACAAGGCCAATCCAGGGCAGCCCATAGGTAATCATCACCAGCATGCCCAGCAGCCCATAGACATTGGCCAGAAGGATGTTGAGGATGAAGGGCAAGCTGTCATCTACGCAATACAGATCTGAAGAGAACCGGTTCAGGATTCGGCCTGTTGGCGTGGTGTCAAAGAATGTCATCGTGGCCTGCCAACATGGGAAATGGAGCAGTAAGAGCCATACTGTGTTGGTCCAGGGACTCTCCCTGATGGACAAGGGTAGCCTGGGCATATATCTCAGCTGGAAGGCAGCTCAGCAAGCAGCCACCATTTAGAGCAGTGCTGGAGAGAGGCAGAACTGGACACAGAGAGGGAAGGAACTCCCAACCTGTATCCAAGGAGACCCTTCCTCTGCTGAGCTGGGCACCCCAACCTCTAGCAGCAGAATACAGCTTGCAGCCACAGGGCTCCACCAGCCATCTCTTTCTACATGCACGCACATACAAGAGGGCGCTCCAGTGGCCACCTTGGAGTGGAAAAGTGGGGACATGACTGCAGCCATGAGGTGGGTTCCTTGGGAGGTGATGGTAGCACTCTGGGGCACTGATTTCTCATGTCCCCAGCCTGCCCTACTCTGGCCTTGTGACTGCTACCTTTGTCACCCTCTGCAGCAAACGGCTGTGAATGATGGTAGCAGCGCGGATGGTGCCATAGGCAAAGAGGAAGGCTCGCAGGATGGTGAAGAGGGAGTTGGCCCCAGCAATGCCCCCATACACACTTAGGTAGAAGTTCACATTCAGTGTGTCATTGTGGGGGACTGGAGCTGCATCCAACATTGGGACAGAAAAGCTGGAAGAGAGGGAAAGAACATGGAGCAGCTTCAGAGACCTTCTACCATGGCCAACCCCTACCTACAGCCTCTGAGACAGAAAACCCTCAGGCAGGAGGCAGGGACATGGAGAAGCCAGGAGGGCTACTAAGTCCTGTGCTGGGGTAGAATCCCCTACTGTTCACCAGCCTCTGCAAGCTGAGACGCATCGATCCCACCAGCCTGAGCACAGGCTCTCTCCATGCCTGGAGCCTCATGAAGCCAAGCGTCTCCCTTTCTGCCACAGGTGGCAAGCCTGTAGTGTGCCCTTCCATCCCTTCTGATTTTCTTGTCCCTGTCTTGCTCTCAGAGCAAGCTCTGTGCAAAAAGGGGTGTCCACCTTACTCTCTTCCCAACAAGAGGCTTTCCTAGCAACACTGAAGACCACTGCTCCCTGCCCTTGTCCACCAGTGCTCACTCACACAAGTCCCACAACTGAGAAAAGCAACAGCTGTTGGGAAGGCAGAGGAGCTGACAGGACCCTCGTAGAGGTGTTCACTGTGGGGGGCAGGTTGGAGATCCAATGCGACAGCCACCAATCCGAAACATTCCTGGAGGCTGTGGATACAGAGATGTCAGTACAGGGTGAGGGCTAGATACTGTGTCAATCAATGTGGGGCAGAAGCATTAGGAGGAAAGCACAACTACAGGAGCTGAGGAACTGGCCTAACCACCTCACTACCCAGCCCAATCCAGCCTCTGCGCTCAACATGCTTTCTGCTGTAGTCACTGCAGCCAGAGAGGAATGGACAGCAGCCTTGGGAGCCAAGGATCAGGCTCAGCCAGACCAAAGCCTCTAAAGAAATAGAATCTTCTATAGAGACACCTTATGTTCTCCCCGCCCCCCCCAAATCACAGCGGAGAAACAAACTAGAGTGTGACATCCCACCCTCACACACATGGAGAGCTCTTTGCCATGATGGGCAGGGAAGTCCTGATAAGGCCTCTGCTCTGCCTCAGGCTGCAAGGTCAGGAGGACTGGACTTTCCTCCTCCAGGGAGATGGAGGTGAAGCCCACCCTGTCACCCCCATATCTGTGGAACGAAGCCAGGAAGTGAAAACAGAGGCCCAGAAAGTGAGCAGAGCATGCTGCTGCCTTACCCTGCATCAGGAATAGGGAGAAGAGGATGGACAATGCCAGGCAGCTTCCCACTGCCAGCCAATAGGCCTTGTAGACCTGGAACGCCACTGCCCCTTCTTTCTTCTCCTCCTCACGCTGGAGGAGGCAAGTGGCTTGCTCTGGTTCCTCTGCCTTTGCTTCCAAATCATCCTGCTGCTCTTGTTGATTCAGGGCTGTGGGTAAAAGGCACAGATCAATGCAGCAACAGGTTCCCTGGAACAGCAGCACCTACTCCCTGCAACCATGGGGAAGGCTACTCTCTGCTCTGAGGAACCCCCTCAAAGATCTATTCCCTCTCCCTTCTCTTTGCAGTGCAGCTCCAGTACACTTCAGTCAGGAGGTCCTGCTGCAGCTCGTGGTGCCAGTCAGGACATGGCTTCCTGGCCATCGTTTGCTGCTTGAGGAAGGATGACTTGTCTCTGGTCCCAAGCATACAGAAGACTCCTAGCCAGCTGTGCAATAATGCACAGAATGTGGGAATGGGACTCTTTTCCAAGTCCAGCAGTCATCAGTCACACTTCCTCACTTCAGCAGATTTGGTTATTGCTAAGGGGCCAGGATGGCTCAAAGAAGCCTGCATGTTCACATCTCCTTTCCACATGTATCATGGGGATCTAACTCATTCTCCCAAGAAAGGGTGGTGAAGCACCCTCACTGACCAAGCACAGGGAGGAGCCCAGAACTGCTGGATTCTCCCCATCCCAACTCACTTCACAGCAACCAGCTCCCTCTCTTCCTACCTTGGCTGTTACTGGCTACTTTCCCTCCCTGTCCCATGAGTCTAGCTGCCTTGAATTCCTGTGTGGAGATCAGAGCAGGAAGTAGAGGGTTCTGCCAGGCAATTTATTCTGAGTGACACTGTCCCTCTCTCCTCCTTAAGTCCCCATGTATTGACCTTTATCCTGTTTCTTCTTGTCCTTCTGGTGGAGCTTGGGGATGGCTTCCACCAAAGGCAGGATCTCAGATGGGGTTCCTAGAAAGACAGAAGCATGAATGCTTTATATTCCACGGAGCTCTTAAGGATTGAAGAGTCCATTTGGATATTCAGCACAAGATGGCTCAGGTCTGTTCTGTCTCTGCACTTCTGTCCTCCTACCCAGCACGTGCACCCCCATAACTATTGCCCCTGTTCTACTCTGCTCATGCCTCTCTGTCCAGAGCTGGCCTGCTTTATCCTTGTCCCGCTACATTTCCCACACCCTCATTCTCCCTGCTCATCTGCTGTGCTCCTGAACCCTTATGTTTCCATGAACTCCAGCCTAGTTAATCCCATCCCCTCTGCAGCTGTCAGCTTTGATCTTCCATGATCTGTTTCCCTCTAAACTCATATAGTATTACTGTCAGGGTGAGGGACTGAGTCCTGAGACCTGAAGCCTGGTCTGCAGCCAGAAACACAAGCAACAAAAGGCATGATGCTATACCTATATTGACTATTCTGCCATGGTCCATCAGCAATAAGGTGTCAGCCTTCTTCAAAAACTCGGTCCGATGGGTGCAAAGGATCCTGGTCTTGTGCTTGAGAATCCCTAGAATGCATTTCTGCATAAGGTGATTGGCTACATCAGCATCAACTGCTGCCAGCGGATCATCGAGGAGATAGATTTCCTTCCCCTGAGCAAGTGGAAGAAGAGACAGTGATACAGCCCCCAGCTCCTTCTGTTCCAGCTCTATGTCATTAGATGCCACTGAAAAGAAGGATGCATTTGGCTTGGGGCAGTTCCTAACTCCTGGAGTCTCAACCTCGATCAGTTGAAGGTGCTTCTGGACCACCAACTGTTGTGAGCGTCTAGTCCTGGCTTTGCACTTGAAGGTTGTGTATGCCACAACTGGCCTCCTGTACCTTTACCTGGTAAACAGCTCTAGCCAGGGCAATACGAGCCTTCTGTCCCCCGCTGAGGGTCACACCATTCTCACCCACCTCTGTCTGGTCTCCTGCTGGTAAGATCTGAAAGTGAAACACACAAGAGCATCCATTAAAAAGTTGCTTCACAGATGCAGCGTGATTGGGGTGGACAGCGGGGGAAGGTTCAGAATCAGGATTCCTGGGTCTGATGCCTGCCTCTGGTACGAACTCACTAAGACACCTCAGGCAATACCCAGTGGTCTGGCTTGATAGGAAGAGATGCCAAGTACCCCTAGCTCAAACTGAACTCCCAGCACTTTGCATCTCAAAAAATCAAGCTGTCAGCCCCGGTGTGCCTCTGCTTTCCTGACTACAAAACAGGAGCAGGAGTCCTTTCCTCCCTCCCTGGTACAGCAGGAAGATTTGCTGGCCAGTGTACCCAGCATGCTTGGAGCCTGCAATGCAGTGTTTACTGACTGGAGGAAACAAACTCAAGCCATCTACTTGGCCCCACCATGGGGACAGGCTCTCTGCTCTGGCAGTTTCAGCTCTCAGCTGGCTCTGGCTATTGGGAAAATAAATACTTAATGCACAGGACTCATAGGCAGCCCCAATAACCTCTCTTTGTCTTGGGATCCAAAGCTCCCACTCCTCAGGAGACATCTTAAAGAAAACAGTTAGAAACACTGCCCCGTCAGCTCTCCCCAATTCCAAGAGGGGAGAGCCTCAGTCTACTAGGAAGCAGCACTAACAGAAAAGCAGCACCTGGGCTGTGTGAAAGACAGGGCTCATATGGTTTAGGAAGGAGGAAGAGGCAGGGGAAATGCAAAATAGGAACTGCTTTTCTTCTGTGCTGTCCTGAATTGGCAGAGGTTTAGGCTCAGACCCAGGGCAAGGCCTGTGAGAGCTGGCAGACCTTGTCCCAGGGCACTCACATTCAGGTCATCGGAAAGTGCACAGGCCTCTAGCACCTCCTGGTAGTGCCTGGCATTGTACTCCTTCCCAAAGAGGATGTTCTCACGGACAGTGCAAAACTGAATCCAGGGCTCCTGTGCGGCCAGGCCGAATCCTTGCTCCAGATTCCAGACATACACGTGTCCACCCAGCCTGCAAATGACGTGCAGACCAGGGGGAGAAAAGAAAAGGTGAAATTTCCTCAGGAGAGCGTGCCTGGGAAGTGGGACAAACCTCTTAGGTATCCCTCAGAACAGGGCTGCTGTAAGGGCTGGGGAGGGAGTGGGGGCAAGAGGTTTTTGGCAACTTACTTGATGAGTTCTCCAGTAATTGCTGCCAGCAGAGAGCTCTTTCCGCAGCCGACCTTTCCAACAACGCCAACAAGCTCCCCCTACCGGGGAAATGAGCAGATTCATTACATTAAAGCTTGGATCTCCTGTGATGGCTCCCCATACCATATACCCTGCTCCCCACCCCCACCTTTCTCACTGCCAGGTCCTGAACAAAGAGTTGCAGAGTCCCTCTGGATGGATGCTGCTCAGCACTCTCCTTCCCAGCTGACAACCAGGAGAAGGTAGAGTCATGCATTTCCAGTGCAGAGGATGGGAATGAGGGACCATCTGCAAAGGAAAAGCTGCCCAGTTACTGCATTAACCTCACAGTAGGAAGCAACATGGAGCTGGGCTCAGCATCCCATCCAGCACTGTGCTCCCTGGAAAGCCAGCCCAGTCTTAGATGCAGAACACGTGATCAGCCCCACACCTGAATGGAGAAGACCCATTTCTGATGCACTCCACTCAGCTGCAAGAGGCCACAGCATGACACTGACACATCCCTGTTGCAGCCTCCCCTCAGCCACCTTCACTCTTCTGTCCTTCACCTACCACTGTGTCTCTGTGGAAAGCTCATGCAAACCCTCCTGGAGTCACTCCCAGAACTGCTAGCTTCCTTTGGTATGAAGATGCCAGAGAACAGCAGGGAGCTGGCAACAGGGTGAGGGAGAGGAAGAAGGGTGTACAGGGAGGGGAGCAGAGAACTATCGTCCTCCATGCCACTTTATCAACCAAAGGCAACATGGCTGGCAGCTTCAGTATCAGGGGAGATTTTGGAGAAATGAGTGAGGAATGATAGGCATGCTCAACCTCTGGCCTGTGGACCAGAGCTGGCCCACAGCACTGTATCATCTGGCCCACAAGGCTCCTCAGAGGGCCAGTAATTTGGTAATGGAAGAGCAGTGGCACCACTACTCAGTTGCTAAATCTCTGGACCTGGAGAGAGCCCCAGGCCCAGCACACTGGATCCAGTGCCTGATTCCAATGCAGAGGCCCGGTTGGGGGCAGCACCAGGCTCCAGGGCCCAATTCCAGAGGAGATGGAAGGGGGAAGTGCCAGGCCCCCAGGACTTACCCAGTCTACAAATGGGTCCCACACCATGCATCTGGCCTGGGGAGCCAAAAGGTTGAGCACCACTGACTTAAGGTATCTGGTGCTGGTACAGAAGAATCCTGTGGTCACAACCCCTATGGGAGCCTTTCTACAGGGGATGAAGTGTGTGCTCACCCTCATTTCTGTCCCCACATCAGTTTGACCAAAGGGTCATAGCTCAGTGCTCTTGGGAGTTCAGAGGAGGTGACCAGAATTTCCCTAAACGTTCACTTTGGTGAGTAGAGCCCTGCTCCCCTCAGACTGAGGCCCTGTGCACCAAAGCCAGCTGCACTGCTCAGGGTTCTCCACTCTTTCCCAACTCCCTGCGGCAGGATTCACCCAAAAGCTAGTAGTGCCTGTTTTGCCTGGTTCCCAGCCCACAGCCATATACCCAGTGAGTAATAGGCCTCCAAGTCCTGGTCCGAGAGCTCCAAGAAGCGCTGGATTCGATCCAGGGACACTTTGGCTTCCAAGATTCCATTCAGCACCCATGGGAAGTTATTGAGGGGGAGAATAAGCATCCCGACAAGTGCTAAGGCTGTGAACACCTGTGTGAGAGACGACAAGGAACCAGGTGGGAGTGACGCTTTAGCATGCCATGTACCCAGAAGAATTTCCCAGTCAAAGAGCTGCAATAGGGACCAGAACATACCCTTGCAGGTTTGTGATACCACCCTCAGAGGGTGAAAGGTATCACCCTCTGTTGCCAGGGTAGCCATGGCTGCACCCCACATGATGGGCTCAGCTGTATTCGCAGGGGAGATCTCCCCTCAACTCCACAGGTGGGAGGGGTAGAAGTGCTGCACTGTCACACAGTTACCTGCTGAAAGTGGTTCTGAAAAACCATTCTGGCCACAGCAGTCCAAGCTGAGCACTGATGCTGCTCAGGGTCTCCCCCATTATTACCTTGGTGGCAGTAAGCTGGTGCCCGAGCAGAACATAGGTGATGAAGATGACAATGGAGACAACCACTGGGAGTGCAGCCCACAGGTACACACACACAGCATCCAGGTACTTGATAGCTCGCAGCTTCTGTAGCTCCTTGGCCCGGCAAAAGTTCACACGGGCACCAAAATGCCGCTCCCAAGTGTAGAACTTGATCACTCGCATGCCACACAGGAATTCTGTCATCAGCTGCAGTAGAAGAGGAGCAAACAGCGTGGTCTGAACTTGGTCTGCTCTATGTCACACTGACACTAGCCATGCCGAGCTGAGAGAGAGAAGCCAAGACTTGGCCTTTGCTCTTACTAAGAGTCATGATGGAGAAACAAGGAGCTGCTTATCAGCAACTAAGATGCATCTACAATGGTCAGGAGCTCTGGCCCTTCTCTATTGGTATCACCTCACCTATTCAGCTCATCTCACCCAAGTGAAAGTCTAAATCTCATGCTCAATATTTCAAGCCCAAGGGAAACCAAACTAGCTCTTCCTAAAGGAAGAAGCTCATCCAACAGACTGGTCCTAAGTTACTTGGAGAAGAACCAGGGGAAGGCAGGAGAGGAAGATGCAACCATTTTAAGGTAGAAAGACTTACTACAAATCAGCTGCATAACTGTTTTATCTGTCCACTCCTATCTTGGGGTAAGTGGAAGTTAAAAGCAAAAGGGTGAATTACCACAGTTTAGATTTACTTACTGTATGACAGAAACAGACAACAGTTACAGATTCACTAATGAGCCTTAAGTCCCCATAGTATAATTGTTCATCTGTCCAGCCCCTAAATGAAGCTTTTTGGGGGGGTGCCTATGGTGAGAATGCCTACAGATGCTCAGTGTGTGTGGGACTAAGACTTACATTTCTGTGCTTCTGAAATGTCTGGAAAATGGGTAAGAGGAGAGGCTGCTAAGAGTCATGTCCCCACTGGAAAAGCCAGGTTCAAACAGCCTAAAACTCCATCATTCAGGATATCACCTCTTTGAAGGGGAGCTTTTAAGGTAAGTTCTTTCTTTAATTAAGAGTAACTAACCTAGGTACCTGCTGAAAGTGGTAACCTAGATATTTAGCAGAAGTAGCTGAAACTCAACAGTGAGACCAATACTTAAGTCCTTTTTTTAAGTAGTAGCTGTAATTAGGGCAGAGTATGACTAAACAGAAATTCAACCTGTAAATTCAAAGTTTCTAGTCTAAGGGGACCCATAAATCAAAACCTTCTTAAAAGAAGAAACTCAGTTTTAACACTTCTAAAAATATGCAGGTAGAAGTCTAGTGACAAGCTGCAGTCTACCCAGTTTATTGCACCAGGTGTAGAATGTATGATTACCTGCCCCAGGGGCAGCTTTCATATGTGTACATCTGATGCAAAGAACTCCTGGCTCTGAGAGACCAAGTACATTCTTGCAGGGTTAAGATGGCAGAACTGAAGCAGCTATAGGAGGCAGAGAGGCTCACAGATGAGGCTTTCAGGGACACTGAAGAGCAGTACTACCTCCACAGTAGCAACTCCTATACTGCTAAGGAGGATGAGAGCCTCAGGGATGGAGGACATCGAGCCGAGAAGGAAGTAAACTAGATGGGACCCACCTTCCACCTGATGTTACAGCATCCTCTTGCAACAAGGATACAGTACTCCTCCAAGGGAGGGAACCCCAAAGAATAGGAGGCAGGTGGTGGTTGTGGGCAATTCGATTATTAGAGACATGGATAGCTGGGTCTGTGACATCTGAGAGGATTGCAGGGTGACTTGCCTGCCCAGATGCAAAGGTAGCAGACCACCGAGATGTGTAGATAGGCTGTTAGGAAGGGCTGGGAAGGACCTGGAGGTTGTGGTCCATGGGGGTACCAGACACATAGATAAGGATAGCAAGGAGGTCCTAGAAGCTAGATTTAGGCTGCTAGGGAGGAGGCTGAAGTCCAGGATTTCTACGGTAGCACAAGCCAGGTAGACAGGCAAAGCTTCAGAGTCTTAATGCATGGCTGAGATGAGGGTGTATGGAGGAAAAGTTTAGGTTTAATAGGAACTGGAGGACCTTTTGGAACAGGAAAGAGCCTGTACAGAGGGATGGTTTCCACCTGAACCAAAACAGTACCAAAATGCTGGCACATAATATTAAAAAAGTGGTAGACCAGCTTTTAAACTAAAAACGGATAAAGCTGACAGTTGCAGAACAGCACACAGTTCGGATGGGGATAAGAAACAGGGTGAAGGCAAAGAACAAGCAAAATACCTTTAGTAAATAAAAGGTCACATAGAAGTAACCAACTAGGCAACAATAAAGTGTATACCTGCTTTTATACTAATGCTAGAAGTCTAAGATCAAAAGGCAGGGGAACTTGAATACAGCAAATGGTGATATTGATGTAACAGGTGTCTCTGAAACACAGTGGAACAAGGAAAATCAATGGGATGCTGTAATACCAGAATCCAAGTTATACTGAGTAGGTTGTACTGGTGGGGGAGTGGCACTGGTGGAGGAGTGGCATCAAAGATTATTGAATCAAATACGTTAGATTTTTCAACTGATAAGAGAGGTTCCATAGAATCTTGTGGATGAAAATCCCAGGTTTCAATAGAAAAAAAAGGCACATCTAGGGATATACCATTGACCCCACCCAGCTAGGACAGCAGCAGAGAACTAGAAATGCTAATGGAGTTGAGAGAGGCTGTGGCAGCAGAAAACATAATGAGGGCCTTCAACTATCCACAAATAGACTGGGTCAATCTAACATCAGGTCAGGATGTACAGACCACATTTCTTGACTTTATAAAAGACTGCTTCCTGGAGCAGTTACTCTTGGAATCTGCAAGAGGAAAGGCATTCTTGACCTAATCCAAAGCAGTATACAGGATTTGGTGCAAAGGGTAACTGTTACTGAGCCACTTGGCAATAATGGCCACAATACAGTGGTTTCTTCAACATCCATGTAGGAAGGGAGACAAGAAACTCTACCAGGGTATCCTTTAACTTTAAAAAGGGAGACAACACCAAAAGGAGGAAGTTAAAAGGGGGCCCTAAAGCAGTAAGGAACTTTCAGGCAGCATAGGAACTACTTAAGAACATCATACTGGAGGCACAAAGAAAATGCATACCGCAAATCAAAAAAAAAAAAGGAAAATGGACCAAAACAAAGCCAGTACACTTTAATGGCAGAATTGCAGAGGCAGGCAGCAGAAAAAAAGGCTTTTTTCAAAATGTGGAAGTCAAATCCTAAATGAAGAAAATAAAAAGAGAACATAAACACTGATAAAGCAAATGTAAAACTGTAATAAGACAAGCTAATAGACTTGCTAGAGACACAAAAGGGAACAATAAAAATGTCTTTAAGTAAATTAGAAGCTGAAGGCCTGCCAGGGAGTCAGCTAAGCCTTTGGATGACCAGGGGGTAAAAGGGGCATTAAAGGATGACGGGGCCATTAGCCAAGAAACTAAATGCATTCTTTGCACCTGTCCTCACTGTGGAAGATGTTAGAAAAATTCCATCACCAGTTCCACTCCTCTCTAGGGACAAGTCAGTGGCGCTGACCCAAACTGAGGTTTCAATAGATGAGGTCACGGAGAAAATTTATAAACTAAACAGTGGTAAATCACCAGGACTTGATCGCATTCACCCTAGGGTCCTAAAGGAGTTCAGATCAGAATCTGCAGATCTCCTAACTGTAGTATGCAACCTATCACTAAAAATAGCCTCGGTACCAGAAGACTGGAGGGCTGCCAGTGTGACTCCCATATTTAAAAAAGGCTCTAAAGGGGATTCAGAGAACTATAGGCCAGTGAATCTAATTTCTGTTCCTGGAAAACTGGTGGAAACAATAATAAAGAAAAGGATTATTCAGCCAGTAGATGAACATGACTTGCTGGGGAGGAATCAACATGGCTTTGTCAAAGGGATATTGTGCTTCACCAACCTACTTGAATTCTTTGAGAGTGCCAATAAGCAGGTGGATCAGGCCAATCCAGTTGATGCTGTATATTTGGACTGCCAGAAAAGCCTTTGATACAATCCAACATCAAAAGTTCTTAACTAAGTTAGACAGTAATAGGATTGCAGGAAACATTCACTTGTGGATTAGAAATTGGCTCCAAGATAGAAAGCAAAGACTGAGTGTAAATGGTCAGTTTTTAGGATGGAAAAAAGTAAACAGAAGGGTCCCCCACGGATTTGTGTTGGGGCCAGTGCTGTTTAACATATTCATAAATGATCTGGAAAATGATCTAGCAAGGTGGTCAAATTTGCCGATGACACAAAATTATTCAAAGAAGTAAAAACCAAGGTGGACTGTGAGAAACTACAGAAGGTTCTGTCATGATTGAGCAAATGGGCAACTAAGTGGCACATGCAATTCAGTGTAGGTAAGTGTACAATTATGCACCTGGGCAAAAATAACCCGAGCTATACCTACACCATGATGGGCTTTGCCTTAGCTGATACCACATAGGAAAGAGATCTAGGAGTCATTGCGGACAGTTTGCTAAAAACATCAGCTCCGCGATCAGTAGCCGTCAAAAAGGCAAACAAAATATTAGGAATTATTAAGACAGGAACTGTAAACAAAAAAAGGATTTATGCCCCTTTATGAATCCATGGTACATCTACACCTTGAATACTGTGCCCAGTTCTGTACCCCACACCTCAAAAAGGATATAGAAGAACTAGAGAGGATATGGAGAAGGACAACAAGGATGATTAGCAGTATGCAGGGCATGAATGACTGGTGCCATTTGAGTCGGGCAGGGGGGATGCGCCCCCCTCCCTCCCCCTGACACCAGCTACAGGGGGGCAGGGGGGTGTCCCCCAGCTGCTAATCTCACTGACCGGGGGGTGGTCCCCTGGTGGCTGATCACACTAACTGGAGTGGGGGGGACCACGACTGATCTCACTTGCCAAAAAGCAGTGCGGCCGCTTTTGCTGGAGGCCCCACTCTGCAGCTGGCACCCACAGGGGGGCACCAGTGCTCCTGCCTGTCCCCTGCCCATCGCCTAAACAGGGAGCATGGCTTAACAGGGGTGCTCCAGAGCTCTCAGGGGGTGCACATTGATGGAGGGGCTTCCATATGAGGAGAGACTCAAGAGGCCAGGCCTATTCAGTTTAGAAAGTCATGCCAGGGGGTGGAGGGGAACACATGATAAGGGCTTACAAAATACTACATGGCGAAGAGAAGGTAAATAGGGATTCATTATTTACTCTCTCTCACAATACAAGAACTAAGGGCCACAATATGAAACTAGTAGTTAGTAAGTTTAAAGCTAAAAAAAGCAGTTCTTTTTTACACAGTGTGTAATTAATGTCTGGAACCTATTGTCACCAGGTGTTAGGGAAGCTGACAGTTTAGCTAGATGCAAAAAAGGACTGGATAAATTCTTGGAGGAAAGGTGCATCAGTAGCTTTTGAGTATGGAAGTTAGGGATCTAGCCTCTGAATAAGAGCTTCCTAGACCTTAAATGCTGGAGGCTGCACGTATGAAAGGAACAGTGAAAAAATTTAGTTCACACCCTGTTCACTCCCCCAGTTTAGCATCCACTCTCTGCCAATATGTGACACAGGATAATGGGCAAGATGAACCTACGGTCTCACCCAGTACATAGCAATTCTTCTCTTCTGCCAATTGAGCAGCACAGGCTGAAATGGCAGAGGATGGGGAGGGTGAATGAAGTGGCCAAATCAGAGGTACAAAACCAGCAATAAAGCATGGAAACATCCCCTAGAAACCAGTGGCCTGCAGACGGTCCTAGATTTGGAAGACACCATTTAGAATATGTGATAGCAGCAGCTCTGAGGAAACAGACTGGGGGTTCAGAGGTCCTTCTACTCTCAATAAAGGAAACCCCAGGGGTGACTGGATACACTACAGAGGCCACAATAACATTGGACAACAATTGCACTCTTGGTAGAATCAAAAGGACACAGCATCTCACCACCCGACACTTCCCATCAAGGCTGCTGGGTTCCAAGGTGGATCCAAACAGCTGGAGCTACAAGAGTGACTGAAAGATACTGTGGCAATGAACCCAGAGCCACATGCTGCCCCCTTACCTTGACTCGTGTGTCTTTGTGTGTCAGCATCTCCTTGTTGTTCTCCATGATGCGGTTTGCTATGACCTTGTTGATGGGCACGAGCAACAGGGCCAGGGCCAGGCCTCCCAGGAAAGCTACACCCACCTGCTGGTAGAGGAGGTAGAGAGTGATGGCAAACTGGAAAGGGAGGCTCCACACCTCGTGGAAACTGATGCAGAAGTTGATGAGCCGATCAGTGTCTGTGCTCATGAAGTTGACGATCTCCCCCATGGTGAATCTAGCCAGGCTGGTGCTGCTGACCCGGAGGGCCTTGCGGTATATGGCAGAGATGACTGCTGTGCGCACCATCAACATCACCTTGTTCACCTCATAGCTGAACTGGTTCCGTAAGAGAGCACCCAGAAAGGAGCCAGCAAAGAGACCCATGGCATACAGTACCCCATGGCTCAGGGGCTCCTGGCGTGACTCCATGAAATTAACCAGCAGGTTCAAAAGCAGAGGACCTGAGAAACCCAACAGGCTGCCAACCAGCTTCAGGAGCCCAAGGGAGTAGTATCGGAGCCCAAAAGCTGCATGCAGCACTGAGAGGAGTCTCACAGCCTTCTGAGTGCTGTGTGAGCTTCCAGGAGCATGAAGGGAATCTCCGCTTGCATCACCTTTAGAAACCATTGGGCTAGTGGGAGATACTATCTCTTCCTCCTCTTGCCTGAGAGCTGCTTTTTCCTGCCAGCAGGAGTAGAAATGGTCACGGACCCTGGCAGCCTGGAGTCGTCGAGGTAGAAGGTAGACATCTTGTGGCTGATTCAGCTTCCACTGATAGCCGCGCTGCATAAGAGGATTTGTCCAAGTATAGAAGAAGCGTGAGAGCCAGCTCTCGCCATCCTCTGCCACTCCCTGCCAATCAGGTGCCAGGATCCCTGACTCTGAGAAGGGAGGGTCATGCTGCCAGGGGTCATTGATGGAACAAAATTCTTGCCTGCTGGCAACAGGAGTGATGTACCCAATCACATAAATAAGCAGACAGGCCAGCTGTAGGCAGAGGATGGAAAGTCTAAAAATGAGAGCAGGATGGTTATGGAACCAGACCATCTCATGCTGGCAGTGCCAAACCAGTGTGATGACAAAGCCAGGGATGGGTAAGAGAGTGAGGAGTGCCATGGCTGCAGGGCCACGGGAAAAGCTGTAAACGGACCTGTAAAGCATGAGAAGTGCCAAGCTGTGAGTGAGCCATGCCAACAAGGCAATGCCACTTGTCAGCACTTCCAGGTACAAAGGGCCTAGCTGCTGCTGAGACATGACTGCTGGGATTATGTCAAGGATAGGCAGGCCAGCGAGTATGAAGGAGGCAGCAATTCTGCATGTCCAGCCAGGTCTGTGAGGAGCCCCAGGACCAGGAGATCTAGAGAAGAAAACATTGGAGAAAGCTTTACAGTGGAACAAGCAACCATCCCCTTACCTGGGACTCAATCCTCTGCTTCCTTCCTTTTTCTTCCACTGCTTCCTTCCATATCTATCCACTCTCAGTCCATACCCCTTGGGGTGATGCCAGGCTCTCTATTCCATTCCCCAGCTTCAGAGCATTTAGAAACGTAGGGGCTGCCATAATGGATGATGTGTCCATATAATCTGACATTTTTGTCAGTACCAGACAACTCAGAAAAGTACAAGAAAGCCCATAGTAGAAGCCAACTTGAATCACCTTCCAATAAGGGAGTTCCCTCCTAACCTGAGGCAGTTTGTGGTAGGATCAGGCACTGGTGCATGAGAAGTAAAATCTGTTCTAGAATATATTATTATCCTCTCTATTGTAACTCTGGATGGCTACAATCTCCATACTATGGGGTACCAATCCTTTCTTGGCTTCTGCTAAGCTCTTGGCATCTGTGGTATCTTGTAGTAGCAAGTTCCACCAGCTAAGTGTACATCAGGCAATAAAACATTTCCTTTTCATTTATATGTCTGCTGCCTTTCAGTTTCATTGAAGTGTGTTCTTTGTGGACTAAAGGAACAGGAAAATACAATATGAGAGAGAAACTCTTCTTAGTTTCTCTCCACCAATTATTACTTTGTATATCTCTCTCATACATCTCTTACTTCAGGCTCATATCCTCTCTAGCCTAACCAATTCCAGTCTTTTCAACTTCATCCATATAAAAGTTTTGTTCAGGTCCCTGCTCATTCTTATTACCCCAGCCACTTCTGCAAGAGCCTTCTTGAGAGCGAGTGACCAGAGTTACAGTGCTCCAGAGGAGAACATACCATTAATAAAACTGTTTTTTTTCTTTCCCATACACTGGGCGGGTATTTTCATTTAGTAGTCAACAGCAGTGACCCAGGCTTGCTCCTCAGTAGTTATAGTTAATGTAGACTCCAGCTGTGTGTCAGACTTTCCCTTTTTTAAAACAATACAAATTAAGAAGCTGCAGAGAGGCTGCAGTTTGGATATGAACCAATGAAGGAGACACACAATAGCCTTCCACAATTACTGAAAGGAAGATGAAGAACTGTTTAGGGCAGCTGTGTCAAAGATCTGGTCTGCAAGCTGCATCCAGCCCATGGAACCACATCATCTGGCCCCTGATGCTGGTCCCATGCATGGCCAGTCCAGGACCCACCCATATGCTGGATCCAGTGCCCACAGTGCCTGGTTCAATCAGTCTGGGCTCTGTACTGCAAGCAATATCCACCTTGGCCAGAGTGGGTGCCAAGTCCAGTGCAATCCTGGACTAGCTGGAAAAAGCACCATGGGCACTGAATCCAGCATATGGTGGGAAGTGGGTCCTTGGGCCTAATTTGGCATGAGGGACCAGCCCTGCACCATTCATCTGACTTAGGAACTAGTTCTGTACTCCACAGGGCTAAATGGGTTTGACACTCCTGATTTAGCTGATATGTAAAGTTATAACTGGGAGGGAGGAAGGGGAAAAAACCCTACCATCCTTTATGAACTTTTCTCCGTGCTCCTTTACTATAAATGACAGAAAGGCAGAGGGCTCTGTACCTTGATGTGCCCACATAGCATGCACTGACTAATGCAAGCATCACGTGAGGAACAGCATTCAAAGTCAGCTGGTTAAAGCAATGGCCAACATTGCCATGTATCCAGACAGGAAGGGGATCTTCTGGGCTAGTACCACACAGACCAGACACTATGTTCTCCATCCTCTGCAACAGCCAGGAACACCTAGGAGAGAAGAGAAGAAAGAAAAGGAGTCAGATCTGCAAACAGGTCAGTCACAGGACAAATGAAGGATAGGTGGGAACAGAAAGGAACATCAGACTGGAAGGGGACCTCTGGGTCACTGAGTCCAATCCCTACTGTTGTAGGCAACTATACTCCACAATCCCTTTCATTAACTAATCAAGCTCCTTTGTTAAACTAGTTAAGTTTTCCCCCAGTGCTCTTCTGGGAAGGCTGTTCCAGAATCACAGGGCTTTAGAAACCTTTTGATTTCCAGCCTTAAATTGCTCATGGCTTATTTATACTTAAGTCATTTAATAATATTACTCACATATTAACAATACACACCTCACTTTTCTGCAGGTCACTTAATATAGATTTCAAAGCATTTTATAAACACGTATTAATTACATCTTTCAGACT
This sequence comes from Crocodylus porosus, assembly GCF_001723895.1. NCBI lineage: Eukaryota > Metazoa > Chordata > Crocodylia > Crocodylidae > Crocodylus > Crocodylus porosus. The sequence goes on from NW_017728943.1 coordinate 82,601,113, forward strand.
TTTCTTCATTTCATAAGGTAGGCAAGTCACACATGGAATTTGCTGTACTATGTGGCCACCTGTGACAGACAAACTGTTCTTTAACAATGCACGACAATCACATGCAACACTTTAGAATGGGAAGTGGAAGAAAAACCTGTGCCAAGCCAGAAGTGCAACTTATGCTTGGTTTTAAAAATGTTTTTTATATGTTTTATATTAGCAATCCAGGTCTTCTCCAGCTGGGCATCCTCCCCATCAGCTGGAGAAATAGTATGTGATAACATTACTGAACTAAATGAGAAGCTACAGTCCTTGAGTGGAGAAAGGAATATTTGGTAACTAGTGTTTAAAATGTGCCCCCCAACCACTTATGAAAATCCCCAGGCTCATGAACAGCATGGGGAAAGGACACTTTTGTTAAGGAATAGATGTCCCCCGCCATCCCCCTCCCCTTCTAATATGGTGGCTCCCAACAAGCTGAGTTTAGGCCTGGGCCAAGCAAAACAATGCCAGTCTGGACTCGAGATGCCTGGGACAGAGGTGGTTACCTGCCATAGCCTAAAGCCAGGCAGAAATCAGGGTTAGACAGGGGTTGATGCAGGAGGTGTGCACTTGTGCACTTGCACCCCTTTTGATTCCCGCTCTACCCGAAGTTTAAAACCAACCGCCTGGCAGCGGCAGCAGCACTTCTAGTCAGGCAGTGCTGAGGGAATCACTTGACTTCATGGCTCATT
>NW_017728943.1:82602158-82604434 GCF_001723895.1 Crocodylus porosus
TATTATATTTATTTTATAAGTTTATTACAATTACTTTATATGACATTATAATTACTTTATATGACAAAAATTTGCTGGTGGTACTTAAGGTTGTATTGTTTACATTGGTGGTGTCCAATCTATCAGCATTTGGGAACCACTGGCCTAGGGGGTTAGATGTGCACCTGGCAGACTAACCTCACTGGAAATGGACCGCAGGAGCTCGTTTGCTTGGTCACACTGCCTTGAGCAGGAGGCTGGACTAGATGGCCTTGTGAGGCTAGCCTTGTAGCCCTCCTTTCCTCTGATCTTATGACCCCAGCCAGGCCACAAGAGGACTCAGGCTATGTGTCTTAGTCTGCAAGGTGCACATCTGCCCTGACCCCTAGGATGAGAAGTGGCTTCCACCCTCCTCCCCCTCGTTTCTACGGTTGCCAACTCTGTTTGAATCTATTCTGTCGGATTTCTAGAACACCCATGTGCCCACAACACACAACACGAATGCATCCGTGCGCTTGCGTATATCAGTTATGGATTACGGTGAGTAAACTTTATGTCAGGAAGGCAAATGCAGTTACTATGACATTTAAAAAACCCACTGGACCACTGTATAAATCAGATTTGACATATAATACTTATTTCAATGAATATTCTGTCATTTATCTTCCCCGTGATTCTCAGCAGTCTCCTGGAGATTTCCATCTCATTCCTGGAGACTCCAGGGCAATCCTGGAGGGCTGGCAACCCTACTTGTTTCTGAAAGCAACCCTGGGGCACCCAGCCCAGTCACAAGCACACCCTGGGGAGGTGGTGGGGGCAGATCCCACCCCTGCTGCCTGGACGGCTTCCTGCTCTGCAGTGGGCTGGGGAAGCAGAGCTGTCCTGTGCCCAGCTGGGCTGGGGGTGATGCTGTCCCGCCCGCAGCACAAGACGTGGGGCAGGACGAGGAGCACCGCACCGCAGGCAGGAGACCTTCAGTGACGTCATCGCGATTGCCTTCCGCCCCCCTCGGGCGGCTTCTGACCCTCGCCCCCTGCCGTACCTCGGATCGGCAGCCCCTCCGGCTCCGGGACGCGACCTACAGCACCGGCGGGGCCCCGCTTCCTGCCCGCCTGCGCCCCCTGCGGCCGGGAGGGCTCCCTGCGGGCTGGAGGCCGGGGTGGTGTGGGAGGGGCTGGCTGCGCCTGGGCAGGGCCTGTATGGGGGGGGGCGGAGGGCACCGCATTGGCCCCACTGGGGTTGGTACTGCCCCCGTCACCTCCCCCTGCCTTGCAACGAGCTGTGCGCGGCCTCAGTAACGCCTCGACCAGCTTCTCAATGTCAACCACATGTGGAAGCAGAATGCCTCCCCCCGCAAAAAAAACCCCCTCCCTTGCCCCATAATACGGGGCTAGGCCAGAGGCAGGGATTTGGTAGGGTGCTGTCTTTGACTGGAGCCAGGGCAGAGCTTGAGCGGCCTCAGAATGCCCAGCGCTCTTCCTTCCGCGATGGGTGCCGGCCAGTCCAAGGCTTGTGCTAGCAGTGGGAACCAAGCATTTAGCCCTGCAGGCCAAATGAGTGGCACGGGCTGGTCAACCAGTAGGATCATCTGGCCCCGTGTGCCAGGATCTGGCCCTGCACTGTCTCTGTTGGGCCCTGTACCAGGATCAGCACTGTGCTGCCTGGATTGGCCCTGCGCCACCCTGATTGGCTCTGCATGCCCAACATAGCACAGAGGGCCCTGCTATCTGGCCCATGGGGCTTCCCACAGGTTTGGAAATTTGGCGGCAGGGGAACAGCGATTAACACTGCCACTGCTCCTTCACCACCACATTTTCAGACTCGTGGGAAATCCTGTGGCCCGGATGACATGGCTACATGGGTTGAGGATTGAGCACCCCTGTACCGCAGCATAAATAGCAGGAGGGAAGCAGCAGAGTGGCCAGGCTCCATGCCCGTAATTCCCCCCCTGCATAGTAGCCTGACCTAAAATATACAGTATGGGTCTGGGCAAGAAGCAAACCATTGTGCCTGAAAGCTTGTTTAACATCTCTTGTAACTATTCATTTGGTGCAATAAAAGATATCACAGAAAAACACTACCTTTGCCTCTGCAGGTACATTTTTTGGCCCATTACAGCTACAACAGCCCCCTGAGCCTACTAAAATGCCTGCTATGGGACAGGGAGATCCGGGTGATGGGGATCCCCTACCCTCCATAAATGCTGACCTCGTGAAGGAACATCTTCAGAAGCTGGATACCTTCAAGTCAGCCGGCCCTGACAATCTACACCCCAGGGTACTCAAGGAGCTGGCAAG
>NW_017728943.1:82604534-82610577 GCF_001723895.1 Crocodylus porosus
GCTGACTTCCTGCCCGTTGGGCAGGGGGCTGGACTCGATGATCTCCCGAGGTCCCTTCCAGCCCTGATGTCTATGAAATCTATGAAAATGTTCAGCGAGCCATATGAAGGAACTGCAAATGTTAGAATTAAATCCTAATTAACTGACCAACAAAGAAAGATAGGGAGAAAGGACCTAAGAAATTTGGTTTTATATATACATACATTCCCAGATGTACAATCAATACAGTACAGATATAGTTTGCAATAAGCTGTGTGTGGCCACAGTGACCATCAAGCTTTAACCATATGTAACCAGTATCAGGCCTCCCTAGCAGGCCCAAATATATACCCCATGAGTCATACATCTGGGAAAGATGTACATATATCTCCCTTTAAATAAATAAATAATAGAATAGAATAGAATAGAGCTTGTACGGCTGGGGAAGAGTAACACAGATGCTTAACGAGAGGGAGAAAGCTGGGAAGTAGGGACATCTGAAAGAGGTGTATGGATGACTGAACAAATGAAATACGGGTTGCCAGTGTGATATAGCAGCAAAGAAAGTTAATGTAAGTTTGAGCTGCATGCAGAAGCATCATTGTTTGTAGCAGATATACATGCCAGTCTTTCTCTAAATGGCTCCTTTATAACTACATCTGGAGTATTGTGTGAATTTCATTACAGAAAGATGACAAATTGGATGGAGTTTAGAGAAGTGCAACGAAAAGATTACAGAGCTGGTTGTGAAGAAAGGGTTAAAACATTAAGTCTGTGCAGTTCATTTAATTAATTAATTTTGCTATATGCATGAATGCCATGTGCCCCCAGAGGCTGGGGGGAACACGGCGAGCTCCCACAGGTGGTGGCAGCGCTGTTGATGGCAGGAGCATAGTAGCGTCAAGCAGGGAGTTCCCACAGGCTGCCGCAGTGCTGTTGGTGGCAGGGGGCAGGGGTGGTGAGCGTCGACCAGAGATTGGCGACCTCCCACAGACATTGCTGACAGTGCTGGCAGCACCTGTTTGCAGGGAGTGCACTGCCACGCTCAGGGGGTGCACTCCCTATGCGTTGCCAATGGCTATATAGATATTCCTATATAGTGCTTCTTATGCAGATGTAGCCATATAAGTCCAGAACAGACTATCATGATTTTCTGCATAATATAGCCCAACAAACTGTTCTCTGTGGGTGTGTCTACACATGCAATTAGTGCAAATGAATAAACTCTGGTGCAAATTTGAGCTGGAGTAAACTAATCCCAATGTCACCATCTACATGTGTGTTTAAATGCAGTAATTTACTTTGCCGTCAGTTAGTACCTGTCTACTATCTGAAGAGAAGAATAGAGGACTAACAGGAAGAGAGGACTCTTGGAAAGGGATGGCATCCACCTCGTGCAGAGAGCTATGTCCCTGTTCTTGGCCAGGATGGCAGATCTTCTAGATAGGGCTTTAAACTAAGATCACTGGGGGATCGGGAAACTCTAACTAGAGCACACCTGGGGACTGGCGTACAAGAAAGCTCCAATGTTGGGGACACTAGGATAACCACTTCTGAAAGAGCTGAGGGAATGGTTCTCCCACAGCTTGTCAGGAAATCAAGGTTGTCAATTGGAAGACTCAGGTACCTATAAACTAATGCCAGGAGCATGGGGAACAAGCAGGAGGAGATAGCCCTCCTACTTTCCAGTGTGCATTACAATCTAGTAGGAATCACAGAGACCTGGTGGGATTCCTCACATGATTGGAACATAGCCATAGAAGGCTAACCTTACACAGAAGAGACCAAGCAGGGAAGAAAGGTGCGGGTGTAGCTCTCTATGTAAGGGAGGAGTACATCTCCTTGGAGGCTGACATCGGCTCCAAAGAAGAAGGCTCAAAACCCTCTGGGTCAAACTATGGGGAGGGGAAGGGCACCTAACACTACAGACCACCAACCAGAGGGAGGAGCCTCTTAAGAACTGGCAGAGGCCACGTACGCACAGGACACGGTCATCATGAGTGAGTTCAATTACCCAGACATCGCTTAGAAGGAACACTCGACTACATCGGATCAGTCGCGTAACTTCCTGACCTGCATTGAATAGCTCTATCTGACTTAGGAAGTGCAAGGGCCAACAAGAGGTAATGCTCTCCTGGACTTGGTCTTGGCCAAAGGAGACAATCTGGTGAGTAACTTGTATATAGAGCATTGCCTGGGCGACAATGACCACAAGATCATCATGTTCACTGTCCAATGCAAGGCAGGCAAATCGACTAGCAGGGTTGAAGTTCTGGATGTCAAAAAAGTAAATTTCAACAGGCTCAGGGCAATAGTAGGGGAAGTGATGTGGGACCAGGGACCAAAGGTGAATGGAGTACATGAAGAGTCATTGTTCCTCAAGGACACAATCCTCGAAGCACAAAAGAAGACCATTCCTGTGCAGAAGAAAGGTAGCAGAAGGGCTGGCAAGCCCTCTTTTCTTAATAGGGATATCATGGTCCTCTTGAAAAAGAAGAAAGAGGCATACAGACAATGGAAGCTTGGGACAGTATATAAAAACGGGCCACACTTGTAGTGAGACGATTAGAAAAGCTAAGGCAGAGATTGAATTTCAGTTAGCAGCAGGTATCAAAGACAATAAGAAGTCCTTCTTTAATTATTTAGGGAACAAAAGAAAAACAAATGAAAGTGTGGGGCCACTGCTTAACACCTCAGGACAGCTGGTTACCGACACTCAGGAGAAAACTGAACTTCTGAATGACTACTTTACTTTGGTATTTCACCAGACCAAGGGGAATATCATGCGAGATAAGGTAGGCATGGTGGGATTGAGCACCTTCCTACTGTTGATGCTGAGCTGGTGCATGATCAGTTTGAAAAGTTAGATGTTTGTAAGTCAGCAGGACCAGATGAACTTCACCCAAGAGTGCTGAAGGAGCTGGCCAAGGTCATTGCGGGACCTCTGGCAAAATTCTTCCAAAACTCGTGGCACTTGGGGGAGGTCCCTGAAGACTGGAAGAGGGCCAATGTTGGGCCCATCTTCAAGAAGGGGAGGAAAGAGGACCTGGGCAAATTTAGGCCAATTAGCCTAACTTCAATCCCAGGGAAAATCCTGGACAAATTCATCGAGTCAATGTGCAATATGCTTGCAGAAGGTAGGATTCTGAATGACAGCCAGCATGGCTTCATCGCGGGCAGGTCTTGTCTTACCAACCTCATTTCCTTCTATGATTAGGTATTGTGCCACCTGGATAATAGAGAGAAGGTCAACATTATATACCTAGACTTGCAAAAGGCCTTTAACTTGGTATCCCATGATGCTCTTATGGGAAAATTAGAGGATTGTGGGTTTAACAGCTCAATGGTTAGGTGGGTAGGAAACTGGCTGTGAGGTAGAACCCAGAGAGTTCTTATGAATGGATCTATGTTATCCTGGCGAGAAGTGGCCAATGGTGTCCCTCAGGGGTCTGTGCTAGGTCAGTGCTTTTCAGCATCTTTGTCAGTTATTTGGATGTGGGGGTGAAGAGCTCACTGGCCAAGTCTGTGGATGACACCAAGCTATGGGGGAGTGTGATCATGCTTGAAGATAGGCTCTAGATGCAGGCAGACCTGGACAGGCTGGAGAGTTGGGCAGGTTGGAACCAGATGAAGTTTAACACTGAGAAATGTAAAGTGCTCCATCTGGGGACAAATAATCCCCAACACACTTACAGGCATGGTGAAATCAATTTGACTAGCACCACAACTGAAAGGGACCTGGGAGTAATAATAGATTATAATGAACATGAGCCATCAGTGCGATGCTGTAGCCAGTAGGACAAACAATACTCTGGCACGCATCGACCAATGCATCTCAAGCAAAACCAAGGAAATGATTCTTCCACTTTACTTGGCATTAGTGAGGCCACAGCTGGAGTACTGCATTCAGTTCTGGGTGCTTCATTTCAACAAAGATGTGGAAAAGCTTGAGAGAGTCCAGAGAAGAGCCAACCATATGATCAGAGACTTGCAGGACAAGCCATATGAGGAAAGGCTGAGGGACTTGGAAATATGTCAAGGGCTTGGTGAACAACTGTTCACCAGAGCACCCTTGGGGAAAACCAGGAGTAATGGCCACAAACTCCTGGAAGACTGCTTCAGGCTCAACTCTAGGAAAAACTTCTTCGCAGTCAGGGTGTTCACCTGACCCCAGTTGTCTTTCCTGTCTAGTGCAAGGGGCTGAACCCAATGATCTTTTGAGGTCCCTTCCAGCCCCTTATAATCTATGAATCTATGACTATCTGACAGCACTGTAAATTAGTCTACACCGACACAACTGCTGTGCACGTCTTTACCTAGAGCAGTGTTTCCCAACCAGGGTGCTGCAGCAACTCCAGGGTACTGCCAGCTTGTTTGAAGGGTGCCACCAGGTGTAAAGAGATAAGCAGATAAATGCAAGCTCAGGCTTGTTCCTGCCTGGTCATCCCCCACCCTCACTGCCTGCCCCCTCTGGAAGGAAGGAAGCACCATAACATATAAATCAGTTTTTGAAACTGGGTGCCACTCAATAATAACTCACCAAAGTTATGCAGGGGTGCCTCAGATCCAATGTGGGGTGCCCCAAGTCCAAAAAAAGGTTGAGAATCCCTGGCCTACAGCATAGATAACCTGATATAGGCACCGTCAATGAATGCAGAGCACAGCTTTACCTATAAAAGCACAGGGTGTCAGCACATGAGCTCAGGCTCTGCTTTCCAGCTCAGACAGAGAAAACTGGGAGACACATGAGGATCTCCAGTTTACCACATCCAGCATGAGACAGCTGATGCAGCAGTCTGGAACAGAACAATAGGTGGATATAAAGAGATCCCCTTTCCCACCCAGTATAAAACACTAGCTGGTGGAGAATTGTAGTTTATAGTGCTGAGGCTCTGGATATCCCTCTTCCCCAAGTTCTCTTTCCATCCTTTCAAGGCCAGGCTATGTCCATCCCCTCCACTTCTGCACAAAGTAGTAATTCTGTCCTTGAATGTAAGCAGCTCCTTGCAGACAGCAACCTTTCCAACCCACATTCACTGCACAGAGTGAAGCATTCTCTGAGGTTGCAAGAATAAATTTCAATGTTATCAGTAGTGCTGAAGAAGCAACATTCCAGTAGTATTCCTGTCTGTGGAAACAAAGCAATCTGGCTGAGGGATTGAAAAACAGAAGAGATAGGAACAAAGGTTGGCAGGCCAGCATATCTTATTTTCGGTTCCTTGAAAGAGAGAAAGGGATCACCGCTAAGAGCTGGCACTTACCAAAAAGTCTCTCCAGGGGTTTCAGAGGGTGAGGAAGATCTGAGGACAACCCCAAGGCTGGTATCAACTGCCTCAGAAAGTCTGCTCTCTCTTCTTCGTCTCCCAGGTAAGCCTGTTTGGCACCTGGTAGAGCCCTGATGCACTTTGCACTTTGCTTCTCTTTTATCTTGTTTTGCCAAGCAGTCCAACATGAGAAGAAATCTGCTTTACGATCAAACTTTCTTTACGATCAAACTGTCTATATATGCTTTTGATCCTTGATCAGTTTATTTGTGAGTAAACTCAGTAACGCCAACTGTCACAAAACCATTGTGAGACTCTGGATTTCAAAGTAAAAATAACTCATAGTTTCATAGTTAGTGGGGTCAGAAGGGACCTGAGCAGATGATCAAGTCCGATCCCCTGCCATGGCAGGAAAGAGTACTGGGGTCAAACAACCCCAGCAAGGTGGTTGTCAAGCCTTGTCTTAAAGACCCCCAGGGCAGGAGCCAGCACCTCTTCGCTTGCAAGTTGGTTCCAGATCTTAGCCACCCTGACAGTGAAGTAGCGCCTCCTGATGTCTAGTCTGAATGTACCCTCTGCCAGATTGTGACTGTTATTTCTAGTCACTCCTGGTAGTGCTCGGGGGAACAGGGACTCCCCCAGTGCCTGCTGATCCCCTCTGATTGTAACAGGCCACTAGATCTCCCCACAGCCTTCTTTTGTGGAGGCTGAACAGGTTCAGGTCCCGTAGCCTCTCCTTGTAGCGTCTTCCCTGCTGCCCCCTGATCATGTGAGTGGCCCTCCTCTGGACCCTCTCCATG
>NW_017728943.1:82611314-82617951 GCF_001723895.1 Crocodylus porosus
CCCTCTTCCAGTCCTCTGGCACCACACCAGAGCACCATGAGTGCCCGTACAGCTGTGCCAGTGGTCCCGCAATGACCGCAGCTAATTCCCTCAGCACTCTGGGGTGGAGATCGTCCGGACCAGTTGATTTAAATGCATCCAGTCCCTCCAGAAGTTCCCCAAGTAGATCCTCACTGACCCTTGGCCTAGGTGCACCTCCCCTGGGGCCTGAGGGGGGGCCCAGTGGGGGGCTGATCTGGTCCCTGCTCAGGAAAATGGAGGCAAAGAAGTCGTTAAATAGGTTAGCTTTGTTGTCTGGTGTGACGACCAAATTTCCTAGCATGTCTTGCAGGGGCCCCACGTTACCCGGTACCTTCTTTTTGCCCCCTGTGTATTTAAAAAAGGACTTCTTGTTGTCCTTGATCCAGGAAGTTAGTCCCAGTTTCACCTCCACCTTGGCCTTCCTGACCGCCCCCCTGCATCGCCGAGCAACCGCAGTATAATCTTCCCTGGTGATGGCCCCTCCCTGCCATTGGGTGTAAGCCTCCCTTGTAGCTAGGAGACATTCCTGGATGCTTTTGGTGAGCCATGGGGGCTTTTGTGCCCTCCTGCTCCCTTTGATCCGTGTTGGGATTTCCTCCCTTTGGGCTTGAAGGATTGTCTCCTTAAGGAGCAATCACTCTTCCTGGACAACTGGCTCCCCTCCCCTCTGGGGCCTCAGTGCTTCCCCAACTATTCTCCTCAGCTCGTTGAAGTCTGACCTCCTGAAATCTAGGGCTGCTGCCTTGCTGCAGGCCTTTGCCACCTTGCGCTGGATGATGAATTCCAGCAGGCAATGATCGCTGTCACTCCAACTCGTGATCTCCTGATTCAGGCCTCAAATCTCTGGATTTTCCTAGCTGGTAAGTGGAGGGAAAGAGGTGGGAAAGGGGAGGGAGATCTAGGTCCCTGCTGTGAGGGAGGGAGTGGGATAGGAGTAGGGGCTGGGTTGAATGGGGCCCTGGAGCCAGGGCAGCTCATCCAGAGGTGCCAGGGAGTGGGGGGCAGAGGCACGCTGCCTCCTGTGGGCTTAGGGCTCTGTATCCTGATGCCTTGCCCCAGGAGCTCAGCCGCATGACCCCAGCATGCCTCCTGGCAATGGGCGAGCAGAGGACACACCGTGCAACCAATGCACCCCATGTCCCCTGCTTGCCTGGTGGGTGGCAATGGCCTTGCATGGCTGAGCTCCTGGGGCAAGGCAGCAGGGTGCAGAGACCCAGCCCACAGTGGGCAGCTCGCTTCTGCCCCACAGGGGGCACATGCCCCCATGCCTACCCCGGGGCTATGTACTGCTGATGGGGGCTGGACCGCTCCCCTGTGCCTCTGGATAATCCGCCCCAGCCCCAGGGCTCCATCCACTCCTGCCCCTGTTCTGCCTCACTCCCTCCCTCACCACAGGGGCCTCAATCTGTGCCCCCATGCCCCTTCCCTCTCCTCCCCTGCCCCTTTCCCTCCACTTACCAGCTGGGTGCCGCCTGTGTGTCTGTTAGTGTCTCTATGCATCTGTGTCTCTGTCTGTCTGCTCCTCACTCCCAAGCCACAGCCCACCCAGCCTGCTGCTGCTTCTCACTCCTGACCCACAGTACCCCTCCTGCCAGGGTGTGTGAGGACCCCCTACTCTGGAGTCCAAACCCCACACACACACCCACAGCCCTCAACACCTTCACAAAATCTCTCCCCCCACACATACACTTAAAAAATAGCATCTCATGATTTGCATGACAACTTCTTGATTTTTTGAGTTCATCTTAAGGTTTCTGGCACAGTGGGATTGGCAGTACTGAAAGTTACTCGCAACTAAACACTCCTGGGCAGGCATCTACACACTCAGGAATGTAGGAGCAGATTTGCTGCTCCTAGCATCAAACTGTTCCCAGTTCCTGCAGCCCTGCAATGGGCACCTGCTGTCACCAGGAGGAGCTTGAGGCTTTGGCCACAGCTGCCAGCACCCAGCAGCTATCTTGAAAAGCCAGCCCTGCTCTCTGATCCCTGGCCAGCCACTTCTCTGGCCAGGAGTAGTGTATACAGCACAGGGGTAGTAAGTGGCAGCTGTCTCATTGCTGACTGGTTCCCCATACTATGGCTACTCCAGCCCCTACCCCTGGCAGCAATGCTCAGCACTCTGGGCTCCTGCTGCCACTACACTGGCCCTGCTGACCTGCTGCACACACCGATGGCTGGCCCATGGACGTCTGGGTCCTACTGGCTCTCCCAGGCACAGCAACTACCTGCCCGGCCACACCCTGTTCCATGGCCACCGCTGCTCTGCACCTGTCACCTGGTCCCCATCTTGTTGGCTGCACCCAAGCACGGAAGCCGATGACATGCTGCTAGATGCTGCCACAAGGGCTGCCTTCTCCCACCTGGGCTTCCGGCTCCATTGCCTCTGGGCCTGCTGGGCCAGCCACAACTCATGGCTGCATGTCATCCAGCAGACCTGGGATGATGAGCAGTGGCTGGAGGCATTCAGGATAACCCGGGCCACCTTCCTGGAGTGGCTGCACACTGCCCGCTTCTCGATTGGCAGGATACTGCCATGCGGCAGATACCTGGATAGCCACGCCCACCAGCCTCCCTTATGTAGGCCATCTCTTTGGTGTGAGCAAGGCCACTGCTGAGGAGGCTTTCCTGGAGGTGTGCAGTGCCCTCCAGGATGTGCTGGGACACACAGTGCTCCAGGTGCATGACCCCCTAGTGGTGGTGGCAGAGTTCCATGCCCTGGGATTCCCCTAGTGCAGTGGTCTCCAAAGTGGGGTGCGCCAGATGATTCATTATGGTGCAGGAAGAAAATATTAGAACTTCTATTTATGCACTGGTGCCCTCACTTGGTCCGTATGTCAGACAGTCACGTGTCACATACAGTATGCGAGGTATCCTGAGGGAAGAGTGGGAGTTCCACAATGCGGAGGGGTTGACAGTGGTGCCCTCACTCATATATTGGGGGTCTGTGCTCAAAAATGTTTTACTGATAGGGGTGCATGATCAAAAAAGTTTGGAGACCACTGCCCTAGTGCACTGGAGCCCTGGATGGGACTCACATCCCTGTCACCTACCTGCCCCATGGTGACTGCCCCTACTACCGCCAGGGGGATTTTCACTCTGTTGTGCTCCAGGCCATAATTAACCACTGCAGTGCCTTCATCAGTGTGAGTGCCAGCTGGGCAAGCAGTACCCATGACACCCACGTCTTCCAGAATTCCACCTTGCCAGCCCTGGTGCAGAGTGGGCACTTCACATTGGGGGTGTCAGACCTGCAGCTGGGCACTGTGGTGGTCCTGCCTCTCCTCATCAGGGACCCTGCCTACCTGCTCCTGCCCTGGCTTGTACAGCTTTATGCTGCCTGGCTGGACTCCCACCAGACCCACTTTAACCAGTGTTTGAGCTGGACCAGTGCCCTGGTGGAGTGTGCCTTTGGCTGCCTCAAGGAACACTGGCGCACTCTCAGTGTTCACCTTGAATTCACCAAAGACAGCATCCCCTGGGTCATTGTCGCAGCCTGCATGCTGTATAACATCTGTGAGGCCCAGAGGAAGCTGAGCCTGGGTGGAGGAGGCACAGTGGGCAGAGGACACCTAGCAGCAGGAGCATCACCTGTAGCAGCAGTGACAGCAACAGTAGTAGGTCCCCTGGAGAGGCCTGCCCGCATACCCACCAGCAGGGACCAGGGCATTGGGTGCAAAAAGCACTAGCTGACCACCTCCTCCTGCACTCAGAACAATAGTTTTTATTCCCCTCACACCAAACAGCCACCCCGCTTCTTCCCCAACAAACAGACCCCCCAAACAACAGAGCCCCTCCACCACCCACCCCACCAATAAAACACTCTTTACTCACCAACAATAAAAACACCCTCTTTCCAGTGCAAACTATTTACAATGTGGTGATTTGTGTGGCTGCCCTCCAGGGGTGGGCAGCTGTGGGAGGGGGGCACCTAGGGGGAGGAGCATGAGAACAGGCAGTCAGCACCTCAGCCTCTGGCTATTCCCTTGTGAGTGTGCACACTGCAGCAAGCCTGCTGGGTGGGGGGCTTGCCCAGGAGTGACAGTAGCCACTGGTCCCCCTGTGTGGGTGGCTCCCCCTCTGGCAGCCAGTGTCCAGGGCCAGCAGGGCTAGTGTGCAGTCCTGGACCTACTGCAAGCAGCTCTGCCTCCATGCCTGTGTAGAGCCAGATGAGTGGTGGGCCTGGGCCTAGGCAGGGGAACCCAGGGTGCGGGCCAGGGTAGGAGCTACTGGCCCATGGAAGTGGTGTTGCACCACCACCCATGCCCATAAAGGGGCCTGCTACTGGGCAGTGGGTGGCCGTCAGGGGCCAGGTGGGGGTCTGGTTGGGGATAGGACAGCAGGTGGCACGAAGGTCCAGGGCCAGGACGGTGTCCAACACCCTGTGGTTGTCCTCCATGGCCTCCACTGCCTTGGCCATGAGCACACTCTGCTCCCACAGGACCTCCACATGCTCACGCTCCAAGGCCAGGAGCTGCACCTGGAATTCACAGTCTGCCAACGTCCTCTGCCTGCCAGGCCCATGCATCTGCCAGATGGTCCTCTGATGCTGTCACAAGCCAGTCCAGGAGGAGGGTGTGGTCCTGGGACCTCCTCCTGCAGAGCTGGAGCATCTGCAGGGCACTGGGTATGGACGGTGGTGACCCTCAGCCCACATCCTGGCTGCCAGCTGCAGCCTCTCCCCCGCATGTAGCTGCAGGGCCTGCAGAGCCATGAGAAAGAAGCTGTTTGTCAGAGTTTGCAACATTTATGAGATAAGGTGCTCTGTACCAGGGTCTGTGTGCTGCCCAGCCTCAGATCGGGGGTCAGCAGTGCACAGGTGCCCAGGGACCATGGTAAGTTGGGCAGGCAGGCCTGAGCCCAGGCGGCCACCAGCCAAGCCCCTCATCCTCTACTGTGCAGTAAAGTGTCTCATGTAGATGTATCCCCATATACCTCCCTCTGCTGGCCCCTTCTCTGCAAGTGGTAGCCATACTTCTTCACTACCATCTCGTCCATTCACATGAGAAGGCTGGCTTTCAGCTGGAGTCACTGGTAGTTTAAGGACTGAGCTGTGGCACTCCCCTCAGAGGCATCCCTGCACAAACCATTCTGTAAATAGGAAAGACTGGACCATGATTGTGGGCTTCTACTACCCTCACTAGCTGTATGTAAAGATAAAGTATTATTACTAAGGGGCTGAGGGCCTAGGAAAAAAGGATTTATTTCTTATTCAATTGTGTGTTATCCTGGTTTTAGAGCTATTGTTAGTAAACTCATACACTTGTTCCATGTAGTGTCTATATATCCTGGCTTCCTCAAGTCATCAATCTTAACACTCGTGTGCAGGATGTCACAATTCTCATTTTTGTACCACCTACTACCAACCACCTGTGCTATATTCCTCAGTATGTGCTTGCCTGTATATATTGTTTACTGAGTTAAGTAAGGCTACTTTAAAAGTAAGCAAGTTTTCATGTTCAAGACATAGCAAATGGCTTCCTGCTGTTGATTTACATGAGCTCTAGTAAAGAGAAGTACAAGCAAATTAATATTCCGTTAAGGGGAATCTTAAGGCCCCAAATAAGGGATGTCTTTGCATGCATCTGCTGGTGAATAAAAACATTACATCTCTTCAATGTTTTGAAGTTTTTCATTTCAAATGAAAAAGCTTTCCATGTCTTCATGAGGCATCAAAATAACTTCTAAAATGTCCAGAATTAAGCATGCGTATTTTCTCAGAACACTCCCCCAAAATGTTTTAATTCCAACCAGACTTTAGAACAGCTCTGATATCCTCCAACTTGCCTGTTGTACCCTGAGCTCTGGTTGATCTTGCTCCACTAAGAGTGAATAAGATGCAGCTTTTAGGTACCATCAAGCATTCTTTGCTCCAACCAGTATTACCTACACACACACATGTATAGTTATAAAGCAAAACAAACAAACAACCCTCCCTAACCCCCTCCCAAACCCAAGCAAACAAAAAAAATGCATGAACCCTGCCCCTCCACACACACACACACTCTCTCTCTCTCTCTCTCTCTCTCTCTCTCTCTCTCTCTGACTGTAATGGGAGCACAGTCAGGACTATAGTATAAATAGTCTTTTCCCCCTTCAGGTTTCCCCCCGTCCTCTTCTCATAATAACCTCGCCTATTGCCATTTTCTGTTATGCTTTTGTTGTCTCTGATTTGGGTTAAATGCAACATAGAACAGAGGCTTGTCCGCTTTTGTAAGTAATACATCTAGCATTTACCATCATAACATTAGACGGAGAAGAAATGGGTACTAGTTAGTTTTGGGGGGGATGCAGTTTTTCTCTATAGTCTATACTCCAGGGCTTTGACCACTCTATATCACATGTTTCAAGTGATGATACTTCAGCTACTTCCCTTAGGAATCTATTTTAGGACTCATGACATGGTATCCCTCCAGCACAACTTGGGTGTGACTGAAAGGGGTATAGTTTCATAGTTTCTAGGGTTGGAAGGGACCTGAGTAGATCATCTAGTCCAACCCCCTGCCATGGCAGGAAAGATTACTGGGGTCAAATGACCCCAGCAAGGTGTTCGTCTAACCTCCTCTTAAAGACCCCCAGGGCAGGGGCCAGCACCACTTCTCTTGGAAGTTGATTCCAG
>NW_017728943.1:82618661-82628717 GCF_001723895.1 Crocodylus porosus
AACCCCACTGCCCACATCCCTCCAGGTCGAAAATGACCCGTCCACCACCACTCTCTGGGTGCGGCCCTCCAGCCAGTTGGCGACCCAATTGACTGTGTGGGTGTCGACACCACAGTCCCCCAGTTTCTTCCCTCATTTCGTGCACCGGTTAATACAAGTTTCCCTGGCTTTGTGCTGTACATGTGTTCCTGTAAAATAGTACACAACTCAAATTTGCATAAAGGGAACCCACTTTACAATGTAACAAATAGGGATAGTTCCAAGCCCTTGACTGTACTGATCCCCAGACCCATTTCTACCACTTTTACAAGACAATTTTGGTATTCACCAACAGCAAACAGTACACACAAGCACAGCTGCAGCTCCAGAAGCACAGGCACCAGCTGCCCTGAGTGGCAGCCATGGGCACTGCTGCTGGGCGGCTTCACGGCTCACAGGGCACCGTGCTGATGGGGCCGAACTGGGCTGGGCTGTAGGGGCCAGCGCTGTAGGGGGCCTGGGCACTACCACCCAGCTCAGCCCCCTCAAATAATTTTTTATTTCTCTGCCTATGGCATCACTCCCACAGTGTACCGCACAAAGGAGCTGGCTGTGGGCTTCCACCACACCAATTGCATAAGAGTGAATTTACCTTGCATATAATGAATTTTTGGTATAAAAAAGGTCATTGCATAAGAGCAAATTCTCACATACAGAACCTGCATAAAGTGAGGGAAACTTGTATTGAATCTGAACAGAAAGCAGCACCGACATGGCTCAGCTCTAGAATGATCAACATTTCCTTTATCACATGAAAATGCTCTGAGAAAGACTGCACTTCTTGTCACCCAGCCAGGGCTCTGCCATCACCATAACTGACCTACAATCCTACAATGTCAGACATGGGGAAGGCTTGCTTACTCCCCTGGCTGTCTCTGAAACATTTTCCTGACATGTTTCCTTCTCTTTTATCTGAAGGCACAACATACACATTTCTCTCTGCTTTCTATAGACAAAACTAATGCCAAATTCAGGGATCAGAGGAAAATACTACACCACATCTCATACTCACGTACAGATGCAAACATACAGTTCTGCCTTGTCAGAAAGAAATATTTGCTCTTATAACTACCAAAGATACTAGGGGCTTAAAAATCAAGATTTCACGTTTTTCCTATAATTTTTCTATCTGTTCCTTAGAGCTAATGAGACAAACACAAACTGTGATTCCTGTTCTCATTTCCCTTTTAATTCTCTCTGAATTCCATTGCTAATTCCTTCCGTTTTACTTTCTTCCCTTTTCCTTCCTAATTCTTAGTCCTTCTGTCACTTTCCACATTCTTTGGTGTTTTAAAGTAAGCCTCATCTTCAGCACTGAACTGGAAGATACAAAACCAAAAACCCCCCGTTTTACCAACACTGCTTTCTGCATTCAACTGACTATAGTGTCTCTTTTCAGCAATAACTGCTTGGAAGTTCTTCAGACCAAGATAAACCTTGGATTTGCAAAGGACATTTGCTTGTCCAAACTATTAGCACAGAAGACCAAGTGGCAACACCCTTGTTCTATGTAATTTGGGGGCATCAATGGTAGGACTTTTTCAAACATCTCTGCAAATCCTCTAGGGACCGTATTTTCCAAGCATATGGCAAAACTTAGGTCTTGAGCCTGTGAAGTGCTGAACATGTTCAACTGACTCTGCAACTATATGGATTGGCCCTTATTACCCAATTTTCAGTACTGCTGAGAACACCTAAAGATCTTGAACTGAATACCACAGCACGTTGTCAGCCTAGCTAAATCAGTTGCGTGTCTTCTAGAACTGAAATAATAGCCAGGGCACAATGTCTCTTCACTGGCATTAAGTGATGCACAACAGGATAACAGGGCAATATGCCAGTATGTAGGAAACATAGAACGGAGTCATTTATTTCAGACAGTAGGATTTTTTTATCTTCTGTCATACAATTTATAGGAGTAGCTTTCAAACTGCACTTTGCAAATCTCTGGTGATCTTTGAGGTCATGGTGAGTAATCTGAGGATTGCTTTGGAATACCACAGTTAAAATATTTGGTAATAAATATGCTTGCTGGCCTGTGGTAAATTCTGAGGGCTGACTGGTCAGCAGCTCAGAAAGCATGACAACCATTGGCCTATAATATCTGCTTCCTTTTTGTCTGCCTTTTGAGAGGTTCTGTCATCAGAATGAAGAACAAGATTTTTGTACATTTTTGTACCTTCAATAAATGGTACTCAGCTTTCAGATGCGCTTTACTACAAGAATAAACAACATCAGGAGCTATCCTCAAAACTTCCTCTGAACAGAGAAGGAAAGAATGGGAGTGTTCTTGGACACCATTTAGATGATGCCAGCATAAATATTATCTAAGGCTCGAGGGAGGAGAGGGGAAAAGATAGAGAGGTGCTTCTGGGGATTTTAATATTTTTTTTCTTTTTTGTTTAACTTTTAAAGTGACTTGCTTAAGAAAAGCAGGTGGATGGAACAGGTGTACAGACCGCTTAAAAGCCAGATAGGGCAGCGGTTCCCAAACTCTAAGAGATTACACACCACCAATTTAAAATGATACAACCTTAAGTACCATCAGCAATTTTTTGTCATATAAATAATAAATCTGTTAATGCATACCACTGACAGGTTGTCTGTGTACCACAGTTGTTACGCATACTGCAGATTGGGAACTGCTGATATAGGGTATTTCTCACTCTTTCTTTCTCTTTCTCTCATTGGACTTTTTTTTAAGCTTGTAAAACTCTTTCCTTGACTTCCAGGCACTAAAAAGGTTGTTTGGGGGTTTTTTTTTAGTAAGCAAAGTGTATTCTGGGGATTTTTTTTGTAACTGTTACATTATTCTGGTTATAAATGTTAAGTAGTATAGTAGTTTAATTAGATTGTCACAGAACAGGACTTGGTGCTTTGCCAAATACGAAATCAATGACAGTAATTAATTGGAAATGACATGATGTTCCTTTACATTAACTAGTCATATGTAGAATTTGTAGTCTTATATAGAGCTTAGATTATGGTTTATATGGGATGGTTTGGATAGGGAGCCCATTGTGCCTGGAACTGTACAAACATACGCAAAAAATGAAGTCTCTACCTCCGAGGGCTTATAATTGAATTAAAGGCAAGTCATGAGAGAATGTAATGCACTTTAAGAGAAAAGTGGAGATGGTGGATTAGGGCAATAAAAATAACTCTGTGCATAAACAATCTAT
Organism: Crocodylus porosus; assembly: GCF_001723895.1. Classification (NCBI taxonomy): domain Eukaryota; kingdom Metazoa; phylum Chordata; order Crocodylia; family Crocodylidae; genus Crocodylus; species Crocodylus porosus. Next base: position 82,621,883 of record NW_017728943.1, read on the forward strand.
ACATGCTTGGATGGTTCACATTTTTAATCATGTTTCCTGAGTTTGTGTAGCAGTGCACTCATTCAGAAACAGTTAAGGTGGGGCAGTGGGCTTTGTGTGCAATTCAATCTAATTTTGCCCACCCGGTTCACATGCCTTACCCTGGTACTATAGTAAGCCTGGTAACCTTTTTGAGGCTACTTCCACTTGTGTTTTAAAAAGTACAGTGTGCTCTGGAGCATGTATCCCTAGGAGTGGACAAGGTTCACTCTGAGTCGATAAATGAAGCATCACATCCTCAACTGCAAACCCTCATGTTCCAACCTGCTAACTGAAAAAGACAAACCTCTCTTAGCTCGTTACCCAGTTAAAAAAATGGGAATTTTAAAAGCAGAGATTTCCACTGCAACATTAACTTGTCTGTTTGAACACAAGGAGATACCTGTTGCTGCACTAGAAAGGACCCTGAGTCCATCCCTGCCAGTAGCCGATACTACCACGTACTTCAGGAGATGTGAGAAACTCGAAGGTGATTGACAGTGAAGTAGCCTCTCCAGAAATTAAATTTTCCTTTTCACTCCATCTTTTGGTGATTATGTACAACCTGAAGCAGGAGACGTCTCCTTACCACTTCAAATCATAGAATCATAGAAAATGAAGGTTGGAAGGGAACTCAGAAGATCATCTAATCCAACCCCCTGCTCAATGAAGACCATTCCCCAACTATATCATCTCAGCCAAGGCTTTGTCTGCCTGGGTCTTAAAAACCTCCAAGGATAGAGATTCTACCTCTTGGGTAACCTGTTCCAGTGCTTTACTACCCTCCTTGTGAGAAAGTTTTTCCTTATATCTAACCTAAACTTCCCTTGCTGCAACTTGAGATTGTTGCTCCTTGTTCTGTCATTTGTCCCCACAGAGAATGGTTTAGCTCCATCCCCTTTGCAACCACCCTTTAGATAGTTGAAGGCTGCTATAGCCTCTCCTTGTAAGTCATATGCCCCAGCCCCCTAACCATTTTTAGTGCCATCCACTAGACTCTTTCCAATTTCTCCACATCCTTTCTATAGTGGGGGGCCCAAAATTGGACACAGTACTCCAGATGTGTCCTCACTAGTGCTGAATAGAGGGGAATAATCACCTCCCTCAATCTGCTAGCAATGCTCCTACTAATGCAGTGAAGTATGCGGTTAGCCTTCTTTGCAACAAGAGCACATCGATGGCACATATTCAGTTTATTCAGTAACTCCCAGGTCCTTTTCTGCAGCACTGCTGCTTAGCCAGAAAGCCCTCAGCCTGTACCACCAGCACATGGGATTTTTCTATCCTAAGTGCAGGACTTTGCACTTGTCCTTACTGAACCTCACTTTCTTTTGGTTCAATCCTCCAGTTTTTCTAGGTCTCTCTGCATCCTAGCTCTACCTTCCAGTATACTACTATGCCCCCCAGCTTGGTGTCATCTGCAAACCTGCTGGGAGTGCACTCCATCCTATCAGGTCATTGATGAAGATACTGAACAAAACCAGCCCCAGGACTGACCCCTGGGGCACTCTACTTGAGACCAGCTGCCAACTAGACAGAGAATCGTTGACCACTACCCACTGAGCCTGATGATCCAGTCAGCTTTCTAACCACCTTACAGTCCATTCATCCAACCCGTATTTCCTTAGCTTGCTTGCAAAAATGTTGTGGGAGACGCTATCAAAGGCTTGCTAAGGTCAAGGTATATCACATCCACTCCTCCTCCCACATCCACACAGCCAGTCATCTCATCATAGAAGGCAATCTGATTGGTTAGGCATTACTTGCCCCGGTGAATCCATGCTGACTGTTCCTAATCACCTTCTTCTTCTCCAAGTGCTTAGAAATGGGACCTTCATCCCTGAGGACGTGCTCTGTGATTTGTCCAGGGATTGAGGTGAGTCTGAGTGGTCTGTAGCTCCCTGGATCCTCCTTCCCTTTCTTAAAGATGGGCACTATATTTGCCCTTTTCCAGTCATCCAGGACCTCTCCTGACCACCGTGATTTTTCAAAGATAATGGCCAGTTGCTTTGCAATCACATTGGCCAATTCCCTCAGTACCCTTGGGTGCATCACATCCAGCCCCATGGACTTGTACACTCCAGCTTTTTTAAATAGTCCCTAACCTGTTCTTTTGCCACTGTTGGCTGCTCATCTTCTCCCCAAACTGTGGTGTCAGATGCAGTAATCTGGGAGCTGACCTTTCCTGTGAAGACTGAGGTGAAAGAGGCATTGAGTACTTGAGCCTTTTCCACATCATCTGTCAGCAGGTTGCCTCCCCCATTTGGTAAGGGACCCTCATCTTCCTCTTGTTGCTGACATACTTGTAGAGAAACCATTCGTTATTCTTCATGTCCCTTGCTACCTGCAACACCAGTTATGCTTTGGCCTTCCTGGCATGCCTGAGCAATACTTTTATACTCCTCCCTAGTTGTTTGTCCAATCTTCCACTTCTTGTAAAATTCCTTTTTGTGTTTCAGCTCACTGAAGAATCCCCTGCTAAGCCATGCTGGTCTTCTGCCATATTTGGGAGTCTTCCTGCACTTTGGATGGCTCATCTCTGTGCCCTCAAGAAGGTTTCTTTAAAATATGACCAGTTCTCCTGGACTCTTTTCCCTCTCAGACTGGCCTCCCAGGGGATCCTGCCCATCAGTTCCTTGAGTGAGTCAAAATCTGCTTTTCTGAAGTCCAGGGTCCTTGCTCTGCTACTCTCCTTCCTTCCTTTCCTCAGGATCCTGAACTCAATCATCTCATGGTCACTGTTGCTCAAGTTACCGTCCACTACTACATTCCCCACCAATTCTTCCCAGTTTGTAAGCAGCAGGTCAAGAAAAGCAAGAGCCCTAGCTGGCCTCTCTAAAACTTGTACCCAGAAATTGTCCCCAACACTCTCCAAAAACTTCCTGGATTGCCTGCGCACTGCTGGATTGCCCTCCCAGCAGATGTCAGGGTGACTGAAGTCTCTCGTGAGAACTAGGGCCTGTGATCAGGAAACACTTCTTTACAACTATTTTTTGTAGTTTAAATATATATATTTGACATAGTTCTCTGGTTGTTTTAACTAAACAAAAAATTATATATATCTATAACTTGGGGTCTGGCCCCGCTCCCTCATTCTCCCTCTGTGTCAGGCCTAGATCCGCTTCTCCGCTCTACTGTACGCTCCCTGCCGCTGCTGCCGCCACATCAGGCATGCTTCTCCCCTTCTCCACCACCGCTGGCCCATTCCTTCCCTCCCCACAACCGCCACATTGGGCCTGCTCCTCCCCACCCCACCACCGCTGCCACCACTATGTCAAGCCCACTCCTCCTCTCCACCCCCCGCCCCTGCCACCACTGTGTCTGGCCCGTTGCTCCCTTCCCCTGTGTCTTTTTATTTTTAATAGACTTACATCTTCACATTTTGAGATGTGTGCCTTAAATCTACTGAGGGGTCCTTTGAGTCTAAAAGGAGTTGAGTACCTTGTATCAGATAGCTGTACAGGTAGCATAAAATGCCTCATACCTGTCCTTTAGTGAAGCAGATAGCTTTTCCGTAGTGAATATGTACCATATTCTCTACGTCCATTTACCCTTGTTTGATGGAGTTGCCTGATTCCATGCTCTGGCTAGTGGCTATTGCATTGACAGCTGCTGAGATTAAGTGAATGCATAGAGATTTGTAGTAAACCCATGACTTTAAGCTTAGCAAATATCCTGAGGTGGAAAATTTGCTGTAAAAGGGGGAAACCCTGTGTGTGAAGGTATCTTTTTGCATGAAGACCTACCAACACAGCTCAGAGTATAATCTGGATCATTTGTTAAGTCTAGATGGAGCAAGGTATGTTCAGTGCAGTATTTAACCAAGGTCTTTTGTTGCCAAAGAATAGGAAGCAGATATGGGTGTTAGTTCATTTTTTTATCTCTCCTTCTGAGATATCCCTACCTAAATCTCTCTCCCAGCTGTTGACTTATGTCACTTTGGATAATTTCTTGCTGCAGGGTTTGATAGGTGCATACATTTTGGCTACAATACCCTTAGTTGGGGAAAAATCAAAACATGCCCTTTTAATCTGAACTAGAGATAGAATACTTTTTCCTGTTAGGCTGTTCTGAAAAACTTGCTAGCTGAATATACTGAAATTTGTTACGCATATTATCCAATAGCACTTTGAGTCAGAAGAAATACTGTTATTGCAAAATAATTATGGTATATATATATTTCCCTTTGCTCCAATTGTCTTTCTAGAGTAACTGCTCGATTTTTATTCAGAAGCTATTGGTTTTCACTGGGATATAGCAAAACAATTTTTTGTTATTTCACACAACCTCCTGATTTTGGCCCAACTAAACAGGGCATTCCCTGCAAAGGGATCACCTTCCATATTGCTCTTGTTTAGTTTTATATCATCTATGACAGTGGTTCTCAACTTTCTTAGACTCAAGGCACCCCATCATTGGACTCAGCTCCCCTCAGAAAATACCAGCTCTTAGCTTTCCCTTGTTTTTTGACTGTGGAAAAATAACAGAGCAATTCCTGTCTTGTAAAGAACTCAGCATGTCAGAATAGTTTGAACAGCATGGATTCCTGGTTAATATCTCTGGGCAAAAGTGTAACGACACAGCTGATTGTGTGGTTCTGGCAGCAACCATTCCTTTATTACCTCCCAAAGCTGGTGCTTGGGGGAAGCTGCCTGGTCACCCCACCATACTTATGGACTGTCTCTGGATTTAGCTTGTGGATCATATGTGGGTATTTGCACACCTAACAGTGCTAAGGGTGCTGCACCCTCAGAAGGATCTCATGGCACCCCAGGGTGCTATAACACCATTGTTAGGAACCACAGATCTAGGATTACTGGGTTTAGAGAGACAAGGTTCTTTTGGTGAATCTGGTATCTTTTATTAGACCAACTCAAGTAGTTGGAAAAAAAAATTCAGCAAGCTTTTGGGTTCAAAAACCCTTTGTCAGGCTGAGGAAGCAACTGCATGTGGCGTGCGCTCTTCCTGGACAGAATGAAAAGTAAAGAGGCCAGAGGCTGGGCTGGTCTGCGTACAAGATAGGCAGTCAGTGAAGATGTAGATTGAGGAGTCAATAGGTGAGAGACAGGCTGGGGGGGGGGGGGGAGAAGGGGGATGAATAGTGGAGAGGTACCTGGGGAGTCAGATGTCAGGCAGGTGACAATGTGCCATAAATCCAATGTCTATATTTAGTCCATGATTTTTATTATCCAGGAGGCTGATGAAGTGGAGTTCGTAGGCTCGTCTCTGGGAAGTGTTTTGTACGTTTCCTTTGAGGATTAGAACTGAGAGACTGGAGAGAGGGTGGTTTTCTTGTGAGAAATGAGCCCCCATAGGTAATTGGGTATTCCTGTATTTGATAGATTTTCGGTTTAGAGAGGGCATTGTGAAATTAGAAATCATCTTTAATGTAGTAGCTGTGCATACTCTCAGCACCTAGAATTTGCTAGTAACAGCCAATGCAAAGATTTTATTGTGTGTAAGTATACATATATGGTGTGTACATATGCATATATAGACTATATATATGTATAATGTATATATTTGTGTGCATGCAAAACCTACACAGTAAAACTAGTATGTGTGCATGTTGCAGCTATGAGTTCTGCAAACTAGTAACATCCAAGGCAGATACACACACACTGTATATATATGTTTGTGTGTCTTTGCCTTGGGTGTTACTAGTTTCTATGTGTGTATATACGCAATAAAATCTTTGCATTGGCTGTTACTAATTTGCAGAACTCATAGCTACAACGTGTGTGCGCACACAAACAGATACACACTGTAAAAGATGTGTGTTTTTCGGTGTATGTCTGGTTTATATACATATAAATATATTGTGTACAATACATATACTTTATGTATGTAAAAGATAAATACTGTAAAATGTGTGCGCACGCACATTGTGGCTGAGTTCTGAAAACTAGTAACACCCAACACAAAGATGTTATTGCGTGTGTGTGTATATGTTTAGAGGGCATTGTGTATCTACACACACATATACAACACCCAACGCAAAGTTGTGCGTGTATACACCCACACATACAACTCAGTGCAAAAATGTGTACAGGTTTCCCTTTCCAACCATGGTTTTGAGTATCCATGCTTAATAATCTATATACCATTTTGGCTACCACAGTATACAGTTTTGAGTAACCATGGCCGCACATCAGACTGCCACCTGCCATTTTTCCCATAAACCTTTTGTCTTGCCAACCACAGGAACTTTCAGGAACCCAATTCCAGCGGTTGGCAAGGGAAACTTGCATGTCGATACACACACATGTATACGTAGACACACACATATTATAGAAGGTATTTCTATGCATATAGACAGCACTTGCTCTATATTATACCGAGTACGTGCATACGTACCCAAAGCAGAGACCCAGCAAAGCACACATACCCGTGTCCCCCACTCGCCCGCCCGCTCGGCTCTTCGCAGCGCCTCCCGCCCCCGCCCCTAGCGGCGGCGGGGGGCGGGGCGGCCGCTCGGGGGCACTGAAGTTACAGCAAACAGGACGCAGCCCCCACCTAGTCGCGCATGCGCACCCACGGGACTAGCCCGACCGGCAAGCCTCCGCAGCCGGGCCGAGGGCACGCTCCCCGCCAGCGCTGTCACGTGAGGCGCGCCAGGCCATCGCCATTTTGTGCGGCCTCGCAGCGGCCGCCCCCTTCTCCCTCACCCGTGCGCCCGCGACCGGGTTCGGCGCTGGGGGCGCTGGTGCGCAGGCGCAGCGGGCCGGGCCCAGGCGCCAGGCACCTCGCCATCATGTACCGGCCGGGCGGTTCTCGCTCGGGCCCGGCCTCTGCCTCGTCCTCCTCGTCCTCCTCG
>NW_017728943.1:82628817-82670530 GCF_001723895.1 Crocodylus porosus
CAACGAGCACGGGGACAGCGGCGGCCGCCGGGTAACGCCCCCGCGCCTCCCTCACGTCTGGCTCGGGTTCCGCCGCGGGCGTCCGGCCGCCTGCCGGGAGCCCTGCGGTTGCCACACTGTGGGTCACGACCCTGGCGTCGGTGGCCGGGGGGGGGGAAATGGGAACCTTGGGCGGGGAAAGTTTGGGAAGCGCTGGCTGGGTTTGCCCGGCTGCTGGGAGTCAGGCTCATCCGTGTATTTGGGGGCTGGGAAGTGCCGGGCTCACTCCTCTGGTCAGTCAGGCCACTTGCCGTGTTTGGGGTTGGGAAAGGATCTTAACCTGCTGTCAGGTCGGGGTTTGCCTTCCTTTGTAGCCGGAGCGTGGCCCCCTGTTTGGGATGGCTTGAGGGTGCATCCATGCTTGGGCACCCCCAGTCCTGTTTCAACCTGCTTTACCTGGGGTGGGTGAGGATGTCAGGTCTGGAGCAGTCAGGGTTGAGGGTCATCTGATGTCAAGTGTAGACCAGCGGTTCCTGAGCACTGACACATTGCACACGGTCAATTTAGAATGATACAACCTTTAGTGCCACTGGCAAAGTTTTGTCATGTAAAGTAATTATAATAAATACGTTAGTGCATGCCACTGGCAGGTTGTTTGAGTACCACTGACTGGAAATGGCTGGTTGAGATGATGGTTTAGGTAGGGATGATTCTGTGTTGGGCATGGGTTTGGCTAGATCAGTTGTTCTTGACCTCTCTTGTACCAGGACCCATTTGTAAACACTGATGGCCAGCCCTGACTTAGTGCTCCTCACTCCCGATCTGCTTCCTGACAGGCCCCAGCCCCCCAGTGTGTGGAGTATGGGGACCCAAAGCAGCCCCTGGCAGGCTGAAGCTTTGCCAGCCTGCAAGGGAAAAGCTGCAGTTTCCCATGTTTTTCTCCTTTTAAAGTAGAATCCATTGTTAAAGTATGTTTGCACCCATTCATGGGTTCTTACAACCCAATTTTGGGTCACAACACATGGGTTGAGAAATGCTGGACTAGATGACTTCTGGAGCTCCCTTCCAGCCTGACTTCTCTGACTCTGACTGATACTATGAACCACCAGGGATTTCAACTTCTCTGACACCTGTCATTTCTGCAGTCAGAGGGAGACCTCAGCATGTGCCTGCCTGGAGTGTGCTGCCCTGCAGCTCCTTTGCGACCTTCTCTGGAAGCTCCTGCTGAGGTTCTGGCTGCAGGTCTCCCCTGCAGCTTTGTTTCCACACTCCCTGTCCCTGGCCACACTAAAGCTTGGGACTTCCTGGTCATCCTTCTCCTGGCCTAGGCAAGCTGGCTATATACCTGGCCAGGAAGGAGATTGGCTACAGAGTTGTCCTAGGGACAGTGAGGCTGTTTTCCTGTCCCTCATTCATTGAAGTCTCTGGGCAGAATCCACTAGCTTCAAGGACTTGTCTGAGGGCCAGCGGATGCTGGCTGGCTGGTATGCTCTGCTTGGTGTGTCCCCCCCTTGATGCCCTTGTTTTGAACCTTTGACCTTTACACCTGTCCATGCTTAGTTTATGTTGTCCCCTGCATTCAGTTGGTGCATACCCAGTAGCTCTCCCTGATAACAGGAATTGCTCTGTGGAATTAAGCCCATGTTCCCCCTTATGTGTCAAACAGGCCTGTTGCGTAGAGAACAGAGGCTCAAAGGGAGAGAAAACTGTGTCTGACTAGCGGTGGGGGATTGGGGTTCGCCACTGTTCCTCTCCCTCTTGCAGCCTCCAGCATTTAGGGGCACAGCCTCTGAATCAGGACTTCCTAGACCTTAACTCCCATGCTCAGTAGCCACCCACTTGCAGTCTGCTCTCTCCAGCCTGGTCTTCCCCTGAGGAACAAAGCACCAAGTACCTTTTCTTCAGACAAAGGGATCTCCTTTAAATATGACAGGGCATGCAGCTGATCCTGGTACTTCGTACCATTTGTCCTGGCCTGGGACTTGTGGTTCCCTAGCAGGTACTGGGTCCAGGTTGCTTCCAATCCCAAAGTCTAATGGGAGCCTTCAGAGCAAATTCTCTACCATGGGTATGTGTCAGGGAGAGGGGCAGGAAGCCTGCATAATTGTTCTGCTAATAGGTTAGACCATGGATTTGTATAGGATGGTTTGAATAGGGATTATCCTGCGTAAAGCAGGAGATAGATTTGTGACAGTCTTAGAGAAGCAGAGCTGGAAGGGACCGCCACATGCTATCTAATCCAATCTAAGATTCATTTTCTGATAAATCCCATTTTTGTGCGTGCGTGTGCGCGCTCAGACAGATTTATACCCTTTCGTGGAGTGTCAGACCTTTCCATCCAGGCTCTTCAGGTTGAGGTTTGGGCATGTGAACCTCTGGATTTTCTCAGACTGTTCCAGCTGGGGATAGTTTCATTGTCAGTGCAAAGCTCCCATTTGATCTTTCCGTGGTAGTCCAACTCTATTTACTGGCTTTCCTCTTGTTACTGTGTATACTGTGATTTGTAGGATGGGTGTTCTGTCCTAGAAATACTGCATTCACTTACGCACGTGCATTGCTTGTGAAGAAAGAGATTTCATCTTGCATGGTGTTGGTTAACAGCATGCTTACGAGGAGGCGATCCCATATGTTTTAGCAGTTAAGCATTGCTTTCTGTTTAAGGGATGGACAACTTTTTATGTTATGTAAAACCCACATGCTTACCTGGCTTGTTGAAATTTGCTGAACTTTATGGAGGTGCTAGGTAGTTTTTGGAATCCAAATTCAGAGTTCTTTTAAGCAAGATTTCCCTGAGATTCAGTTCTTCCTTGCCCCCAAAGCAAGCATTCTACAAAATCAGCTCATTCTTCTAATGTTATTTTGCATGCATCTGTGACACAAATAAAGCATTAATTGTCCCCCAGCTGATTTCAGGAGCTTGGGATTTTTCTCTGCTAGTGCATGGCATTCAATTGCTCATTTGATGGCTCAGGACTGACAAAGTTATTGACTTTTGAAGTTTGGATATATACATTGGCTAGGGCAGTGATTCTCAACCAGCCACCACACCATGGGGTGAATACAGATCCTTTTAAGGGTGCCACAGGGTGACATGCAGTGTTTGTACTGCTACAGAATGCTGTGGAGTGTTTGCACAGCTAGACATGCAAAAAATGATTCACAAGATAAACCCAGAGATTTTCAAATAGGAATCTATAGTGTCAAAACTATTCTGCCCTGGCGCAGTTTTTTCTGAGTTCTTTGCAATAGAGAATTGCCCTATTATTTTTCTATAGTCACAAAATGAGTGAAAAATAAGACCTAGCGTTTTTGAAGGGGTGCCTCATCTGTAGAGGGATGCCTTGCATCTAAAAAAAAAAAAATAGAGAATCTCTGAGCTAGTGCCATGTTCCTGAGCTAAAGAGATTAAATGGTGCACTGTTGGCAAGAGTAGGGCTCTGTTGAAGTAAGAGGTTTCTAGATGCATTCTTGTTAGAAGGACTATGTGGCTCAGTGTGATGCATTATTGAATTTGCCCAAATCTAAGATGACCCTCAGTTTAAGATGACCTCCCCCATAATTCTAGAATCTAATGATTGGAAGGTTGTCTTTAATTAACCTCCCTCCCCCATTTGCAAGAGGGTAAGTGGTATGGAGAGGTCAAGCTGCTTGTGCCTGCCCTCTGCCCCCTGCCTGTCCTTTCCCACCCCTCATGTTAAATGGGGGAAAAAACCTTGTCTTAGAATCAAGTAAATACAGTATTTTTTTTCAAATGTGAATTGCACTTGTGCTGTGAGTACAAGCCCTTCCTTTAATAGTCATTTGGTCAAGGGGCTGCTGATAGTATCAATACACAGTGTCTAATGTTTCTCCAGTTTCTTATACCTTAACTTTTTTGGTGTTGAACAAGGGAAGGCAGGTAGTTGGAGCAGTTCATGAGTATGGACACATGGAGGGGAGATGTTTGAGAATCGAGGATTGAAGGAATAGGTAAGGTTTAACAGCAAGAATGGGGGTAACTTGAAGGAGGGGAATAATTGGAGGTTAATGGAAAGGAGTTTGAGGGGGCTTAAAGTGAGAGGCTGGAGGAGGGTTATTGGAAGTGAGGCATGGGAAGGAGGGCATATACAGTGGCTCAGTTTGAGTAGTACTCCATACTCCCCATGCATATCAGGATCTTACGGATACTGCTCTGCTATACAGAGTGATTCCCTTTTGCTTCTCCAGAAGTGAACTATAGGATCTGGGGGTTCCTGGCCATCCTCTGTTTGAGCCTGGGTATAGGCAGTTTGAGTCCTTCTCCCTGCTCCTCTGTGTTTTAACCAGCTTCTCTCCCTGTCCCCCAGGAGCTGAGATTTGGATACCTCTCTTTTGAGAGGATTGTGGACTCTTCCATACGATTCTTTTTGGGTGGGCTGTGTCTCCTTAAAGGGTGTTAAAAGTTCCTTTCTTTGTCTTTTCATTGATTGAGTGAGACACTTAAAGAGGGTGGGGTTGGGAATACTCTACAGAGAGGAATGGGGCAGGTCTCCAAGTTATTCCAAGTAAATTTGTCTTCAGGGGATTGTCCCATAAAAATGAATGGGCCATTTTATACCCTGGAGCCTCCTGTGCTGTAAATAGAGGATAGGCAGAGCTGTTTTTCTGTGCACTGTGTCAGGAGTTGGAATAGGCCTTTCCATTCTTCTGTTCTTTCCTGCATACACCTTCCTTGGAGCCTTCCCATCTCCAGATAGTCCATCTAGCCTCGCCAGACATGGATTATCAAGGAAGAAGGTGGAGATGATCTATTTGGGGGAGGGGTCAGGACTGCAGGGAATATGATCACTCGAAGTAGTGGGTGTGATGTAGGGAAGGTTTGTGGTGTTGTAACAGTACAGCTATTAACAGAATGTAAAGGATCAGTCAGAGCTGCACAGTGGCACGTGGGGACTTCTGCTCTCTTCTGCTCTCTCATAACCATTGTATTCATGCCCTTTATGTGTATTCTTTGACTCCATTCTTCCTTTCTTCTCCTTGAAGAGGAGCTCCTTGAAGAGGAGCACTGAGGAAGGGAGGCTGTTTTGGACAAGCAGAGCAGATGCAATGGGAGGGTGCAAAGGATGTGAAGGGATTGTCACGCAGGCAGTGCACTCTGTGGACAAAAGTAATCATTTTCTGGTGACTGGGGCAGTGAATGGAGAGAAAAGAGCTGTCATACATGGGACATCAGAGAAATTATTAAAAAATATACATGACTGAGAACTTCATTACTTCAGGGTTAAAGTTGTTCAGTTGTACCTCCTGCCTTTCCAGACTGTAGAAAGTGGCTAAATTCTAAATATTTGAAAACTGGGGAATACAGACTTTAGGTAGACATCACTCACATGTCGTCTTCACTCTGCCCTCTTCAAAGGATGCTGCAGCATCCCAGTAACACTCATTCTGGCACTCTGCCTTTATAGATGCTTTGGGAGCACAGTATATGAACAAAGTGTAACGCTGCTTTGCTAAAGCAAAACTTTGATTGAGGTCAGGTGTATTAAATAGAAGCTGCTTACACCTGGCCTGTGCTCAAATATATGAAGCACACCAGAGTTACCACCATTATCTTAATTTCTCCTTTGCCTCTTAGGGAATCCTTCCTTCTCAGATGTGGTTTACGTATCCTTCACTAAGTCCTGGTGATCATTGTACATCCAGGCTGCTGACAGTTCTAGGAGACTCTTGTCTGCCTCTGCAGGCACAGCCTGTAAAATTCAGTGCTGAACGGGTGTGTGTTTGATCCAGAGACATGGATGTGCACCTCTCACATACCCTTGCCATTCTGCTTTCTTTAGTTTATCAGTCCAACCTTCAATAGAGCCATATAATCCACAGTGAAGGCAATTGCCATTTGTGCAGATAAGTGTTCCACAAATTTGGGTTCTAACCTAACATGTGCATTGCAACTTATTCATGCTCAGCTCTTTCTTTCCAGAGTTACTTCCAGTGGTTATTTGCAAACTCCCAAGGGCTAGAGTCAACTGTTGTCTGTTGGCATGTACCCTTACATTTCTATTTCCTGGCTTTCAGAGGTTTAAGTTCAGTCACTTCCCACATTCTGGCAGGGCAGGGTAGACCCTGCTTGACAGCTGTAACTGCATTAATGAAGTTTTTGGGCATTTAATATTACCCAAGCACAGATCTGCATTTTTAACACTGAGGAGTTGTTTTACGTGCCTGAATCGGGGTTAGATATAAGGAAGCATATTGGCAATGTCAGTACTTTCAGAAACCTGGTCTACACAAAGTCTCAGTTTGTTATTTTTGATGGTAGAACAACAGTTTGGAAACGCTTTTATAAAATCATGGGGTGGGTGCAGCTCAGCCTTGGTGATGTTGCGGCATGACAACCCATCAGCAGTGATCTCAGTCATTGAGTTGGATGATAAGCTTCTGAAGATTTTCACGTCCAGTCTTCAGATAGGATAGCAATTTTAGTGTAGGGCTTGGGGGAGGTGGCTCATCAAGGTAATAATGTCTCCTTGAGGAGAGGTAGGAGAAAATAATGTTTTTTGGTTTTTGGTTTTTTTTTTTACAAAGTTGTATAGGGCAGGTGCAGAGCATCTGATGAGGCAAAAACAAAGTGCATCTATACCTCACTTACCAGACTTGTACATCTCTACATTACAAGCAATATGTTTAGAAAGGATATTGCCAATGTGAACCTTCATCAGAGTCCAGTTAGCTCATATAGATTAACCATCCTAAGGGTTCCTTTAGGTAGTACCTTCTCTTACTATTTCGTTAATTAGCAGGCTTACTTTTGGAGCCCTTGCTGTTCAGGTTTTACCAGCGCTACTGACAAGTGGATCTCCTTACAGCAAAAGGATAAGTCCAGTTGTTTCTGTTACAAATGTATAGAAGCTTCAGGGTGTTTATTTAGTTAACTGTTGCCTACAAAAAGGATCACAGTAGTAACTTTGGGATTTCTTGAGCAACTTTTCTCTTTTTCTCTGTTCTTCCTCCTCCCACCCCCTTCTCCACTGCTCTAAATGGCAGTTTAGTGGTATTTTCAGTTTAATAGTAAGCCATGTTAGTTGCATGTGGGGTTGCTGTAACTATGCTCAGTTTTCTTTTGTGCCCCTCTTTCCCCCCTTTTTTAAATAAACTGCATGGTAGTTGGGATAAATAGAATAATTGTACTTTTAGCATATTTCTTATCGATTCACCCACCCCAAATCTAATATGCTGAGCAGGACAGACTCAGTTGCTGTTTTGTGACACTGCATACAATTTTGTAATTGATTGGCTTGTGTTCTTTCCCGTTGCAGAGACATTCTCCAAGCCTCCGTTCCGAGTCTTCACTGGAGCAGAGTTTGCGGATAACTGTTGGGAATGATCGGTATTGCACTGGCTCAGAGCGAAGGAGGTTGCCTGATAGACTGGGTTCACCGGGTGATAATCTGAGTGACTTGGACAGGTATGGTTCTTTGCAAACTGGGATCTGAGATAGCAAGACAGTGGCTTGGTCTTGGTTTAATTCCAAGTCACTCAAGGATAAACTTCAGGATTAGGTTCTTGGGTTTATTGTTAGTTGGTGGGGAAAGTTCTACTTTGATTTGTAAAACAGGAGCAGAAAAAAGCCTCTAGTTAAAATCTGTGCCCTGACTTAAGCAAAGCTACCCTAATGGCTGGGACTCCTATAAGTTAGGGAGTGGACATTAAGGTAGAAACAGCATTGGTTATTGTGCTGTACTAGTGGGTTGAATAGGAGAAAGTTTTACACAGGAGAAGAATAAGTAATTTAGTTTCAAAAGCCCCATTGAGATGACTTGGAAGGAAACACTGGTAATGAAGAGGTTTCTTGGGTGTTACAGATACTATGGAACAGAAGTACGATATAAATATAGACAGGCGTGTATATTTCCAAACAGCATCTCTTATAAAAAAGTGAGTGCGACTTGGCAGGGGAAGTAAAGTAACATGACTGAATCCTCTCTTTGCAGCTGAAATTTTTGTCTGTGTTTGCTTTGGTTGTTTGCTTGATTTATATGCTGCCCTCCCCAGAAGAGGCTCAGGATAGCTTGCAGTAAAATCAGATAAATTATATAGAGAGAAATCTAACTATATAATAGCACAAACCTACCTTTGATAGAGGAACAGAGTAATTAAACATGCAAAAGACTATGTTGAGTTGGTGTCTGTGGTAATGACTATAAGGGACACTAACTGAGATTTCAGGTGAAGGAAAAGCTGCAGGTGCAGAGAAGGCATTGAAATTTCTTGGTTTCATGCAAATAACACCAATAGCATGAAAACAAACAAACACAGGAAGCAAGCAGAATTCTCTCAATGTGGTTCCTGTCTCTAGAAGTTTAGCGCCTCTTTTAGAGTGTTTCAACAGGTGTAATAAACCAAAATAGGGTTTAGTTTTCATTACTGTCCCTTTTAGGTCTGCCTCATTTCTCTTCTAACCAGAGTTTCATCTGTAAATCCCCTTTGTAGACAGGATATTTCCGGTCAGAACTGGTGCATATACCCAGGGGAGAACAAGTTGCATAGGAGGGAAGGGGAAATGGCATGGAGGAATTGCCACCGAGTTGCACTTCCTTGTTAACCAGTTGGGGCTTTCCCATTTTTTTTTCTTCTTCTCCAGTGAGGTTTTTAGATGTTATGTTCTGTGGTCATGCAGTATGGTTTTAAGTTGTATAGCATGCTGCGGAGTTTAGTAGGAATATTATTTTCCTCTGAGAATGAACAACTTTCACTTTTTTCCCCTGAAGAAGCCTTAATATTTGTTAGAAATTGTAAAAGTAGTAGTGAAAACATAGCATGAAAAAGGTGTTAAAAACAGCCGAAATAAACTGAGAAGAGTAGGAGAAAAGGAGATGGATACTTTCGTTCTGAATGTTTGTTTATATATTTTGTACTGTCAGTGCACAGAGGTTCAGTGTGTTTATGGTCAAATTTATTTTATCCAGGAGTATCCATTTGGCCACACTTGCTCCATGAATATATCTATGCCTCTCATCCAAGAACATAAAGGGTTAGGCAACTCCAGCTGTCCCTATGCATCTTCTTGACACCTGTGGCAACAGGTTGGAATTTACAAGGATCAGGCTTTTTGCTTGATATATTGTCTGTGTTGTATTGTAAATAGTTTTAAATAAGTAGTTAAAAGTTGGTCAGTTATTAGCATTAGCCTAGCATTTTTGTTGGTTTCTCTTCTGCTTCCACTAGAAGAAAATGTCTTTCCCTTTTTTTGGCTTGTGGGGACTGCCCAGGTATCAGGACCAGTTGTTATGACTAAACATCATTCTCCAAGCTTTAAAAATTACCCTTATTTACCCTTAATATGAGGCAGCAGTGCACTTCAGTGATGAGTACACTAGGTGCCTAGGGGGTGTCTGGGTGAGGGGCACATAATATATCTGTCTAACTTACAGCTGTCAAAGAGAACCCAAAGACTCTGGGAGTTTCATCTGAAGAAGTTTCTTCTGCATGGGTAAATAGGTCCTTCTTTGTATCCTGGAGTGGCTGGAGCCAGGTTGAGTGCTTGGTCTCAGAGTGCTGCTGCTGGCTCCTTTGCTTATGGACCTCAAACAGTTATTTCTAAATATTCATCCTCTGTAATTGGTAAAACCTCAGAGGTCACAAGGAGAAAAGGATTTTTATATTAAATCTGTAAAGGTATCTAATCTAATATTCCCTCTCCCCCTCCTGCAACACGTACAGAAGTTTCAAGAAGCTGTAGAGCTCTTTCAGTTATCTGAGAAAAGAATCTGGCAAAACCTAAAAACACTGCCTCTGGTTACCATACATTGCAACTGTTTTCTGTAGTGACTCTGGTTGCCTGATGCTGACCTCTTGGCACTGGAGTCCTTGATATAGATTATGCTGCTATTAACTACCCTGATACCACCTCCATTTTATCTGCCTGTCTACACTAGTGCACTTTCCTGGAAGTTAAATATCTTGACCAGCATATGCCATATAAGGAGTTTAAATATGACTTTTTTTCTTGTTGCCTATATAGTATTCTTCTCAAAGGTCTTACTTCATTGTCTTGCATATTATTAGAAGCCATTTGAGAGCAGCTGTGAAAGGGTTAACTCTGGATTGATTGAGCAGAATTGGCTATATGAAATGCAGGATCACATCCTTTGAGTGCTTATATTGTCATCCGCTCATAAGGTGCAGTACCTGTAACATCTATCTCATTTCCATATGACTTGCTGTGTAGGATGTAGAGCAGGGGTGGTCAACCCCTAGCCCACAGGGAAGTGATAGCAATTCACTGCCACTGCCTTACTGTCAAATTTCCAGATCCATGGGAAGCCTTGTGGGCTGGATAGCTTGTTCCTGCATACAAAATTGAGTGTATGGGGTTTATTGGGTTGGCATGGGGTTGGGGGTGGTGAGGGAGCCAGGCTGGGCAGCATGGGGCCCAATCAGATCTGCACACTGGCCCTATGTCACTTACGTTGCCTTTGCAGCCAGAAGATAAGAGTACCACTGGCGTAGAGGAAAACTTACATCTCTTAAGTGGCACATGAATCTACACATGTGGTTTCTAGATCCATAGTTACCTGTGTTGCCCTTTGCTCAAATGCTCAGAAACTCTGAAGGGATTACAATTCAGGATCTTTTTGTGGGGTACAAATTTCTTAATGTACAGTCTGAAGTAGTTTTCCATTTCATGGAGGATTCTCAAGCAGTGCTGAGGTCTCTAGGAATTTATTCCTAATTCACTTTTTAGGCTCAACCACATTAAGAGCAGCCTTGTTATACTTCTAACAAACAGCCTAAAACACTTGGGCTGCCCTAGAAATTTCAGAGAAAACCATCTTCTCTATCCTTGTCTTTATCAACCCATCGATCTTTCTCTTTGGTTTGGGCTGGTGCATGGGGTTTGGGCCTGGGGCCAGAATGCACAACCACAGGACTCTGGGAGAGAGTGCAGCGGAGCTGTGGGTGGCCTGTTTGCGGTGAAGGGGGGGGGTGTGTGTGTGGGGGGGCTGGCTCCCCATTGTTGTGTGCACTCCCTGGGGGGGAGGGCAGAGGGGCAGTGCTGCTCAGGGGGTGCCTCACTATGATGGCACAGGGCTTCTGGCAGCGGCATCCAGCTTCTCCACCCCACCCTGCTCTGCCCTGCTGCACTGGGTCCTGCCTGCTCGGCCATGGAGGCCCTGAGGGGAGGCAGCAGGACAGGGAGCCCTGGCCCACATCCACCCCTACCCCCACCACCCATGGGCTCCACGTTGGCTGTGCTGCCTGTGGGGGAAGGGGAGCCGGGCCCCACACTCTGCTTGGCCTGCAGCTGTCGCCTCCCGTAGGTAGCAGTCAGGGTTTGGTGTTGCTGCATGGGAAAGGGGGCTTCGGACCCAGGTCCCTGGCCCTGTAGCTGTGGTAGCTGGGGGCCCCTCCAGCAGGAATGGGGAGGGCAGTAGGCTGTGGGTACGGAGTGGGGGCCGCCAGCAGGGCTGGGGGGCTGTGGTTTGGGAGTGAGGTTCTTGGACCTGTGTCCTGCTGAGCGCAGGGGGCGCGCTGATTTTTCCATGATAAAAACCCAAGATCAAATACCAAAATTTATAGATACTTAAAATTTATTTTATTCTAGTGATTGAGGCACTGGTAGGCTTCCAAATTGCTTTAAAATTGTAAATATATCAATAAAACATTGTGTTCAATTGATATCTATAAATATAGTGCATTGCATTTTAATTGCAGATTTTGGGGTTATAATAAGAGAATTTGCAATTTTTAAACAGAGAAAACCAGAATCCCTGTAAATTCTGTAAATCATAGAGCTGGCTACTGCATTGGATTCCAGAGCTTCTCTGTCTAGGTTCCTTTTCAAGAATCCCTCTCATCATAATAGTGCTTCTTCAGGAGATGCCTTTATTAAATTTTGAGGCACTTCCTCTGCATTTAAGACCACTAAAATGAAAGATTCATTTGCAAGATTGAGTTCAGAATAGCAATTCTGACCTTGATATTTCTAGCCATAGAGCCACATGTCTGGTATGTATCTCTTGATGTCTGTGATGTTTCTTTTTGTGTAGCCATTCATCCTGCCTGCAGGGATTTTTCAGGATTTCATTTGGGCAATTTCAACTACTGATACAGCATCCAGTTATTTGGTCAGTTAACAGGGCTGAGGGTATTCACAAAGAACACAATTTGGTTTCAGCTTTGCACACTAAGTGGCACTTAAGTGCTGTATAAGAGCAATTTTTGATACCTGCTCATCTTTTAGATACTGTTTTTCTTGTTGTGGAATAAGATCAGCCAGGCACATGTGTAAGTTTAAAGTAAAATGGAGAAGGAAGGAGGCCCTCCCATCTTCTAGCACAGCAGCCTAGTCAATGGGGCACTTGTTGGGTGAGTGAGTCAGGTTTTAGGCTGTTAACTTGCATCTCCCAATTCTCAGCAAAGTGTCTGACAATCAGTTCACGGGCTAGGCATTGCCCAAAATGTGCTCTAGCCCATTGGACAGACAAGAGGAGAAGATAATTCATCTCCAGAAGAACAAGCCAGAGGAAATGTGGCTCAGTAAGATGGTCAGTGCCCTGACAAGAGGAGACCTGAGTTCTAGCCCTGCCTCAGTGGGGCAGAAACTGTCCCACTGCTGTTTATCCATTTTTATATAATGAGTGTTAAATGCAGAAAAGCCATTAAAGATGAGAGCCAGAATCTCTAGGTTTAGCTTTTCTCGTTTGTTTTGTTTTGTTTTTGTTTTTAAAGTTTCAGGGACCTGTATGGTTTTACACACGTACCTGTGTGATCCTCTTTTTCTCTGGACAGAAATATAACAGGGTGAGTATGGTTATGCAGATAGACATAGAATCTAAAGTCTGTATAAGGGCTAAAACTTACATTTATGTGGCATGAAAAGGTGAAGTAAGCTACCCCTTGGCATTTTGGGCCAAATCCTATCTCAGCAGGTGAGCAGTTCAGGTTTATCAGTACTTAAATGACTAGCTGGTTTATGGTTAGGAGATGACTGATTCCATATAACAGATCCCATGACTTCTTTGTCGGTATTAAACTTAGAGAGACAGAAGTCAATATTAGTTCCTACTCAGCAGCAGAAAGTTTGGGGTGGTTCTGGACTCCATTATGGCAATGGTGTTTATCATCTCCCTCCCCCCCCCCCTGCAAAAAAAAAAAAATATTTAAAGATATAATAAAGTTTACCCTAAGGTACCTGTATGGGGGAGCCAGCCTGTGGCGCAGGTGCCACAAGTAGCATGGGCAGCTTCTGTATGTATTGCACAGCAGATTAGGGAAGGGGCAGGCAATGCAGTGGCAGGCAGATAGGGCAGAGAGCAGAAAACAGAGCAACAGATCAGGTGGGGCAGAGCTGTCCAACTGGCAGCCCCCAAAATGCTAGCATGTGGCCAGCAGGTTTCACTTGGCTGCTGTTCTCCCTCTACATTTGCTTCTGCCACCACAGCCGGGTTGGGGCCAGACTGCCTGACCTGCACATACGGCAAAACAGAGAGTCTGTCCATACTGTGGTGGGGGGAGGGCAGTGTTGGTCTATGTATACGGCAGGTTGGGGGAATTGGGCTGTGTGGCTTCCCCCTCTCCCCCACTAGTGCAGTAACCCCTCCTGACTGACCCCATGAGAGGAGTTTGGATGCCTGTGCCATGGCACTGTCTCTGTGTTGTCCTCAGAAGAGGGAGGGTACTGGTCAGCCTGGCACCCCCCTTTTCCCAGCTGCGTGTGCCACACCTTGCTCTCCCCCAGCATGTACCATAGGGAGAGCTGGGCTGCTGGTGCTGGTGGAAGGGCTGCCTGTGGGACACATGGCTAAGAGAGAGAGCGGGCTGGGCTGCAGAGCAGTCCCCACTTTGTGAACATCATAGGCACCCGCATAGCACAGGTAGCCTGGCTCCTTCCGCTGCCCCCCCCCCGCCCCTCCTCCTTCCCAGCTGCATGTGTCACATGCACAGCAATCTCCTCTCCTGGCTGCACCAGCCTCCTGACTGGGAGGCTGAACACCTCCTGATGGGTGAGTCAGTCTTTGGGGGTTGGGGAGGGCTGCCTATTTGGGGCGTGAAGCATGAAAAGGGGAGGTTGCACAGCAGGACTGAGTAGTCCGTGAAGTGCACATGTCTGGGAGATGGGGTTGCTGGGCAGCACTCATGGGAGGGTGGGGAGATGCTGCCTGTTGTGTAGCCCTTGGGTAGGGAAAGAGGATAGGACTGGCACTCAGGGAGGATGCAGGTATAATTTGTGGAATGCCTGCTGAAGAAAATGGCTCCTGCTGTCTAAAAACATCCACTGGATCTAATGGTACAGGTTCCTTGAAAAGCCCTGTTACATTAGACTGTTGGAAAACTCTCCTAAAGTTTGTAGCTCTTCACAGTTGCCAGCAAAGACTTGTGACAGATGCCTCTGCTCTAGCATGGGAAGCCCACTTTAGCCTTCAAACACAGGGCACAGAGAGTCCTTAAAAAGCCTGTTTTCACAGAACTGGCTTAGTGCTAAGGTGTATTCATTAAACATATATAGTTTTCCGCCCAGTTCAAACCTTCTAACAACCTAGAGCGTGATGAATAAAACCACAATAATGTTTTACATAAAAATAAGTAAGGGAACAACCCTTGTTTGTCAAGATGTATGTTTATGAAACAATTATTCCTGTCATAAGACTACCCTAAAATATGTAGTTGCAAAATGTGTTTTGGCAGATTGCCTCAGAAGTCAGTTTGCCAGAAGTCATAAGTGGTCCATAAAAAGATACTCGTTTGCAGACCACATTTACCAGGTGGAGTCATCCAAGCATAGACGTCTTTGCCACCAAAGTGAACAAGTAATACCACAAGTTCTGCTTTTGGCCTTCAGTCCATTGAGAGCCACTGCTCCAGAGGAGAGCAAAATCAGGGCTGTCTGTATTCCTTACCCTTGGTCTTCAGGCATGGTGCTTGTTTACTTTCTGATTCTACTAATTGGAAGAGTTTTCAGGAAACTCAGGTTGATCATTAATGGTATGTACATAAACCATATTTACTTGCATATAAGAGGACCACCTGGTAATTAGATTTTATATATGGAAAATTTATAAATTTGATATCATTTTCCAGGTATAGAATTGAATCATGGGAGGTTTGTTTTGAATTTGTCCTTTTCACGTTATACAGCAGGGGAAATTAAATATGGGAGATCAGGTAGCCCTTTTGCCCTCTGTCCTGCCAACTTCTTCCATGCCATCCTTATTGTCAGACTATGTTCTCCCTTAGCACATGGAAGTGAGGAACAAATGTGAAAAAAATGACCTTGAAATAAACATAGCTGTACTAATATGAATATAATGCCCAAAGATGGACATCATCTAGAATTGATGCATTTTACCTTTTTGAAACTGCTGCAAGATTTAGTGCAGGTACTCCATAAACACACTGTTAAGCACTTTGGCACCTACTTAATCTGACGCACAAACTATGCCAAATTCCAAAGGCTCATGATTTACCATATAGTTCATTGGGCTGAGCCCCAGCAGTCAACAGCATTTCAAGCCATGATGACTCCATAGCTCAGCACTGCTTAGTGTGTGTGTGTGTGTATTCCAGAAAGCCCCCACAAAGAGTCCATGTGCTAACTGGGTTTTCTTGTTATACATCCTGGGATCCTCCAAAAATTTATATTTAGATGAGTCATAGGGCAACCAGGTTTGTTTCCACCTCATGGGGGGCGGGGCCACTCCAGTCATATGTGCCAGTCTGAGAGGGATTCTGCATGAATTGTTTGAGTCTCTGTTTGGTGATGTTTGTCAGAGATTTAAGGATATGACTTATTGGAAATAGGAAAGAAAATCACAGCTCAGCTGTGACAGTAGCGTTCAGAATATATTCAGTATAGTGGCTCACCATGACTTGAAAAAGAATCAGCACCAAGGGGGCCTGGGTTTCACGTACATTACCATATATCTTACTTGGACTGCACTAACCTACCCTTGTGGTAGGTTCCCATCAGCATTTTTGGCACCAGGAGAGGATGTCAGCATTTGCTCTATCTTTCTGAGTGCTAGCAGGATCTCCAAGCTCCGTGCCTATTCCCTCCCAGGAAGCAACTGTCTGTTTTTTAAGGGCTTTCTCCCCCCACCAGCCAAAGTTCCCATTAGCACGTTTGTCCAGTATGGGTGATGTACTTTATAGTTGTGTTCAGTGTTGCTTTTATTTAATCAACTTCATTGTGATTTCCATTCCTGAGCACATGTTGCTTTTAGCAGCAGTTCAAAGATGGACAGTGTATTAAATGAAATTTCCTTGTATGCAAATGTCAGACGATGGGCTTTTTCTCTGATGCGGATTGGGGGAGGGCATATCTTGTATTCCAAGAAACATGGTATGTGAGGCTGTTCTTGTTCTTAGACCTGAAGCATCTTTCCACTTAATCTCCAGTCTCTTCTCCAAATGTTGTATCAAAGACGAGGACAGATTCTCTGTCCAGATCCATGATTCCCTGCACCTCACAGCATGGATACTGTTTGGTTAACATCACTGGAGAGGACTCGTTTGTCAGAGTTGCAGAATGTCCTTACCCTGGTAGGAAGGACTTGGATTTAACTTGTGAAGCTAAGTAGAAAAGGCTCATTTTCTTGGCTCAACAACATCAAGTTTTCTTTCATTTAATGCCCATGTACCTGATGTAGAATACTTTGTGTTCTTTAAAAAAAACCAAACACACCACAAAACACTGAACCATCAATGAGTTCTCTGGCAACCATTTCAGCTTTCCATTTATTCAATTAAAAGGTATTCCACATTCACATCCTACATAGGTGAAGTTTCTGAAACACCATATATAATCACCAACCAGAAAATCATTCTTTCTTAGGAGCTCAGCATTTAACTGATGTGTTAACAAGGCTGCTGCATGTTCTTTGTTCTAGCCAACTATCAAAACAACCTTTGTGGTAACAATGTAGAAAAAAATGAAAGCTGTATGGCAGGACTTAATGTATTGTTTTTTTCCTAAAGTTGGATTCGCATTGAGATCTCACCCAAAGTTCTTAAAATGAAAGTAGTTTGGCTTCTACTTAACCAAGTAGTCTTGTTTATTTTGTGAAATCATTTCTGCAAGGCTAAAATTTAGTCTTGGTTGTTCTTACAGTGCTTTCCTCCTACCTGAACAGAATTGCACCCTTAATAGATCCACACATCCTGTTTTAATTTTGGTGGTAGAGATTGGGTGAAAGTTCATGTCATATCTCTAAAAGCTTTGTAATTGGGTTTCTACATGAATTAAGTTGTGCTATAAAAAAAACCCCAAAAACAAAAAAAACAGCTCATCATTGAGATGACAACCCACTCCAAGACAGTTTCAGCAGTTTCTGTTGTTTCTTTGAGAAATGTTTCAATACTAAAAATAACATAGTACTACCATCTTAGTTTTCCTGCATACATTTATACAGCATTGCTCTTTGAGAAGTATCAGGAGCTGACATTTGTTTTAGTACAGTTGTTTTACAATCCTTATTTAGGTAGAGTCCTAGCACCCACTTCCTGTGAATCACTGGTTATGAGTTACGCTGAAAAAAAAATCTGGATTGCTTCGCCCCTTATGTGGTGTTGTGGGAAACACAAGTGCTAAGGATGTGTGGGTCTCTCCAGTGGAGACTGCTGGCCAAAATAATCCCAGCTTGCTTGCTTGGAGTGCAGGCACACTGATAGTGGGAAATCCATGAATAACGTATCTGATAGACTCACAGTTATTGTAAAGTCAAGTCATCCTTTTAAAGTACCTGTTGCCCTGCAACACAGCTGTGTTACCTATGCTATGTAGTCTTATGTTCCCAAATTCATGTTTAGGTGTTCAGGGTATATTTTGGATAACAAGTATGACATTTGCTGAACTTTTCATTTTATGAATTATTATTTAATACTCTCCTTAATATGCCCATTATGGTCAGTTCATGCATATTGTAGATTGCCAGCTGGTGAGTGTGCATGCCATTTACTTGTGTGGAAAATAGCAGTTCAGTGTAAAGTACATCAGTTCTTTCTTAACACATTTGTAAACATTTTATGTAGGGAGAGCTCATGAGTGGGTTTCTCCAGAATTTGTGCTGAAAGTGCACAGTGCAGTGGCTTCTTTAACCTTGGAGCTTCCCCCTGTACTCCCCGGCTGATGATTGGTGGAGGGGTCCTGTCACTTGCTGCTTGTTGCCTGCGCTTGATGGCCAGGAGGGGAAAACTACAATTTTTAAATATGCTGCGTTTTTCACCTTCCAGACATCAGGTGCGAGTAGCAAGCA
Source organism: Crocodylus porosus (assembly GCF_001723895.1). Lineage (NCBI taxonomy): Eukaryota > Metazoa > Chordata > Crocodylia > Crocodylidae > Crocodylus > Crocodylus porosus. Next base: position 82,647,009 of record NW_017728943.1, read on the forward strand.
GCAGGGCCCCTCTGTCAAACAGCTATGGAGGGGTGCACAGGAGGGAAACTCCAAGATTAAAGAAGCTGCTGTGCTGCGCACTTCTGGTGTGAATTCCAGAGATTCCAGCTCATGAGGAGTAGTGTGTCGTACTGGGAAGAGATTTGCTAGGTGGAAAAGATAACTTAAGTTTGTGTGGACTGTGCCTGGCTATGTTGAAAATACGGGCCCTGTACATGTGTTCTTTTGGGGGTATTTTGCCAGAAGGTAGAGTCAGATTGTATTATGTAACATTGCGGGTAATGTGGATATGTTTACTTTAGGGCAGTGGTTTTCAACCTGTGGACCCCTGGGGGTCTGCAGACTGTCTGAGGGGTTTTTGAAAAATGAGAACTATCAATCAAAAGCATGTGAATACCCATACTTACACTTCAAAGGGGTCCTCACCTCCATTCAAATTTTTTTGGGGGCCACAAATGAAAAAGGTTGAAAACCTGTGCTTTAGGATACAGTACAGTATAACCTCATAATTCCAGATCTCAGAAATCTGGCACTCTCAAAAATCTGGCACTTTTTAAACTTGGAGTGGCTGCTCCAGGACCAGCCGCCACTTCCTCTGCACCCCCAGATGCAGAGGGGGAAGCTTGCAAGGTTGCCACTGCCATGAACCACTCCGTTAACCGCCCTCCCTCCTCTTGCCATTAACTCTCCTCTCTCGCTACGTCATGACTGGCCGCCGCACAGACTTCAGAAATCCAAAATTTCAAATTTCTGGCAGGTGCTTGGTCCCGAGCATGCCGGATTCATGAGGTTATACTGTACTTGTTATGACTCTTTCATCTTAACTCTCATCTGTAAGACGATATTAACAATTTTTTTTCACTATATCCATCGTTAAGGTATGTTTACCTTGGACTTTGTAAAGCATTCAATAAATTATGTATAAAGTGTGCTGAATTGTCCTGTAGTTAGTTTAAGTTATTACTGGAGTATATAAGAGGAATATTCACATTTATAAATTCAGTTAAATCAGAAAACTGAAGAGTAACTGGATATCTGTGGAGGATACCTTATCTGGTTATTTCCAGTCTTTCTAATGCTTTGAGTTTTTATTGGTAATTATTTTTGTGATATCTTCAAAGATGTGAATATAATTTATCTGTATTTCTGGTTTTTTGAAGATACCATTTTGCAAAATTTTGAAGCATTAACCTACTTGATTGATGGAGATATATATTTTTAAGAGGATAATAGCTTTGGAGTTCCTCCTCTATAGACAACTGTATTTTCATTTGTCTATCCCTGTTCTGGCCTGTTGGTCACTTGAGGAGGACTTTCGTATTTTTTTTTCTGTCTCTTCTAAACTTCGTAAGGTAGGCTCTTGTTTCCTGTTCTTGAAGGAGCAAGAATGTTTGGTAACCAGAGGTTGGACCATGATCATACTGGCAAATGGCTGAAGATACCTTATACTTCAGAGGGCCAAAGGTATTGAGACATGAAAGTTTCCCCACTTGATTACAGACCACTTCATAAGTGTATATTCTGCAAGATATCTTCAGAGAAGCAAATTAAAAGGTGAGTGTTTTTTTCCCCCCCCCTCCACACTTTCCCCAAATAATGTAGTGGTCATCTTATAATTTTTATTTAAAACCCCAATGCCTCATTCTTGTTTAGATCAGTGGCTTTCAAACTTTTTTGACTCAAGGCACCCCTCGGAATATGTCAGCTCTTAGTTTGCACTTGCTTTTTGACTACAGAAATATAATAGAGCAATTTTTCTGTTGCAAAGAACTCAGAATGTTTTTAACAGTATAGACAACCCTCACTTAATGTGATTTTGGTTAGTGCTGTTTTGCTATAGCTCTCATTTAAGATTCATACCTGATTTCCACTGAGCACTCAGCCAGTTTCGCTATAGTGCTCAGTGGAATCGGAGAGTTTTGGCGGGTGGCAGTGAATGGGTTGAGTGGTAGCAAGCTGGGGGGTGAGTGATTGGCAGTGAGTGGGGGACGGGTGTGAGGACGGAGCCTGCGCCACTGTCTGGGTCAGAGCTGGCGGGGGCCCAGGGTGGGGCAGCAGGAGCATGAGCCTGGGCTGGCAGGTGGTGCCGGAGCAGGTGGGGGGGTGGGGAGAAGCAGAAGCAACAAGGGCTGGGGGGCAGGCGTAAGCATTGGGCCCGTGCCAGTGCCTGGTGTTAGGGCCGACAGGGGCCCATTTCCAGGGCAGGGCAGCAGGAGTGCTGGGGCCGGGGCCTGGGCCAGGGCCAGCGGAGGTCCATGCCCAGGGTAGGGCAGCAGGAACGCCAGGGTCAGGGCTGGTGGGGCAGCAGGGATGCTGGTGCCCAGGACCAGGGCCGGGCCAGGGCCAGCGGGGGCTGCAGCCAGGGCAGGGCAGCAGGAGCACAGGGACTGGGTTGGCACATGGGACCAGAGCAGCCAGTGGGTGGGCAGGGGGGTGAGGAGAAGTGAGAATTGGCAAGTGGGGGGTGGGTGTGAGTGCGGGGCCCACACTGGTGCCTGGAGCCAGGGCCAGCGGGGTCCCAGGGCAGGTGGCAGAAGCGCGGGGCCCCAGGCTGGCATGTGGGGCTGGAGCTGCTGATGGGTGGGTGGGAGAGTGAGGAGAGGTGGTGGTGGCGGTGGTAACTAGTTATCTCTATTTACATTAATTCCTATGGGGAAATGGGTTTTGCTTCAGGTGGTTCTGCTTAACGCTTGTTTTTTCCAGAGCCAATTAAGAGTGCTAAGTGGTGGTTGCCTGAATGGATTCCTATTTGAAATCTCTGGGTGATCTTGTGAATCATACTCGCACGCCTTAACAGCACTAACATTGCGTGGCACCCTGTGACAATCTTGAGGCGATACCAAGGCACCCCAAGGTGATTTGGTACCCTGTTTGAAAATCACTGGTTTAGAGTTACCTCCTGAAAGGTTTGAACCAAGTCATTTGCAAGAGAGAGGTCCAAAAAGTTTGAACAGCAGCCCTGAATTTCTGTAAAGGATCTATAAATTTCACACTGCAGCTAATGAGTGGGTTCATTTTTCACTTGAATAAAATAATATCCTATAACTTAGACCAGCACCAGTATTTGTATTAATGTTTAAAAGGAATTTAAACCACACTTAACTATATCAGGTAGTGGGGTGGGGAAGGAAGTGGGGTGGGGGAGGGATGATGACTCCTGGAGTCTCCAAGGTCCCTGGCTTCTCTTACTTTGCTTCCAAGACTCTTTCTAAAATATCATAATTATATTTATTTCGATGTTGATTAACAAAGGAGGGGATAATAAAGCAGTATTTCTACAAGATGTTGAGTACAGTAATCAGCTGCATATACTTTGAGAGTGTCATTTTAACATTGGAAAACTTGGGACGACTAGGATATTTAATTGATAGAAGAGATGGATATACATCTGAGGAGATAGCAGTTGCAGAATGTCACTTCAAGGTTTAGCTGCTTGGTTTTGCTGTATTTAAAGGCGTAGTGTGAATTCTGCACTTCAGAAGTATTAGTGGAGACCAGTCCTCACAGATCCTGCTGCTGAGAAAGGTGCTGATTTGGGGTAGTGCCAAACACTGACCTATCACATGCAATGTATACTGAAGCTGGTATACTTTAGCAAAAAAGGCTAACTGGGGTAGCGTTGAGGGAGTTCTTGTTTATATCTTACGTTAATAATCTGTCAGTTTTTATAGTTTATTTTGTCTCTTACTGTAACCTGCCCCGAGCCTTTGTTGGGAAAGGTGTCATTTGAGTCAAATAAGAAAATCATTCCTTTACTAGTTTACTTACCTATATAGACTGTCCTGCCAAAGTCTTCTCTAGAGGATTTTTTGGTGCACTAGTAAACGTTCTCACTGACAGCCCTGTTTGTGTCTGTGCAAAAGCTGAGGTAGAATTTATGTACCAGACCTTCTGCTAGTACATATCTGTATTGCTAAATTTTAAGCTGAAGTTCTGGCCCTATGTGTTCAGTATAAAATGAAACCTGTTCTGAAGAACTCACATGAAACACCGATCTAACTACCTGATTGGTCAGGGGTGCTTATTCTGCATTCTTAAAAGTGCTAATCATGTATTCTTTTTTTAAACCAAGTATCTGGGCTTTCTTCAAAAAATGAAACCTGTTCTGTCAGGTATTCAGTTCCCTGGATTAAATCATGGCTGTCCTCCTGCAGAATGGGTTTGTTGGGACTGCTTTACTTGACAACCATCTTATAGACAGGAGGTAGTGTGCCATAAATATATCCTTCCTTGGAGGTGGATTGACTTGTACAGTAAATTTAAATAATTTAAATTACCAAGTAGAAAGGATCAATTAAGGAGTTGATTTTAATAACTTCCAATTTGTCCTTCAGTTACTTTGTAAAGAAAGGTGTATTCTTGCTACTTGATAACATCAGGAAAACATTCAGATTTACAACTAAGTAGAGACTATACACTTTATTTGGTATATCTTATTTCTGTGTAGAATGATACGCTATGACTGTACATTGATTCTAAGAAATTCTGTAGCTTAATATGGAGATTCTAACTAATTTTACATTTTTAGTATGATCTAGAAGGGTGAATGCCATGTTACTTATTAGCTAGATTATAAGTTTTTTGGTCATAATTGGTATTGAAGATGGCAGAATTTTTATTTATATTTTAAACAGTGATGAGGTAACGTGATGACATTTCCTGGACTCGGGATAGATCCCAACACATGTCTTGTATTGGTAGCATAGCTCCTGGATCCCTTACAGGTCAAGCCTTTAATATAGTACAGTGTTGTGCCATATTTATAAAGCTTGGCCTCAAAAGTTTGGTATTTTTTCTGCTGATTTTTTCATATAGAAAAGGTTGTAGCCTGTAACTTACGTTTTTCATAGAGCTTCCTGGAGTCAGCTTATTTATTTTCATGTCTCAAGAGTTCAGTTCTTAACATGTTTTATATTTAAATTATGATTTAATTTTAAGTTTATTTGTAAATATTTTAAAGAGTTACAAATAAAATATTATCATTAAAAATATTGTGTTTTAATAATGTTTTATCAACCTTACTTCCTTTTCTGGAGTATTTGAGGTATTGATTTTTGGTTATTCCATGAACTCAGTATTGCAGTCCGAAACCAGTTTGGAATCTTGTTACTGTTGAGGAAGTCCAAGAGACTTTTACCCTAAGTTTCTGACCTAATTTTACTTCTCTGCCTCTCTCACACAGGGATGACATGGCTGATGGTCCAATATTTACCAGAGGCCTCCCATGTTCTCGAGGGCTGGAGCGATATCCCTCTCATGAAGATCGGCCATCCAGTCCTTTCATGATGAGACACGATGAAGATTACCGTAACAGGGATGTATACCTGCATCGGTCAGATTACAGCCCACACTATGGTCGGCGTGAAGAGCTGCCACGGGGATCTAGTAGGGATAGTGACAAACTCAGAAAACCTTCCTACCGATCAAGGTCAGAAGAGAGAGGTAGAGAAACAAAGCGCCCTCGGTATGAGAAAGATGAGAAAATGCACAGTATGAGTGGGGACCATCAAGGTTTCTCATCGGGAACGCGAAACTATCGCAGGCGAAGCCGCAGCAGAAGCCCAAATGAAGAATTCCGGGAACTTGAGCGAGCCAGGAGGAAAAAAGAAGAAGAAGAACGAAACAGAAATTTGAATCATGATCTGCCTAACAGTGACTATGGAATCCCTGGGTTAACTAGCACATTACAGTCTACTGACACTCAGTATTTGTACAGGCCTGATGAAATACCATCCATGCCCAAAAAGTCTATCCTGAAGAAACGTGTGGAGGTGGAAGTTGAGCCCCCCCCAATACAGGTTTGATTCATATGTACTCTTATACTTCCCAGAGACATCACTTATTGCTCCACTGCATTATTTGATCTTTAGTCTCTTGGTTTTTCTCTCTTTTGGTAGAACATATGTCCACTAGGCACAACTGGTGAGTCTGTGGGCTTCCCCCTGTTCTGGAGTTCAGCCAAGAAGCAGCAGCGCTCTTTTACCAAAGCCTTTTTGTGGTCACTTCCATTAGTTTCTTATGTTTCAGGGCATTCAAACTCAGGATATGTCTGTATGGCAGAAAACAGGACCATGCACAGACATCCTCAAGTAGCTCACGCAGTCCAGTCTGGAACCAAAAGCATTCCATCTGTGTTACTATACCATTGCACCCAGTTTATATAACTCAACCGAGAAAGGGACTTATTAGCTTGGGTGCGCTACTGTGTTGATGTGGTTTTGCTGCTTCACAATCTGGAATCGCTATGTGCTGAGCTAGCTAAGGATCTCTCTGCATGATGCTGTATTGCATCTTGCTTGACCAATCAATGGTGTGCAGACAGTTCTATCATAGATGTTTGTGGTTGAAAGTTTCAATTCTTTTATTTGCAGAGAAATGTAATCAAATATGAAGTGATTGTTTCACACACCCATGAAAGCATGTTGATGATGTACCAAAGTTACTATGTGACATGCTTGTCTTCTTTTCATAACCTTCCCATTCTTTTTTGCTCCTCCCTTAGCTATTCTAAATTTTTGACTGTAAACTCTTTAGGAGAAATGACCTTGCCCTTTTCGTTTTCAGTGGATGGTGTTAGGCCCCTCTTGGTGCGATGTGATAAATTATTCTTTTCTTTTTCTAGCGTGAAGACTTTTCAGACAATTCTACAGCCAGTAAAGATCTTCCTCTTATTTCAAGTCGCTCATCTTTGTCCCAGAATAACAACAGTACTCCTTTTGCTTCTGATGTGGAGAACTTCATCAAACGGTTTAACAAAGATTCTGCAGTAGAGACTCCAAACCAGGAGTTGCGTGATGGTTTATATGAGTGGAGCCCACTTTCTGCACAACCCAAAGACACCTTTGCTTTTGAAGAGAAGTTTGAAAGTTTCTTATGTCAAAAGGAGAAAACGGAACCAAAATCAGAGCCTGCAGATCGTCATGGTGACTTCCTGCTCCCTCATGAGAGGGCTAGTCAGGATGGGAGTGGTTTCTCCCGCATTCTAGGCTTGATGGCTGATTCTGCCAGTGCTCAAGAGAAGAGAAGACGCAGTTTCCCTGACATTGAGGATGAAGAGAAATTTCTTTATGGTGACGAGGAGGAAGATTCCAAACCTGAACCGGTCCCTGCTGAAAAGCCGTCGGTGAGTAGTGGGAGTGAACTTGCCAGCCAGAAAGCAAGTCCACCTCCTCCTCCTCCTCCTCCTCCTCCACCACCACCTGTAAAGCTAGATGCTCTGGAGGAGTCCAAGGTTGAGTATGCAAAGATCCATGATCTGCTTAAAACTATTGGGCTTGATATTGGGGTGGCTGAAATTGGCAAACTGGCAGTCCGTACCCAGGAGCGCCTTCATGGAAAAAAGCTGGCATCTCGTTCTCCTGACCGTCGCTCTTCAGACTCCCGCAGCAGACTGGAATCATGGGAAATGCACCGCAGTGACACGCAGTCTCCAGAGTCAAGCCAGCAGCGCCGTGCATCACCGCCTGGCCCTTACCAGCCATCCACAGACACCTCATCATCTTCTCTTCAGAAATCAGAGTGCTCTAAAAGCAAAGCTGTGGGCCATGAGATCCCTGTTGGCACACCAGAAGTACCTCTTCCTACTGCACCTCTAATCCCCTCAGCACCACCTGCCCCTGCTGGTTTGCCACCTCCCCCCACCTCTGTTTCCCAGTACCAAATTCCCAACTATCCCCGATTCAGTGCGCCTCAGATGCCACAAAACTATCCCCCTCCCACAATGGCCCCTCCTGGCTATGATGCTTATGGGCACTATATGGCCTATGCAGCCTCTGGCTGGCCTATGTACCCTCATCCCCAGCAACCTAGCCCTGCATTGCCAGAGGCTCACGGGCTGCTCACAATGACAATGACAGCAAACCCAACGCGCCCCAATCTCCGAGTGATTGAAACGGTCTCTATGGGCAATGATGCCCCTGATTTAAAGAGAGAAGACTCTGTACTTGTACCAATTCCCACTGCATCTAGTGGTCATCCCAAAGTGTCCATTCAGCTCACCTCACACTTATTCAAAAGCACCACAGAAAAGATTTCAGATGAAAAAAATCGGGCGGCTCAGAAGCAAAAGGTGAGTGTGTTACTTAGATTTGTAAGATCTTGGTTAAGCCACTCAAATTTTAAATCATCACTTGGGTTTACTGAGGTCATATCTATCTGTGTTTATTTTTCAATCTTAAAAACAGCAAAGCCTTTTGGTTAGATTGCTGGTTGCTGCTGATGCTATTGTTGCTGATGCTGGAATAAAAATGATTGGTTTTCTTCACCCACGTTTATGAGGTACTTGACCATTTGAATTTTTAAGCACTGAATTTACTTTAATGGAAGACTTCTAAATGTCCCTCAGATGTATTTGCTTTCCTTCCCCCACAAAAAATGTTCAGAGGGCAGTTTACAATAAAGACAAAAAACTTATAAAAGCAAAAGAAAGCATTAAAGTAAGAAAGTGTAACAACACAAAGTACTCCCCCTCCCTTCTGTCCCCTCTCTCCTCCCCCCCGGAATTCAACTCCCCTCTCTCTGACCTAGGAGAGTGTTTGTTAGTTTCTTCCCTCCCACCCTTGATTAACCCAACCTCACTTTCCCACCCACATTCACTACCTACCTAAAAGAAAACATTTTTTTCCCCTTTCTTGATCCTTCCCATTTGCTTCCCAGTCCCCTACCTTACACCTATGGGACTATCTCTCCACTTTATTCCCTGCCCCACTCCCATGTCCTTCCCAGGCCCGTACTGCCTTGTCTCTCTCACATAGGGGCATGGCTGTGTCCAGAATGTACTCCTCCTCCTCCTCCCCACAAAGAAACACATTATTCATTTTAAACAATTACAGCAAACTGTACAATATCTCCTCTTCGTCGATGCTATAGGGGTTGAGTGTTGCCCTATGGAGGTGCTCACCCCAAGGCAGCTTTAAAAAAAAACAAAATCTCATCTAGTTACAGGCTTCTGAGCTGTTGCTTGAATATGTGGGAGGGAAGTGCAAAGCTGATTACCTGTAGTCAGCTAAGAAATGGTTCAAGAATACAAAATGACTATGATGTAACAGTTTAAACATTAAGGAGGTGGAATATTTCTTTTTATATCAGTAGGATAAATGGTTGCTAGTGATAACACGATGTAAAGCTGTAGTTCTGGATCCTGTGCTTTTGATTTTTATACACGTGACAGGCAGGTGATCTGCACAGCATCTAAAAACCTCTAGTGCTCAGACTTGCCTGCCTATGGTCCATGGCGTCCCCTTATCTGTCACCTGCCATGACTTGATTATAGGGTCTTTTAACTGGGGAGGCTGCCTCCAGAGCCTGGGATGGCTTCTTTCTGGGTGCCTTAGTGTACAGCCCTTGGGGCTTCTCTGCCCTAAACCTGTGTGACCTCCAGCTGCTGTCATAGTCCATGGCTCACTGTTGTGTCTTCAAATTTTTCGTGCTCTGGCCCCCTTGGCTTTGACCTGCCAGTTACTTTAGCTGTGGACTCCTAAGCCTGGGCCCACTTGTGGCTTGGCTACTGAATCCCGGCCTTTTCCCACTCTCGTGTACTCTGGGGCCCCGTGTACTCTGGGCTAGCCCTCAGGGTTCCTGACCCCAGGCCAGGCTGCCCTCACTGCCTCTGCCCTCAGCCCTCCTGGTTCTTGACCCAGGCTAAGCTGCCTGACACTGAGTGCCCTACCAGGCACCTCTCCATAGCCTCCATATCTACCTCCATAGCCACAGTCCGGTCCTCAAGTTACCTAAACAAACATAAACACAAGCGTAGTCAAAATATAAGCAAATAACATCTGTAAAACTTCTTCTCTGCTCTGGGACAATACCTTGCTGCTTCCCCCTTTCCCTTTAGCTGTTTTGGTGCATCTGTTATGGGTAGCGAGGGTGTTTATGGGCCTATTTCCTGCAGCCAGTTTGCAGTCTTGGTATCCTTTCCCCATCTGAGATTCTAATGTCTGTCTCGAGGCATCTTCACGTAATCCCTGGTTACTTTTGGCCAGATCAGCATGGCTCTGCTGGCACTCTGCATACTGTTTCTCATAACTGGCCCTCTCAGCCTCCAGCCTGCAGGTCCAGACTACCTGCTTTGGCTTAGGCCTTGGGCTTATATGCCTTAAAGCCATGCCCTCTTGCTGTCATGTGGCTCCCCCAGCTGCACACAGGAGTTTCCCTTTTACCTAAGGGTCAGCTTGTGCAGCTTGGTGAAGCCCCACACAGCCAGCTTAGTTTGCTCCGCTTTCTTAAGAAAGTAACAGGAGCCCCTGGCTCCCTGTTACAGTGCATAAAACATTGATATTTACAGTGGTGGATACATTAGACATTTTTAAATAGGTATTAAAGGATGGAGTCAGTTTGAATGTAAATATTGGTCTGTGGATTTTTCCCTCTTTTCAAAATATTTTATAATATGTTAAAAAGAAGAGCTAGGAGGGATCATATTTTCCTTGGTATACCAAGTTTACATTGCATTTGACACCACTTCTATGCAACTAGTTTTACTATTGCCCTTGCATAGTACGGTTGCCTGTTACTGTGGATCATTCAGAGGGCAGCAGAGAGGGATGTTTTCTAGTAAGAGAATTTGATTTAGAACCACAGATTATTAGAGGGACCTATAAATATTCTCAGAACAGAGTTCAAATAGAGGTCATCTGTTCAAGTCTCTGTTCCTAAAATAAGGTAAAGGTACATCTTCCTTTCAGAGCTGCTGTCATTATGGCTATGCCCACATAGCTGTATAAACAGAATTTCAAGTGGAGAATACAGCATGTGGCAGCAAGAGGAGGGTTTATGCTGTCATATCTACAACACCTTATTGAAAGACTTAAGCTCTGCTGGCATTTTTTTAGCATAGTTCTTTCTACACCAATGTCTCTTAGCTTATATTGTTAGCTAAAGGCATAACATACTCCTATTCCAGTTGACATAGTATTACTGGTAGAATTTTGTACTGCTGATCAGGTCCAAAGGCTTTTTAACATTGATTTACATCCCCTTTTTTTTAATATGGGATGATGGCAGTAATAAACTTCTGAAAATTCATTGTGGTAACAATCTAGTTTGCATCTCTAGAAACAAAGTTGGAAGGGAAAATGAAAGAACTTACTAGGTTTCATTGAAAATGTGCATTCTGTACAAAAGGAGTACTATTATGTTAATAGAAGCTCATTTACATTTATCTTTTCAATGTTCCTTGAGTATTATCTTTAATATATTAAGCAAGATGTTCTCAGCTTCCAAGAGCCACATAGAGACATTCAGTTTCTTCTGCTGTCTTAGGAGAAATAATGAGTACAGGTGCTCAGGACTTTTCTGAGTAAAAATGGTTACTTGGGGGGAAGGGGGGGGAACAATCAGAGTTCAGTCATTTCTGGAAGAGTTTCTCCTGGGCAAGCAAATATCTGTACACATTCTTTTCTGAGAGAAGCCTCAGCACAGTCCCCCAGCATCCCAGGGTGCTTTGCTTCCCCCCCCCCCAGGTAATAGTGCGTCTCTTGCTGGACTCTGTTGCTCCAGCTGAGCAGGGAGCAGAAAATGCCCTCTTCATAATCCCACATTGTGCTACAGGGAGAGACAGGCTAATTCTGAGCAGTCTGGGTTAGCCACTCAAGGCTGCCTTGTGCACTGTTGCCATCTGTCTCTGGGCAGACTGAAGGAGTCTGCAGACCACACTGAGATGTATAAACAGAGGCCCCATGGCTGTGGAGTGTTATCACTGCAAACTCTGATCTTCAAGGGCTCAATATTTGAATGTCTTTGGGTAGGTTTTTCTACCAGGAGAACAAACCTGGGAGAATTCTCTCCCAGATCATTTGAACATCTGTCTGTGGTCAGTGACTTGACAGAAGATAGGTGTGTTTGTAAAATGTACACAGTATTTTGAGCAAAGGTAAGATAGGACTGAAGCAAAAACATGAGTTACTAAAACCAAGGGTAGCATAGAAGAAGAAAGCTAGACAAAGTTTATATTTTTTAAGTTTTCAGTGAGGAAGTGATGAGAGAATGTGCTGTCATCAAAAGTGCTCAATTTTGGATTAGCTGTGCTTTCACTGAAGTTAGTAGGTCAACATTAAGTATTTTGGGAGGGGGAAAACATATTTTTTACTTCTGTTTACACTGTAGTATTTCTTTCCTGAGGAACAGTAAATACTGTTGGGCTTACAAACCAATCAGGCTTGGTTTGTATACTGCCTATGAGCAATATTCTAAAAATAGATGTTACAAGCTTTTAGGGATACTATCCTGAGGCTTGTTCTATGTGGTCTTCCCGATGATTGGTTGATTGAATAATTTAGTAAGTTTAAATGAGGTTTTGCCGTCACAACATTTATCATCAGTACAATAGTGGTAACAACAGTTTGAGGACAAAATCATGTATTGATACAATGGTGATCTTTTTTTTCCATATCTTTCAATGGATTGAAAAATAGACACAGATAGAGTGTACAAAAATAACTTGGCGAGAAAGAGTCAGCTTAGTTTATTGTATTAAAGGGTAACACAAAAGGGTATTTTAAGAACAGTTATTTTTAATAACTAATATCCAGTGAGCTGTAATCCCAGGTTTAGCAGTCACTTAGACAGTTCTGTCTTAGCTGTGCTGAAAGGCGGTGGGTTTTTCATGCCCTTCTCTTCCCAACCTTGTTAGGTCATAGAAGAGAGAGAGAAGCTGAAGAATGAGCGGGAAGCCCGTCAGAAGAAGCTCTACTATCTCAAAACTGAGTTGGATAGACTGCGTAAACAGCAAGGTACAGCACCTTCACTTATTTTCCTTTTCTCACCAAAATGTGCTCCCAAGGCCCTGTGTGCAGCACTGCACTTCTTAGAATAGGAAGCATGTAGACCAGAATAATATGCTGAATTGAGAGAGGGCGTATTTCCCTACTTAGGCATCCCCCAGAACTCTTTACAGAGCTGTGATATAGTCACTTCATTATCTCTGTCCCTATTGGTGAGTGTAGCTGCTATGCTGCAACAAGTTTTTCAAGCTGCAACCTGTTTGTACTGAGTGCAGGTACATAGGTCAAGACTTTGTTTCAGCTTTCTAGAACGTGCCATTGGGCACCTTGACAAATAAGCACACTGTGCTCTGCATTCCAGTGTTGACCTGCACGTCACTATTTTGATTAATCTAATCTGGAGAGAATACATTTTTTAATACACCCAAACATTTTGGGGTAATTTAAAACTTTTTACTGAGTTAAGGCAGGCTTATTTAATTGTAGGGGAGAAGGTCATTTTAGAGTAGAGTTTGTGTCTGTTTACTGAACATTGTGAAGAAAGCCAAGGATTTTTTTTGGTCACACAATTTGAGATACTTTGTTCTTTGCTAGAAGGGCCCTTTTTATAAACAGACCTAATGGATCTAATGTGAAGACATCACCAAGAGCACAGCTTCATCCTTCACTTGTTCCTGGTCAAAAACATTAACATTATCAATTTAAGTTATTTTTATGAGTGGAATAATACTACATTTTAACATTATTTTGCTCTTGCACTCCTTACCCCTCCACCTCATCAATTGGCTCAGGGGAGATGTTGCGGAAGAAACGTCGGGAGAAGGATGGACACAAAGACCCCTTGTTGGTAGAAGTAAACCGACTGCAAGAGAATATTATGAAGGAGATTTCAGAGTTGCACAAGGAATCTGATGCAGCAGACAAGAAGCAATCTGAGCTTGACAAAGTAGCCCAGATCCTGGGGATTAACATTTGTGAAAAACCCAGGAAACCACCTGTGGAAACTAAAGATTCTTCAGAAAAAAATAGCAAGTCAGAAAATTTTAAAGGTGTAGAGAAAACGACATCCTCCAACAAGGTAAGTTCTTGGATCTATGTCCAAAACAGTTTCCATATTGTGAGGACAGAGCACTGGGGGAGGCATCTGTTTTCGCTGTTTCTTGGAGATCATTTAATCCAGTGGTGCTTAACCTCTCTGGCCCCATGGGCTGGATGAGTGGTGTAGAGCTAGTCCTCAGGCTGGATCCTGCACATGGGGTTTGTCTCCAGGCCTGATTCCAGTGCAGAGTCAGAACACAGGATCAGTCTGCCTGTATGATTTGGTGCCACAACATGACCCTGCACACTGGATCTGACCATATGTTGACGTGGGCCAGCACACAGGACCATGCCATCTGGACCATGAGACTCCCTATGGCTTTGGAAATTTGGTGGTAGGGGAGCAGTGGCAGCATTAATTGTTGCTGATCCTGCTCCTCTATCACCACATTTCCAGACCTGTGAGGAGCCATACAGGTCAGATGACATGACTCTGTGGGCCAGATTTGACCTGTGAGTCAGAGGTTGAACACCACTGATTTAATCCAATTTAGTGTCTTTGTATACTGGCTTTAGTAGCTGATGGAGATTAGAAGCAAATTTGCTAACAGTACAGCTTCCTTGCAGGCGTGGACGCTTTGCATCCGTGTCTTCTGAGAAGCTTTGGTGAGTTTAAACTTAGATTGAACAGTAGTGAAAAGTTTCTGTTTTCTTGGGTTGTCAACCCATTCACCAACCCAGGAGGGCCCATGGACTACCACTGGTTTAATCACATGGCCTTCAACCTATCTGACATGAGTGGCTCTACTGGGAGCTATAACCTCACTGACATAGCTCTCAGGATCATCTGAGCGTGCAAGCCTTCTTACAGCATTAAAATAGTTCATGAAGGAAGAGCTAAGTGATCAAGACTTACATTGATGTTGATATTTGCCCTTATTGGTTCACACCTGTGTTCACTTTTGAGGAAGACCATCGTTCCTCATATGGCCTCTATATTTAAAGGGTTGACAATGCCAGAATAGGCTTACTCCATTCCTGGGGACTGTTACTTCAGAATTTGTACCTGTGATTTTCATACAGCATCTCTGAAGGGTATATGAAAAATAGATATGTCGACTTTCTCATTGAGGAACTAATGTATTTGGTGGGCTGATGGCATTCATGATGAATGTTTTTTTCTGTAGACTTCACCATACTCTGAATTTTGCAAAGAGGAAGAGTGGCAAGGGGAAATGAAGGGTAATAGTTTCTCTTCCCTCCCTTCCTTCTCCCAGCAAAATCACTGAAATCAGTGAAGAATTTTAGATTTTTTCCCCCCCCTCGTTTCTCTTTTTTGGTTTGACCCTGAGATCTTCTTAGCCCTACTTCATTTCAGACCTACGTTTCTTTTCTTACTATAGAAGTCTTTATTTCTTTAGAGTATTCGAATCAGATGCAGAAACAGTGGAACTAAAGTGGTGATTATTCATTTAAATTTTCCATCATCTTAAATTTTCTTGTTTTTCTCTCTTGGGTCTTAGCAGGAACATAAATGTATTTTGGGATAAGTTTAGACCAGGGCTGCCCACTTCTGAGCAGCCAGGGGGGCATGCACACCATGTGGGCCACAGATGTGGGGACTGCACGCTGCACAGGCGGGTGGATTCCCTTTCCTGGCTCTCCTCCACTGCATGAGCAACCCAATTCCCCACCCCCAACATCCCTCACCATGCAGGCAGCCTGGTTCCCTCTCCTCTCTGATCTCTGCTGTCCAGTGAGCATCCCTCCCCTTCCTGTGGGTAGCCCCACAGTGCAAGTAGCTTGGCCAGCCCCTTCCTGGCTCCTGTAAAAGGAGCAGGATGTGGAAAGGGGGTACATGTTGGCAGCCAGGTAGGAGTCCATGGGCCTCATGCCACCCTGTTGGGAGGCACATGGGGACTGCAGGCCACCATTTGGCTCATTCCTGATTAGATTATGATGTGTATCACCATTGTTATTTTGACTTGCGTTTTCACTTTGTTATATCCATAATAAGCAGGTTACCCTTTGATGGTTGCTTACTTTAATTTGGAAAATTCTCTACCCTGGCCAGAAATTGCTGGTCTCTTCTGACAGGCACCTATAGATGCATAAAATACTAGGATTAATCTCTGACATTGCTCCCACAAGTTTGTTGGTAACTTCAACTAGTAATAATTGGGATTACGTTTTCTAAGAACAAAAGATTGCTCTAGCCCTGCTGCAAAGTTGAAATAAACTTCCTGGCTTGCATGTGTTTCTTTGTGTTTATCACTGAGTCTTGATGCTCAGTGTAGTGGCACAAAACCTCTACAAATAAATATGGAAGCTGAAAACTGTAGAACTGAACTGCCAGTCCTGCTGGGTTGCTTTCCAAAACAAGAGAACCCAATAAGATATATTTCTTTAAGGTTTTCTTTACAGTTTCTGTCCACATTAAAGTTCTATCCCGTAATGTACATGGTGCTTGCTTTCTGTTGAAATATATATACCTAAAAGGGTGCAAAGATGACTGCCATCACTCATCAGGTTGGCATGATTGTTCTAAAGGAAGGTGGCTTACACATTATCTTATAAGATCAAAATTATGTACGTCTATAAAATAATAGCACAGACAAACTTATTTCTCTGATTCCATGTATACAATTCCTTGCTTTTTGGGTAAATCATGTATTGATTTCTACATGTTCTCCACATCCACCAACTGACATATCTAGAACTACTAATCTAAGCCAGTAGGGCTGACTAAATTCCATTCTGAGAGGTTGTTTGATTTTTGTCTCCACATCAGGATTCCTGGTTAAAAATATTCCTTTTGACTAGTGCTTTAAAAATTCTAGGGTCCCTTACTGTATTGTTTTTGCCTTTCTAAGTCACTGGAAACCAAGTAGGTATCGAGTATCTAAAGCACAAGACACTGGTGTATCATATAAACCTCAGTAAAAGGGTTTATTTCTAGATCCTTTTAAAGCCATGAACCTGCTGGAGAGGACAGGCTTTATTTAACATTGCTGGATGTTATTTGTCAGATAATAGTTTAACTCAACTGGTTTGCTTCATTTTTGTTTTATTTCCTTGCAACTTAGTTTTACAATAACCACATACTGATATTGAGCTGCATTTTAGGTATTATCTAGTACTCTAATAATGTACAGATATTCTGCACAACCCTTGAATTAGGAAGGGCGCATGCCTTAGGGTATCTCCTTATTGGTTCCTTGATTACCTACCTACTATCCAGCCATTGCTTCTGGGAGTCTTATTGGAAGCTCTTCACTGTGACCACGCAGCATCTGAGCAATGCCTGAAACAGTGGAATTAGCCTGGGCAGTGACCAGCAGGTGATATATATATATTTTTTTGTGTGTGAATATATTTTCTGTTGGAGGCAGGTTCTGCATTCCAAAGCACCATGTGTGTCCTGCTGTGTCTTAGAAAAATGTTTCCTTTTGTTTAATTTAGGAGTCAAAAACAACTAATGAAAAGTCCAGAGGTAAAAGCCCCAAGCCTGCAGAATCCTCTTCACTGTCATCAAAGCATCCTTTCCAGTTGGCCAATATTTATGAATATTATGATGCAGGGAACCACTGGTGCAAAGACTGCAATACCATCTGTGGGACCATGTTTGACTTTTTTACACACATGCACAATAAGAAACACAGACAGGTATGTGTCAGGTCATCGTCTTCAAGTAGATTTCATGCTGCTATTCAGAATAATACTCTGAGTATCAATCACAAAATACCATTTTGCAGGAGAGCAATCTGGCAGGAATGTTGTTTGCCTACTGTAAAACTCTGGAAGTTTGTGTAGTGGCCAGTGCTTTTTTGATTAGGGAAACAGGGCTTTTTTATTTGGTTCAATAGGGAACAAGCATTAAAGATTATGCATTTCGTACTCTGCCATGTCTTTTACGTTTTAGCCTTTTCACAGGTTTCTTAAGAAGAAGAAACATTTTTAAAAAATTGGAAAAGGGGGAGGGAAAAGGGAGAATATTATTCTTGCAAATATTTTCATTGTAATTGTGATTTTCAATGTTGTAAAGTGATGTTAAAAGGAAAAACAGAAAGGTGTAATTGCCTTGCTGTTGCAATGTATGAGCCTGTATGCCTCTGTCACTGTGCAAATAGACCCTGGATCCTTACAACAGACCTTGGGCATCGAAGACCCAGAGTGAGACCAAACAAGATTCTATAAGACGCATTGATAAGATAACTGTCCCCGCCAAAGGTACGTTACTTCCATTTCTCCTAGATACTGCCTCACTCTGTCCTCCAGCAGGTTCCAGCTGCTCAAGGACAAGGTGAATTAGATTTAAATTGAGATTTAAATCATGAAGCCTCAATGTAATTGCTGTTTTCTGCAAAAAGTGCATTCTTGTTGTTTGATACAACCTTAATACATATTATCCACTACTCAGAGCTAGATGTAGGATTCATTTTTAGAAGGTACGTGCTATCCATTTTAAGGCAGCGATTTATTTTGATTTTTTTTTTTTAGATTAATTTTGCAGCTACATCAGAAAACAATTACGATTTGGTTATTTTATTTACCAAAGCTAATTGAAGCAGATACTTGTGAAATCGTTTGGAGGTGAACCGTCTCCAGCTCACTAGATTAATCATGTATATTTGGGGGGTATTTTTGCCATGCCATATTAGGACGATAACAATCACTGTTATGAAAAACAACAGGCATTGAAATTGTTTTGTTTAACTGAAACAAAAAACATATATTTTGGATTTCTTTTTCTTCAATGATTCATAGATGTTAGGGTCGGAAGGGACCTCAGTAGATCGTCGAGTCTGACTCTCTGTATAGGCAGGAAAGAGTGCTGGGTTCAGATGACCCCAGCCAGATGCCCATCCAACCTCCTCTTGAAGACCCCCCAGGGTAGGGGAGAGCACCACCTCCCTTAGGAGCCCATTCCAGATTTTGGCCACTCTAACTGTGAAGAAGTTCTTCCTAATGTCCAGTCTAAATCTGCTCTCTGCTAACTTATGGCTGTTATTTCTTGATAAAGTGCAGTTAGCTTTGCTGATGATTTCATCACACTGATGACTCATGTTCATCTTGGAGTCCACTAGGACTCTGAGATTCTTTCCGCTTCCATGCTGCTGTTAGGCAGTAGGTGTGCTGGACATTTTTCCTCCCTACGTGCAGCACTTTGCATTTCTCCTTGTTAAATCGCATTCTATTGTTTTCTGCTCATTTGTCCAACCTGTCCAGGTCTGCCTGTAGTTGTTCCCTGCCCTCTAGTGTATCCACTTCTCCCACAGTTTTGTACCATTCGCAAACTTGGACAGAGTACACTTCACTCCCTTGTCCAAGTCACTGATGAAGACATTGAAGAGTATAGGTCTAAGGACCGAGCCCTGCGGGACCCCACTGCCCGCGTTCTTCCAGGTCGATACCAACCCATCCACTACCACTCTCTGGGTATGACCCTCTAGCCAATTTGCCATCCACTGGACTCCATAATCATCCAAGTCACAGCCGCTTAATTTGTTCACCAGTATGGGGTGGGATACTGTATCAAAGGCCTTCCTGAAGTTTAAGTAAACAATATCTACCCCTACTCCTGCGTCCAGGTGTTTTGTAACCTGGTCATAAACGGAGACTAGATTAGTCAGGTGTGATCTACCTGCTATGAACC
The DNA here is from genome assembly GCF_001723895.1 of Crocodylus porosus. NCBI lineage: Eukaryota > Metazoa > Chordata > Crocodylia > Crocodylidae > Crocodylus > Crocodylus porosus. The sequence continues at coordinate 82,666,425 of NW_017728943.1, forward strand.
CATGCTGGTTTCCTCTTGGCATAATTTTTCCTGCTGTGTTCTCACAAATATGAGCCTTAATAATCTTTTTAAAGACTTTACCAAGGATGAAGGTGAGACTGACTGGCCTATAGTTGCCTGGATCCTCCCTTCCTTCCCTTCTTGAAAATAGGGACCACATTGGCCCTTTTCCAGTCCTCGGGGACCTGGCCCGTGAGCCACGAGTGCTCAAATATTGTTGCCAGTGGCTGTGCAATGACATCAGCCGATGCCTTCAGTACCCTTGGATGGACCTCATCCGGGCCTGCCGACTTAAATGCCTCAGGTCCTTCAAAGTGACTTTTCAACATCTCAGGGTCGATGCTTGGTAGACTGGCACCCTGCTGTTGCCTCTCTACAATCCCATTGTGAGACTTGTTTTGCCCCTCGTTTAGGAACACTGAGGCAAAGAACTCATTGAGGAGTTCAGCCTTGTCCCCCCTGTCTGTTATCGATTTCTTGTGCCCATTCAGTAGTGGTCCTATACTACCTTGGGCCTTCCTTTTACTCCTATATATCTGAAAAACAATTTTTTGTTATCCTTAACTTGGGATGCCATCCTCAGCTCTGTGGTAGCTTTGGCCTTTCTAATGGCCTCCCTACAACTGTGAGCTGAGGAGGTATAACAATAAACATGTATAATTATTTTAACAAAACAAGCATACGTAGTTTTGATTTTTTTAAAAACTATTTTAGTTATAAATGTGAAGTGTGTCTTTTAACAAAAATTAAATGGATTATTTCAGCCAGGTCAACATGAGAAACGTATGCAGAAAACTCAGTCTTTACCTTCTTCTTCCTGTTTATTCATAAATTGGAAAAGAAAGATGAGCTTTCTTGCTTTTTCAGTTCCCAAGCGATATCCCAATTTAGAATGAATTAGTCCAAAGGAAGAAAATATTTTTTTCTATACCTGCAGAAGAAGCTAGTGTTGTTATAAACTGGATTACCACTTCAGTAGTCTCTGATGAATCCAGGTGCTTAAGTGACTTTCACCAGTTCACTAGTGTGACTTCCTTTAAAACTTCACCAGCAAACATATATTTCTTGAATGGTTTACCTTTAGCCCTGAAATTTATTAAAGTTGGTATTATGGAGAGATTATTGCTAGATGTCTATGCCATAGCCAACTCCTCTTCTTCAACAGTTTAGGATTGACCTTGGTACAGAGTATTGAGATTATTGGCAAGAAAATGAGCTGGGGATAGTGCTTGATGATCCATTTATTTTTTTTAATGCCTGTAATTTAACTCTGTCATTGCATATTTCTCATTTCAAGGTCTCACTCAGTCTCTTCTAAATTTAAACAGCATCAGCAATAAAACACCGATTTCCCTGTACTTTGTTCAAAGCTATGGAAATAGGTTTCAGGATAGTCAGCATATGTTCTACATTTCTCTTGAGCCAAATGTTGAGAACTTTGGCTATGACATTTCCATCTATTTTGTCACAGTTTTGTTCACAAATTATCATCGGATTAGGCCAGTTCTCAATATATTGGTCAAAACAGTCCACTGCTGAGTTCCATTGCATGTCTTGTGGGAGAGTTAGTTTGATTCCCCCTGCTTTGTTCAGAGCAGCTGCTGCAAAGTGATTGCTATGGCAGTATTTTGCAATTTCAACATTAGCCTTTATTTCTGGAGCACTGAAGGGTTTGGTTAAGAGGTACATCAAATGAGCGCTGCAGCCATATGTTATTAGCTAATGGTAGCCATTCAGAACAGGTGTAAATGTTTTATTCTGTAGTTATTCATGTTGAAGAGCACATGGAATAAGGTCTCAGGAAAACAGGTGGGTTTTAACGTCCTTGATAGTTGCTTTTTCCAAATGTTAGGTGACTTTCTTACATGAAACGCTCAGATCTACAGATGAAGAACTAGGAGCTGGAAAGTGCTTGTAAAAGATAGTGTGGTATGTGTGGACTTGAGCAGTATTTCAGCTTGTATTAGGTAGTTTTGCTTTATCTGTGATGTTTTGATTCTGAGAGTCACTGAAACACATTCAGGGTGGATAACCTGATGGCTGCAATGAATGGAATGGGTTTGAGAAAACCATGAGGAAAGTATGAAGAGTAAAATGGTGCACTTCAGTCCTGGTAGCAGTTAGTAAATGTACTTACCAACTTGTTTTAATCTTCATACAACTTCAGTAATGGCTCAATGAGGTTTTGCTGTAGGTTGGATTACTGCAGCTTGCTTTTTGTGGGCATAAAAATGCAATGAGTTGAACTCTTTTAACAGAGTTGCCTGTTTCTCCAATGTTTGTTGCTGTTGATTTTTGAGTATTTTTTCCTAAAGAAGATCTTGCAATCCTAAGTGTTTTAAGTGGAATTTGTAGTTGATGTAAGTGAGAAAATAAAAAAGCCAGTTGATATTCCAAGAAGTACTAGTGTGATTGAATAAAAGAACTGAAAATAATTCTTTGTTATTAAGTGTTTTTAAAAAATGTAGGGAATACTGCTAGTGAAGATTCTTTTATCAGGATTATAAATAGCATTATCACCACTTGTACAAGTGCATGAACAGAGAAAATTGCCAGAGGTTTCATTGATCCTCATACTTGAGACACTTTTTTTTTTTTTGGCTGGCTTTTATTAAAGGTTGATTTATATTCTTGTACTATCTGATTGTTTTCTTTGGCCTTTTCAGGCTCTGAGTTTCTGATTCCTATCACTGGATATTATTGCCAGCTCTGTCATGAATTTTTTGGAGATCAGATCTCAGCAGAGCAACATGTGAAAAGTCATCCTCACAATGAGAAATATAAGGTTTGTACATTGTGTACCAGGAGTAAGCCATTGCTTTTTTTAGCTTGTACTTACTCTGTTTTCTTTTTCTTCTCTTTTATTAGAAATAATATTTGACTCCTTAATTTATACACTTGAATAGCTTTACCATTTAGTTCTGAGCCAAATAAATAGACTAAGAGCAAGAAGTAAAAGTTGCCTGCTATGATAGAGGGTCATCTTTCATGTGCATGATGTTAAAGTTGTCATGCTTCAATCCTAGGGCTGATTTCCAGACAGTTTGATTAAATATAGGAGAGAACTTGAGTACTTTCTTAGCAATGAGCTACAGAATCCTGGGTCTATGAAGCCCTGGTTCATGGTAGGAAGTAGTTTTCTGTTCTCCATAAAGTGCTGAACTGGCAAGTTTTAACAAATCTAAACTGCTCCAGAGTAGAGTTTTTATTTCGTAATTGCTATTGACACTGTACCATTTCTCTTTCACAGAAATATGTGGATGAAAATCCGCTCTATGAAGAGAGGAGAAACCTGGACCGTCAGGCCGGGTTGGCTGTAGTTCTGGAAACAGAACGCAGGCGACAGAATGAGCTGAAACGAAAACTGAGTGAAAAGCAGAAAGAAGAGAAAGATGAGAAGAAGGCAAAAGCAGTAAAGAAAGAGGAAACAAAGAGCACTCCAGAGCTGGGAGAAGGGCCTAATGAAACCAAAAGTACTCCAGGCAAAATAGATCCTGCTGGGCGAAAACTTGGAATTAAGCTTAAACTGAAGAAGGAAGAGAAGAAAGAAGAGAAGAAAGAAGAAAAGAAAGAGGAATCTGCAACTCAGTCTTCTTTTGGAAAGTTCAGCTGGAAGAAGAATGAGAGAGAGGATAAGAGCCTAGGAGCAGCTTCGGCTGTCCCAAAGGAGGAGAATGCTGAAGGAAACAAAGATAAGGAGGAGGGTAAGTCTCCGTCTGGAAAACCCCATGTGAAGCCCATTGAAATAAAACTTTCTGGGAAAACTGTGATACCACACACTAGCCCCTGGACACCCGTCTCTTCTACTTCAACACAAGCAAAAATTCGACCCAATCTGCCAGTTCCCACCATGATTCTGCGCAAGTCTGTAACTGCGACAGTAAGCAAGCCAGCACCTTTGAACACTTTTTTGTCTATAAAATCTTCTGGAGCCACCATCAAACCTCTACCTGTGGTAAAAGAAACCAATGCAGACTTGTTGCTGCCTCCAGATATCATCTCAAAAGCATTTGGCGGAGAAGAAGTAATTTTGAAAGGGACACAGGAGGATTTGAAAGTGCCAGAGAAGAATGAGTCTTCTCAGGCTTCTGAGATACCGCCCCCAC
>NW_017728943.1:82670630-82699601 GCF_001723895.1 Crocodylus porosus
GACAGCTCTCATCCCAGCAGATGAAGTGGCTCCAGGTGTGTCTGAGAGTGAACAGCCCATATTGGCAATGCCAGTGCGCCCTCCTCCACCACCATTTTCTACTGTTTTTAGTGACCAGGCTAAAAAAATAGAGAAAAGGAACTCTTGCTTGGCCACAGCTAATGCTAAAGATCTTTATGGTATCTTTTATAGTAGTGGTGGAAAGAATTCAGCTGATGGCAAACTTGCAAGTTCAACTTCTCTAGTTCCAAATGGAGAAAACTCTAATCTAGCAAAAACAGAGAGAAACTTAGACGTGCCATCAAACCCTAAACAAAGTATTAATACATCACAAAATGTAGTTACTTACTCAGAGGCTAGTCAGGTACACCAAGCAGAGAAGACCTCTGCACCTGAGAAGGTGGAAGTCCAGGAGACTTGTAAAACAAAAAGCACTGAAATCCCAAACAGTGTTCAGGAGGAGGTGAACCACAAATCCCAAACTACTCTTACATTGGATATCCAGGCTAAACCTAAAGAGGAGGAATCCTTGCAATCTAAAGTTCTAGCAGAAGATACTTCAATATCCTGTGAGAATGAGGCAGAAATTAACAAGAAGCCGATAGAGTCTCAGATATCCAAATTATCAGAAACTAAAACTGATACTGCTGGTCAGAACTCTTCGGTAATGAGACACTTAGGTACAACAAGTGTAGAAAAGGTGGTCAACCAGGTACCCCAAGACCCACAAATAAGTGAGGTCCAAGAGAAAATTGGAGACAGACAGACAGACGATACCCTGGATAACAAAGCAGATGCATCTGGTACCTTGAAAAAAGATGTAGAGATAAAAAACTTGGAGTTAACAGGGTCTCACTCTGAAGTTAGTTTGGAACACTCTGGGGGTCTGTCATCTGCTGCAGACCATGACATGCAAAATGTGGAAGATCATAGTTTAGTAGAGGAAAAATTAAGCAATGATTTCAGTAAAACTAATAGAGAAATTGATGGGCCAGATGCGCCATATGCTAAGAGTAAATTGATTCCAAAATTGCAAGGGCCATCAGCTAAAGTTAGGAAGAAAAAAATTCCAGTAGCAAAGATGAGAGAGCAGAGTTGTAATAATGCTTCCTTAAAAGAGGTGAAACAGGAAAATACTGACTCAGAAAGGTTTCAGTCAGAAATCATTGATAAAGTTGCACAGATTTCAGAAATACAAAATACTGTTTCAAAATTGACAACATGCTCTGATGAATTGGTTTTATCCAAAACTAGTAATGAAAAGGTACAGGTCATTTTGGATTGTTCTCAGTCAACAAGTAGTCAGAAACTACCAGATGCCCCAGTAGTAGAAATAAATGATTCGAGTGAAGTCACCGTCTCAGAATCAACAGAGATGAAATCAGACACAAGTCTCACCAATGTAGAAAAAACAAATAGCCTATTAGTGTTACAAAAAGAGGGCAGGCATGAACTTTCAAGCTGTGCAGTCCACCAGTCCCAGAAGCAAGGAGTCGCAGAGTCAGCTGGCACCTGTATTACAAATACTGTTGAAGCCAACGCCAGTCTAAAACTGTTTAGTGTTAAAAATAACACTTCAGGAGGAACTGAATCAGATGAAAAGATAGATGATTTAATTGCAGAGAGAAATTCGGAAAAGAGGAGGATTGTAGACTTTTCTACTCAATCTGATATGGTCCAAGGGTCACTGAATGATGCCCTAGCCACAGACTTTAGTGTGGGACCCCTTGGAGAGGGCAGTGTCCCCCGCATTGAAATGAACTGTGAAATCTTAAAAGCCACATCAGCCAACGACTTTGACTTAAACACCAGTTATTCAAGATTTAATTTTGAACAGTCTGAAACTCTCTCATTAAATTTTAATATGGAAAATGAGGGAGATTCCTTAAAGCCAGAAGATGTAAAGTCTAGTGGTACTTCTACCCTTAAAACAGAGTTGGAATTAGAAAGCATTGATTTCAGTTTGGGGGACATAGAAGTGGAACGTGCACATCTGGGTATTCTTACAGATCTTAGTGAAGATACTGAAGATGTTCCAAAGTTAAAAACCATTACATCCATTGGTTTGGAGTCCAGTAAAACCGGTGAACTGAGCATTCAACAGCCAGTGGATGAACCAGAAATCACTGGTTTTGTTGCATTAACTTCTGGTGATCAAGAAGAAAAGTTTTGTACCCTAATCTCCGAAACAGGTGTCCCACACCTTGAGTCACGATCATCAAATAGTGATACTACAGAGATAGGCATGCCTGTTCTAGATGTTCAGGGAATGCCTCCAATGTCTGAGATCCTTCTGCAAGTGGAGGAGAGCAAAGATGGCACGGCTGTTGCTACTGAAATGCCATCGTTGAGTTGTGATGGAGATGGTGTGGAAAGCCAGGCAGCTGGGTGCATTGAAACTCCTCTTCCTAAGCTCAAAGACACACCTGGAAAGGAGGGTGGCTTGGGTGAAAATGGAGATTGCTGACAGTAGTTTGGAAATGAACCCAGCTAATCCCAATATTTGAGGAGCCCTGGCTGCAGTTTTGTTTATATATGTGTATATATAAATATGTTTTTGGTTCTGTTTCTGTTTGATATGTTGGATGTATTTGCATCCTACAATAGATATTGACTAATGCTAAAGCATATTTTACCAAAACCAGACACACACTTTATTCTGTACATACTGAATTGTGTAAAATGTCTTTCCTGTGAAATTTTGCCAATTTCTTTTCTATACTCCGCCATTAAAGTGGAATTGCTCACCTACAATGCGTGTGTCTTGGTTGTTTATTTTTTGGCTTTTATTCTTTATCATTTTGGGACACTTTCCAGTTCATGCTGTTTCTATCAGTAGCATTCCTCAACTAGGCTGGCCTGTGTGACAAGCTCAAGAAACCCGTTCAGAACATAAGGAAATGGAGACTCTTACCGAAGAATTAAAACTGATAATTTCTTTAAAATGTAATGCATGATTTTGATTGCTTTTATTGTTTGAAATGCAGAACTTGTTAATAGAATTGCCTTTTGAATGGTTTCACGTCCTGTGGTTTGTAATTATGTTGTTGTATTACATCTGTACTTCAAATGTCTCGTGCTGTATTGTATTATGGATGCCACCTCACTAAGCAAGGGAAGAAAATCTGTCCGACTGACTTTTGGAGAAGAAGACTAATCGGTAAGGCTCTGTGGCCTGACACCTGGACCAGACATTTTGAGGTCACTTACATGATTTGAAATAGCCTTTCTTTCATTGTATTGTGATCTAGTAACTATTTGTGTTAAATCATTTAGCAGCTGCCCAGTTCATGAAGAAGCGGAAGATCTGAACCCTGGTCTCAGAAATTGGACTCGCCCCATGTGACACAGATACATGCATACCCACCCTGAATGGTCCCTGAGCCATTAAAACCTGTAGTATGATGGTTTTCATTGTACAGTGTGTCAAAGACTTAAAACATTTAATGTTTGCTTGGATAAATCTAACATTTTTATTTGTAAATCATTTAAAAATAAACTTGTGATCAAAAATACTTCTAGATATTTTTTTTTAATTGTAAATGAGTACTTCATTTTAACAGACTTAATCATGAAGCAGACATTGAAACTCATACAACAGTTGAGAGAATGAAGGTCTTGAGCAATGAGCTTAACGAGTAAAGGCCTGGTAAAATTCACGTTGAAGTCAATAAAGACTCCAGTTCATGTTAGTGAAGGCGTGAGAAGGTCCTGAGTTCATTCAGGGTTAGCAAAAAATAGCAGAGGCTTGCCTGCTTCATCATTCTCCTTTTTAACCCCTTGACCAACCCAGTGCCCTTTATCTTTGAAGGTGAACCTGTATAGAGGCACAAAATGGGTTTGTGTTTTTCTTTTGGTTTGTTTTCCCTTTCCTTTTTTACTGGGTGTATAAAGAGAGTTGGAGTGGTTTCTCAGAATCTGTTTATTGTATTACTTGCATTAGAAATTGATTTTCTTTAGCCTGACCCTGGAGAGAGTGCAAATGGTGATGTCATAAGAAAGCAAGTTGCTGAAAATTAAGTTGTTAAGAGGGGAAGGAAACTCTTTGTGAAACTATGTAGAGTTGTATAGCTGTACAGTATATAAACAATTCCTGTTTTGAATATAGGAACTTTGTTAAAGCGTCACCCTTTCCTCTTCGGTTGAAATGTTATGTCCTTTGTGAATTATTTTTTCTTTACATCTCCCACCAGGCTGCCTAACTAAACCAGAGAAGACAAGATTTTACATTTTGATATTTGTAAGTTAACGCACAGCTTGGAGTGGTCTTTGTACAGGGGGAACTCTTCAGGTAGTCTTCAGACATCATGAAGCAACCTTTTCAGAGCTGTTTATGGATTTTGTTTGACAAATAATTATTTTCTCAATGATACTTATATCCTGTGAGTAATTGACTGCAGAGGGCAATAGATGTTGGCTTCTTTTTAACCTCTCTTCTTTGTTCCATTCTCTTCAGGGGTTACTCTGCTCCCTGGTGTCACTTGCAACCTCCTCTGTTTTCTTGCCAGCTTTGGGTGGCGTTCAGAGTAATTGTTTATGGTGATGGGGCTGTTCAGGTGATATAGCTTTAGCCTACTAATGGAACTTTTGAACATGAGGGGATGAGGCTGAATTTCCATGCTTTTGGGTTTAAAGTGCTGCTGCATTGGGCTGTAGAGGCACTTTGAGGTCTGTTGGTTTGTGGGTCACTGAAGGTAAGGTTCTCATGGACGGTGCCTTGCTCCAGATGTCCTTGTTGCACACCATACCATCCCCGTGGGAAGTACTCTGCTTGACAAATTAATAAATATAGACTTCATTTTTTGGACAGAAAATTAATTTGAATCCTGCATTTTCAGTGTTTTATAGTGAAGGACAGGAGTTGGCTGTGAATGACAAGTAGACATATAGCATTAGGTGGAAAGCAAGCATTTTGTGAGCTGTGATTTTGAGAATTACTACTACTCAGTCATTTCCCCAACCTCTGGAGGTTAATGTGGTTTGTTATAGGAGAAATTGCATCTATTTTCTTATGGTAGTCCCTAGGAAATGTGTTGTAACGAATGACAATCCTTGTTCAGGTTCTGAGGGTTTGGAATAGCAGCATGTGCTCTGGCTTAGAATGGAGGGGACCTGAAATTGCTGTTGAGATGGGCAGACCTGGAACAGTAACGGCTGCTAAAGAACACAGTGAGAGCATGATGATGGGAGAACTGTGTACAGGTCCCTTTAATGAAACAGTACACATTTTATTTTGTCTTTAGCTATAGTTTACAGAGAAATGCATTAAACAGTTTATCTACTGTACTGGTCCTCTCTTTGAGCATAACACTAGCATAGTGCCTTGACTTGGAAGTCCTAAATCTGAGTCTTGGATTCTTTATTCCAGATCCTGAGGAGGAGGGGTGAATTATGGGAAGAGCTTTGTTTGTGTTTGTTTGCATTGCCTGTCCATTCTGACTTGATTTGTCTCACAATTTCAGGACAGGTAGGGAGTTGCCTTTCTCTCTCATCTTAAAACAGTGCTGTCCTACTGGCAGCCTTTGAGGAAATAAAATGCCGTTCCCACCCAGTCATTGCTGCTGCTTTTGCTGTGGCTGGAGCAGCTGCTGCATTATCAGGACTCCCCCAGTGTCAACTTCATGTTCCTGGGGGCAATTCAGCATAGCTTGTGCTGCTAGGGGAGGTAGTTGGTGGGGAGCTGAAGGTGAGGCATAGGGGGCAGCGGGGTGGGAGGGGTGCCTGTGCACCTAGCATGCAAACTATGGGGCCTATGGCCCCCGCAATATGCAGCCTCTGTTATTATGGCCCGTGCATTATTATGCATCTCCTGGCTGCCTAGAAGTTGGACAGTCCTGTCTTAGAACAGTTGTTGGTTCTATTCAGCTGCAAAGGAAAAGGGAATAATAAAAGCCTTACTGAATACACAGGGGCTCCAAGTCAGGCAAAACCATTTCCTCACTTTGAAGAGCAATGTTTGAATGACAAATATTTACCTCATGCTACCTGATGCTGCAAACGTCAGTGTGCCTTACTGGAGTGTGGCTGAAATGAAGGAATGTTGCTGCAGAACTTGGATTAAATTTCTGTAAAATAGTGCAGTGAGGGAAATGCCGTAAAGTGGCAAGCTTTCCTTTTGTTCATACCAAGCAGTCTAGGCATTGCTACATTACAGCCTCAGGCATTGGTATCAGATATCTAAAAGTCTGTGAATGTATGTGGGAAGAGTCAGCTTTCATATCTGACTCCCTGTAGATTTAGCCCAAAGGTTCTCAAACTTTTTAGACTCAAGGCACCTCTCAGAAAATGCAAGCTCTTAGTTTTCACTTTGTTTTTGACTACAGAAAAATAATAGAGAATTTTTTTGGTTGAAAAGAACTCAGGTTGTGAACCACAATGACCTTGTTCAGGTCAGGGGAAGGCAGGGACTAAGACCAGGCCATTACCATGAAACAGGGAAAGCATGCATTGCTATCACTTCTTCCTGACACCAAATGCTGCCCAAGCTCTACATCCACAGGTCCAATCTAATGGCTCTGTGGGCCATACGTTACCAATCCCTGATTTTTGCATATTCTTTTCTTGACACGAGAGATAGGGGAAGAGAGGGGGGTGCGTTTCAGTATAACTAGTTGTAAGGGTTAATCTTACCCCCCAAAATAAACATAGACTGTTTAATTTCTCCCAAACATGTTTGTGTGTTAAGGATGAAAACTGATAGCAGTAAGTAACATACAAGGTTTTGGGGAAGATTACAAAAAGGTTTAGTTGAACAGTATGTCCCTTGTTTTTTAGCATGGAAAGAGATTGATGAAGTCCTCACAGAGAAGTGGCAGGTCTCTGTTTTATCAGTTAAGGGTGAATTTGAGACCTTATAAAATTTGCTGATGAGAAAAATATGACTTAAGTTAGTCAAGTCTGGCCATAGAGGGACTTTACCAGTAGATAACAAAGCTATACAACTGGGCAGCCTATGAAATTCCACACTAAACTAACATAGCTCAGAACATGTTTAAAAAAATCTTTCTCATGCACTGATGGATTTGGAGTTAAATGCATGAATACATAAATTGTTGATTAGCAAAGGTGTGGTCAGTATATTCAGCACATAACACTTAACTTTTTTTTAATTCATGCACTGTTTTTTTGGAGGGGGAGAGGAAGGGCAAAGGAGAATGGCATGAGGTAGGTACTAGTCTTGCCATTTATGCAATGCTATATTGATGTCCACTTTTTTTAAGCTACAGGGCCAAGCATTTCCAAAAGAGAAAGGGACCTAAACAGAATACTCACCAATGCAGAAATGCAAGAGGGTCATCTGAAAAATATGGAATATTCAATAACAGCTGCTAAATAAATAGGAGGTATTGGGAATTCTTATCTTGGTATTTAGGTTAATTTCTGGTCTCATATCAAATAGGAAAAAGCAAAATTTGAAAGGCAACAAAATAAATCGGAGGGTGAGGGACTCCTTGGGGAGAAGAATTGAGCAATTGAGACTAGTTTGTGCTGCTTAAATTGAAGAATCGGAAAATAGGTAAGGAAAAAAGCTATTTTGTACTGGCAAAATAGCATCTATCAGGAATTATTGCTATTCCTTGTAATACAAAAATTAGTGGGCACTGAATTTAAAAACAGTATATTAAATGATTTAAGTATTCTTAGACATGAGTATAACCAACCAGTACAACTTTCTGCCACGGCGTTTGGTGCTTTATATGGAGATTTTATGCTTTCTTCTGTAGCAACTAGCATTGGCCTCTTGGAAACAGGGTACAGGAATAGGAAAACCCTAGGTCTGTTGCAATATGGTAGTCCTTGTATAGAAGTATTATGATGTCTGTTGGTACAAAAGGACCCATATAGCTCCTTTGACTACTGATTTCCATTTCAGGTCCTCTTAGCCACCAGGACAGAATCCTGTCCTGTGTTTTGAGTGCCCCAGATCATGTCAAAACAAGGCTAGAGTTTTTGTTCTTCTTGAAGCCACTTGTCCTAAGTATCACCCAGCCTCCTGTTGCCTTATAAGCACAATCCAGGATTGTGTTTTGGGTTATTCTGTTCTCCTGTAGCTATAGTCTTTCTGGCCTGCGTTTTCCTGACTTCTCCAGAGAGCCTCAAGAATTGTATATCAGGCACTTTGGTAGGAAAAGCAAAGCAAAGAGGGCCCCAGAGAGTTTTGAATAGATCTAATAGGCTGTGTGGGATGGCCACCCAATAGTTCTGTGACAGGCCTGTTCCCCTTCCTAGTTTTTTGGTTAATTTTCACAGGACCAATGGAGATGTTCCCTGAAGCTGTGTGACTGTTGGAATCCTACTCTAAAAAGGTGAGTATAGTTTTGCATGCCTGGGTAAAGTGTTCTTAACCCTTTCTTTTCTCTTTTGGGTGAGGGCACATTGGGCTGTAAAGTCTTTGTTGATTTAAAGTTTTGCTGTTAACACTGAGAACACTAATCAGCATCAAGGCTATTTCTTCTATATTCTTTATTGTTAGATGTCTTCTCCATGGAGCTATATGTATGTCCCTTTTTCAGCATCCTAGAAGGCTATGTATATATGTGGATGCACCTCTTCCTTTACTAAACGGTATTACTTTAAACTGAAACATTAAATGGTTACTGTGAAATTATTCTGGAGCCTGTGTGCTGTTTTATTGAACGTTATTTTCAGTGAAGGGTTTAAACGTTTCAATACTTAATGAAGCCCGGAAAACAGTTTTAGGGGGAGGAAAAAGCAAAAGCTGCCTTGTAGAGACGCATGTACCATGATGGTAATGGGGAGGCGTTTTATTGTCTATAGATTTACCTGAAATTTTCCAGCCAGCTTGAAACTCAAGACACCTCCACTTAAATTATTTTGTGAGCCTCCTTTTCTGTATACTCACAGTGCCCAAGTTAGGTCTTTTGGCTTAAGATGATTCACTTGCCTTTAAGGGAGGTTGATGCTGTTTTTCACCACGAAAAGGTATTATTAGAACATTTGATCAACAGCTGGCAGGCACACAAAAGAACAGAGGCAAATCCAGGGAGAAGACCTATTTTTTGTGGATTTATCACAGCTGTTGATTTATCCCAGAAAATAAAACCAGGAGGCCAGCCTTATACTGTATAAATGGTAATGTGGGATGATCTCATCCTGTTGTAAGAAGGAACAGCTAAAATCACTTGTCTATGCAGTATGTTAGAGATGGCTTTTAATGGAGAGTACAGTTGCTGCATGGGGAAGGAGGAAAGGAGTGTGGGGGCAGGGAAGGACAAGAATGTGGAGAAAGCAGCAGGTACTGGAGTAGGGCAAATGGACAAGAGGAAGCATAGCCCTTGTGGGGGTAAGGGAGTGGGGAGAGCAGACCGTATATGGGAAGGGAGATGGATCAAAGCTGTGGGGAACAGCCATGGAAGGATGGGGCTATGGTAATGGCAGGAGCAGAAACTTGGCAGAAGAGTCTGGTAGAGGAAGAGAAATTGGGGCAAGGTTGTGACTTTCAGGGGAATAGAGAGGAAGGACAGACCACGGGTTAGGAATTGGGGCAGGGAGGAACCCTGGGTTCAATTTTCAGCTCTATCACCGACTTCCTGTGTGACCTGTCCAAGTCTGTCTTGGTACATGAGCTCCTCATTAGTAACATGAAGATAACAATACTGGGGTATCTCACAAGGTGCTTGCATGGATAATAAAGGTGCTAGGGTATTGCAATGCTTGGGAGGGGGATAAGGGCTTAGATAAGGAATGCTGTTTAACAAAGGGAGCAGGGGCCCAGAGTTGAGAGAACTGGGTGGGTGGGTAATAAAGCAAGGGCCCCGAGATACCTAGAGATGGGGAAGTGGAGATAACAGGCAGTAATATCTAAGACTGTCATGAGGGAGATAGTGCTGAATAATGCTAGGGGAATGGGGCATACAGAACACTTGGCACTGGTGAAGCAGGGAAATGGGATATACTGTTATTGGGGAGAAGAGGGAATGGGATGCTCAGTCTGAGGAAGCAGGGGCACCCAGAGCTCCTAATGTGGGGAAAATTGGGAACATGGCTCTTGCCCTGAAGGAAGGACAGAAGGAGTTGCTGGGAGTCCCTGAAATGGCAGTAAGTAGGATAGCACACAGGAGCTTGTGAGACTGGAATAAAGTGATCCTGATGTGTGGAGAAGATCCAAATCCTAAGTGTGCTTGGTCTACAGAAGCTGTGTGTGTTCTCTCCTATTGACCCTACTTAAACTTGGAACTTGGCCTGCTACAGCTTGAGTTTGACATCCCTGCTTTTGATTCATTCTCTTCAGATGTCCCCTGGTGAGACTCCTGTGGGGTAGCACTGCGATTGCTTAGCTTTTCTTCATGTGCCGCCAGAATAAGGTTAACAGTGTTTGGAAGGTGGACGCAGTCCTGTCTTGCTCAGTTCAAGTAATCTGTTAGGTATTTGGCTTAGGTGAGGTAGAAGCCTAAATCCCATTTGCAAAAGTGACAGACCATTTGGAGTTTAAATCTCATCGACTTTCACTTAAACACATTTAAAAATTTGATGCATCTTCTCTGAGCCATGTTCTGGCTAAACTGTCATTGAACTGCCTGGATTATTACTATAGCAGTTAAGAGCTCTCAATCTCTGAAACATTTAATACTATAGAGAAGGGGAGACAGTCCTGTCCCAGTGCTACAGTGTATCACAGTGCTTGGAATGTGAAATCACTTTATAAACCAGTCCCTGGTATACCCAGGAACAGCTAAAGCTTAAGTCTGTGAAGGTAAATACAATATTGATATATTAACTATTAATACAGGCAAAAGAAATGGTGAAGAGAATGGGAAAAGATCATCGGTGAGAGTGGTGGAGAGGAGTTGCAAAAAAGTGAGTAAAGGATTTGAGGGACTGAGATTGCTCAAAAGTCTGCTACTTCTTGTTCCAGAGTAGGCAGGGTTTGCTTGGATATGGTGGTGAAGAACAGAAAGATGGAAGAATCCAAGATAATACTGAGGTTGGGATAATAGAAAGGTAGTGAACTTGGTGGGGACAGAAAAGGGAGGCAGTGACAGAATGTGAGAGAGCAGCTCAATTCTGTAGACAAACATGAGAGACACAGACGCACAGGAAGAGAGAGAAACTTGGAGTGGGGAGGGAATAGTCAGATCAAACAGGACTGGGATTCCCAGTCTGGGAAAGTCTTTGCATAAAAAAAAATGACATGAAAACATCCCAATACAATAACCTTAAAATCAATGTAGTTATATTTTGCTCACACGTTGTAAACTTCCAGACTTCTTACAGAGGTTGTTGTCTTCATCTCCATTGGGTAGCTGGGAAATTTTGAGACGGCAATAAGCATTTGCCCGCAGTCATAGAGTGTGTCACGGACAGAGCTGTTAGTAAAATCTAGGCTTGGGGGGGGGGGGGAAAAAAAAAGCATAAAACCCTTGGGGGACAAAAGCTAGAGGACCTGAAATTATGATGAGCTGCCATAGCTGACAGCGAAGTGCTAGTCATAATGGTAGGATTAAAAAAAAAAAAAATCCTAGAAAGGCCGTGAGATAGGGAGTGAGCCATAAAGCTGCAGGGTAAGAAAGAACTCCCCAACCCCATCCCTTTGTTTTAGCCAACAGGAGCTCATTAGTGTTCTCAGTAAGAAGTGTCAGCTTTTAAATTTGGAGCAGTTGGCTGTAGAAGGAAGGGGTGGGGAGGAGGGCTGGACTTTGGGGCTTTGAGCATGGTCCATTAGATAGGAACTAATTCTAATACTTGAAAAATCCATCAGCTATTCTGTAACCCATTGCCCCCAGCCCAGGTGCACAGTGACTGAAAGCCTTCCCCATTTGTAGATAGCCTTTTTCATGACACCTATGACATGTGTTGCTAGTCTCTGTTCAGAGATAAGTGAGGACTATGCGGCTTACTTGGATGAGTTACTGCTCTCTGCCCGTTCCCATGCAAGTTGACAGTCTGAGCCCCTGCTGTATGAACAGGAGGAATACTGTTGTAAAGTAACGACTGGCATGATTTTAAGAATGTAGGCATTTGGGACAAAGAGCTGTAAAGCCCCAAACAGACTTACAGTTTTGAAGAGTGAATCCTAAAACTAATAATACAGGCTCAAAGAAGAGGCTGGAAATAGTATCTGCACTACTGCATCCTTTCTCTCACAACAGAAACTGCATTCTTATCCCCTAGTTATCATACAACTGAACAGCAGTAACGAGGGAGCTTTGAGGTAAGATGCCCAAATATGCCTCCCCCAACCCCTCTACAATCTTATCACTGCAGGATTCAAAAAGCAAGGTCTACTCTGTTCTCACAGATTTTCTGTTACCACATCAAGCAACTGGGAGGCTACCAGTTTGCTAATACTGGTTCCTTTGCATTAGCCAAACCCTCAGTGACCAAACACACAGGTGAACTGAACATTAGGGTTATACTTGGGTGTGGTTATTTGGTTTGACTATTAGGTTGTCTACTGCTGTGAGAAGATCACACCCTCCGGCTGATGTAGCTATGCCAGCAAAAACTGGTGTGGACACACAGGAGGTAGCTTTTATCACCTGTCTGGGAAAGTGAAAGTGTGTTCAGAAAAACTCCTGCTGGCATATGCTGTTTTTCCACTAGGAGGCATTGCTGACACTGCTTTGTCTGCATAGCCATAGCAGCAGCAGCAGCTGGATAATATATAGACGGCAGCAGCAGCTGGATAATATATAGAGGGTGACCTGCCTGCAGCATGAGTGTCACAAATGGCATAAGCAGCTTCCATATGTAGCAGGTGGCAGGGAGCACAGTGGCAGATATGGCTGGGAGCTGATCAGGCAAGGAACACGGGGTAGGGAGCCAAAAGCAGAGCAACAGATCAGGCAGGGATAGGGGATTGGAGTGGCATCCAGGGAGGGGGTGGAGCTAATTTGTGGCTTACGCCAAAAGAGGTTGCCCCCCTGATATGAGCCCTGATATAAGAATCGTGGGGTAGACGCATACCTTTCAGACTAACTAAAGATGTATGTAGAGCCCAAGCTTTTGTGAACTGAAGCTCATTTCATAAGATGCTGTGCAAGGACAGCAGAGCAAGGTATAAAATGGGGTGAGTGATCTGAATATGACAGGTGGAAGAGGAGGAGGATGGGGAGAGGGGCAGTGCTGTGAGAAGCTAACAAGCAAAGAACCCATAGGAACAAAGAGGTTCACAAAAGCTACTCTAGGTAATGGGATGAGAATCCCTAGTCCCAGTTTAAACCACACTTAACACAATTCAGTTTGTGGCTGGCTGCTTGCTCCACCATTTCCTGTTCCAGCTGGTGTTTAAAATGAGGTCAACCATAGACTGTCCAGGGAGGTTCAAGTGTTCTGTCTTGGGCTTTCCTGCAGCTGACACCAGACCAGCATTTGCTTTCTCTTCCATGTAGAGACTACCCCATCTGGTTTGCTGTACTTTTAGAGGCTTGTCCAGCTGCACTACCTGCTGTTCCCATACCTGAGTTGCCCCAGTTCTTCACCTCCCACCCTCAATGCTTGAAGCCTCTCTATTCCCCTGCAGGTGTGAACAAGAAGTGGGGCACCAGTGTGTGAGCCAGAGAAGCACCTCCGAGAAGACTGGCACTGGGCCATCAATTGACTTGCTCAACTTTGGCCCCAGGGAAGAGCTGCCTTCCCACTGGGGACAGCAGCAGCCTCCCCTAGCCTCTCTCTACAAGCCCTCATCAAACAGGGGATTCTAGTTGCCCCCCAACACTATTGTTTTTGGCTCTCAGTCCTTCAGGGCAGAGTTCATGTCGGGCAGTGCAGAGCAGTGTCCCCATCCCCAGTGGGCAGGGCCTAAAGTGGTGAAGTTCCCCTGTGCCAGTGTTGCCAGGTCATAGATATGAAATTATAGTATGGAAGCTCAAAAGTATTGTATTTGCTGAACTATCATACACTGAAAAAAATGCAAATAAGCCACCTTATTTACTTTTTTTGGTCATTCTATGACACCAAGTGAGTCAGAACTGGGTCATCAAAGTTGAAGCATTTCTTTATTTTGAGGCAAGCAGTTATAAGGAAGCACTGACAGCAAACCTAAAAGTTGGGTAAGACTCTGAGTGACTTGGGTTTTGCATACATTGCATCAAAAATTATTGGTATAGGTTGTAGCTGTGTTGGTCTAAGGACATGGCAGGCAAAGTGATTTTGGTCAATCCTGTATCTCTTATTAGACCAACTCAGTTGGAAAAATTCTTCTTTGCAAGCTTTGGGACACGCACACGCGCACACACACACACACGCGCACACGGTTGGGTTGAGGAAGCATCTGCAGATCCAGGAAGAGCACAGACCAACTGCAGATGTACCCCAAAGCTTGCAAAGAATTTTTCCAACTGCCTGAGCTGGTCTAATAAAAGATACCGGATTGACCCAAAGCATATTTTGAACGCTTCTACTGTTATTGATTGTCCATCGTACAAGACTTGAAATTATGGTACGACTACGATAATTACGGTACACAGGGCAGCACTGCCCCAGGCCGGAACGACACAGGAATCCGACTGGAGCGCGCCCCCTCGACCGGCCCCTCCTCTTCCGCGTTGTGTGACGTCACAGGCGGAGCGCTATGATTCAACGATCGCCCCCTCCAGGGTGGCGTGCGGCATGCCGGGACGGGTAGTTTTTGGAGTCCTACAGAATTACAGGAGAGACGAACGCCCGCCATCTGATGTAGTTTGACCCTTCGCCCGCTCCCTCGCCAGCCCCTGTGCATTCCAACGTGGGTTCCACAGGAGCGGGGGCCTTCTTCTCAGGGTGCCAAAAGTGCTGCCTGGAGAAAAAGATCCTCCAGATGCTCTTCGCTGCGCTAAAAAAAAAAAATAAAAATCTGCAATAAAAAAGTGCACTCAATTCCCCAGAACACCAAACCCCACTGCGTGGGTAATGCTTGCAAAAGCGCCCAAGGAGGCCACGTGAGTCAGGCACTACCCGGGGCAGCTCCCGCCGCCGGGTGAGAGGTTAGGGTTTGGGGACTTGCTGCCTCCTTTCCCTTCCCCCACTGACATGCCAGCCCGGCAGTCGGCGGCGTAGCGGCCTGAGCAGAGTGCGTGTCGCCGGCGGCGCCGGGCGGGGACTTCCCCTCCCCTTTGAGCGCGGGGCGGGGTGACGGGGAGGGGGGTGACTGCCCGGGCTCTGACTGTGGCCCCCCCCCCGTGCAGGTCTGAGCCCCCCGCGCCCCGTGGGCAGGCGCAGCCGCAGCGTCATGGAGTTCGAGATCATGGAAAGCGACATCCTGGAGGGGCTGGAGGATCTCGGGTAGGTGGGTGGGCTGCGGCAGGCCCGAGAGAGCCCCCGCAAGCCTCTCGGGTGCGGGTGGTTTCCTGGGGATACTTTTCACGCTTGAGCTATCGAGGAGAGCGTCATTGGGTTTTGTTCACTTCGCCCAGTATAGAAATTATACAGAAGGGCTGGAAGAGATCTCCAGAGCCCACGTCTGGTCCAACCCTTTGCTTGAGACAGTCATTCCTGTTCTAGCAAACCTGTTGTCTAACCCCATGATTCCCAAACTCTGACAGATTGCATGCCACCAGTTTCAAACTATAAGACCTTAACTACCCTGCCAGCAAATTTTTGTCATACGGAGTAATTATAATCAGCTAGCTGGTACCACTAATAGGTTGTCTGTGTACCACTGGTGGTACCCATACCACAGGTTGGGAAATGCTGGTCTAACCTGATAGCCAAACTACTGTGAGGTTCGGTTGGGGTGGGCAGAGTCTGGCCTGCATGCCCTGGCCATGAAACCTGTGTTCATTGCAGGTGTGCACAGGCAGCAGATCACAGCTGTACCCCAGCCCTGCCCTGTGATATCATCACTGTAAGATCCCAGCCCTGCAGCAGCTCCCTGCCTGCCATGCACCTTGGCCACAGGGCTCTTGGCTGGTCTCCATGGAGCACCTTGGAGTGCAGGAATGCGACAGCACTGGCCAGGTTGGGCTGGGGCAGAGCCCCAGATGTTCAGCCCCATGCTGTCATGGCCCCACGTTGTAATGCCTCTGCACTCCTGTGATCTCTATGGAGACTGGCCGGGGTTGGGGCTGCTGGGAAGTAGAGTCTGGCTGCTGGCTGGATCCGCCATTTTGCCCACCCCATATGCATCCACTAGACATAGTGCCCTAACCTGCCACAGGTAGAGCAAGGGGCCACATTTTATCTTCACTGGGCTGTAGAAAGCCTCAGAGTGAGCCCCTGGAGAAGTCTCTTGGTTGCATGTGTGAGTGTTTTCCTTGGAGTACTTATTTCTTAAAGTCAATCTGTTTTCTTTTCATACTTGAGTTACTGAGGAGAGCTTAACTGGTTTTCAGACACGTTGTATGTTGTAGGAATCATTGAGAAGTAGGTCTGGAAGAGATCTCCAGAGGTCATTTTGTCCAGTTCCTTGCCTGAGGCAGGATCATCCCTAAACCATCCTCTAACAACCCATAGTTTAATTTATATGAACAGTTCACATACCTTAAGTGTGCTTACTCTTGCAGTATTTTTTGGAAGCAGGAGAGTATTTTGCAAATGAAGAAACAGGTATAGAAATACATGTTTTGCACAGGAAATTTGCAGCGAACTAGAGAACTGATACTGCGTTTCCCAAATCCCAGTTTAGCTTATAAACTATTTCTTTTATAATTGTCTTTCTGGTAAGGATGTCCTTGCTACAAAGTACTCACTTGATGTTGAAGTCAAATGGATGTCAATGGAACATAAACGGTTTTAAATCACTAAAAATTTCTTGATTACAATTTCCCTTTTTTCCTGATTGCTTAGCTTTCCCTTTCTTACTTCTTGTGATATCATCACTTCTGTAGTTTTCTGATTAATCTTGGCTATAGACAGTGGGGAAAATGGAAGAAAACCCTATTTATAGAAGGGTGAAAAGAAACTTTGAGGTTTCATAATCATAAAGAAAAGAAAAAGGGCCCAAACTGTTTTTTTTTTCTTTTGCTATATGCTATTACAACATGCCAGGCCATTTTTTTCTGCCTTTTGATTCTATACATTGAGTGTTAGAATGAACGGGAGGTGACACAAATATAATGAAAGGCAGAATTTGTTTATACATAACTTTGGCAGTGGCAGCAGTCCAAGTCCAGTGCTGGGAGTCCAAGGTAAAAACTTTGTCTTTACTTTTTGTATAACAGTAGCCATCGTAATGTTTATTTAAACTGGGTTTCTTCCCATAAATCAAAATATCACAGGATAATGCTCTATCTACAAGATTACCACCAGCAGAGCCTAGAAATCTATTCTGTCATGTTTTGAATTCTTCTATTTTTTTCAAATAGCTGATCAAAATTTCAAAGGAAAGCTGCCAACCATAAAGGCATCCTGAACTGCTGCCACTGCCAATCCTTTAAGTGATTTGAGCGGGTATTCTTGACTTCAGTCTTTTAAACAAAGCTAGTAAATTTCAAGTATATTTGGTCATCTGTCAGTTCTTGTAGTCTTATAATCATGCTTTCACTTAAAAGTTTTTACCTGCCCTACTAGGTAAATGTTTGAGTTTAGCTCCCCCCACACGTAAGTATTAATTCCATCTAAAGCAGTGCTTTCAACTTGAGCCACCTGGCTCAACTGGAGGGTGGGAAGATTGGAGCGGATCAAAGGTGATATGCTGTTGGCTTGAGCTGAGAAGTGCCAGTGGGGGCTGCTGCACCTCAACTCTTCATCCATTGCTAATGTAGTCATGCTGTGCTGCTAAACCAAACCACTTTGTAGCTGGAGGGTTTTTCTTTTTTCCAATATGGTCTCTTTCTTGAGTTTAGGCTAGTTTAAGTGAAATAACTTGAGTATGGTAAATTGAGCTAACTGATGTGATTAAGACAAGCCTTTTGTTTGTTTAGCTTTACACATTGAGTAAAGCACTATGAGTGAAGTTTTGCAGAACAGCATACACTTCAGTATGCTGGATGACAGATCTCTCACTTCTGACACCTGTCAAGAGTTGACTGAATTGATTGAGTCCACACTCACACAAGAGTTTACCTTTTAGAGCTATCAGGATAGCTTTAAATGGGTGTGATTTTTCTTTTATCCCTTTTCATCCTGGGTCCATGTGTTGAAATGGCCCACCACACTGTTTACCAGAATAAAAACAATAATTTGTACTTTTACAAGGGCAGATGGAATTCTCCATCTCTGAAAACTCATCTTGTAAAGCCAATAGATAATTAGGGAAAGTTTAAATTCAGCTGTGAAATATGTGTAACTCTCATTGTAGGGTTGTATCCATTAGGGGTGCACCAATAGAGATTTTTGGGGCTGATACCAATTAGCTGATTTTTAAGGATGCATATTGGCCAGTGGTGATCCGATTTCCAATACACAGCTCTTCAACTTGAAGAGCCGTGTCCAGCTGGTAAGTCTGGTGTGGTGGAAAGGGAGGAAAGGGGTGTGGGGTAGGCATATCAAGGCCCCTGTGGTAAGGGAGGGAATGGGGCTAGGGCTGGGGCAGGGGCAGGTGCTGACCAGCCAGGGTGGGGAGAGGCATGTGCCCCCCAGATATGCATGGGGCAGGGCGGGGCGGGCTGCAGCTGTGGGCTGGTACAGGCACAGGACAGAGGTGCAGCTTGTCTGGGGGACGTGGGAAGCGGGGTGGAGAGGGGGTGGCTCACACTGCTGCGCACAGCTTGTCCAGTGCTCATCTGTTGACTCCTGCCACTTGTTGCAGGAGTGGGGGACAGCGTGTGCCCCTGATCTGCCTGGCCAGGAAGAACCCAGCCCTTCCTGCCCCACCATGTGCAGCTCTGGGGGCACCCCCTCATGCCCTCTTGGACAAGTGGCAGAAGCAGTGGCAGGAGCTGCCAGGCAAGCACCAAATGAGCTGCGCGCAGTGGCATGAGCTACCCCACTCCCTTTCCATGGCCCCCTGATGAGCTGTGCCTCAGTCCTATGCCTACCCCAGCCCCAGCTGGGCAGCCCCAACCCCACACCCTCCCTCACCGTGGGGGCCTTGATATGTCCCCCATGCCCTTCCTCTCCCATCACACCAGACTTACCAGCTGTAGGCAGCTCTCCGCACTGCCGACTCTGCTCCTCACTGCCTGTGTGCTGTGTTGTGGCTGCATGCATGTGCGGGTATTTATCGAACAAATTATCAGCTGCATCGGGCCAATTTCTGATGCAGAAAGTTTTCTTTATATCGGTGCCGATCCAATATCAGACGAATGTATCCACTTCTTGTATCCACTTATGGATCAAGGTCAGTCCTTGCATATTTCTGCGCACAGAAACATAATGGTTATATACCTTTCTAGGAGGTATCTTAAAAAGTTATTGTTTAACAGAAAATAAGTTTTGCTTTATTGGTTGCTTGCATAAAATACATGTCACATTATTCTGTTTGCTTTGTCTGGCTACCCAGTAAATATATGACAGAAATGATGGGTGGGGAAGTAAAAATGCAATGTATTGTTGACAGGTTAATTACTGTAACATCTCTCATATTAGTGCTTTATAATATACTTCAGAAATGCAGGAGTAGTAGATCAATAAGCTATCATATTTGCAATAGGTAAGAGAAGCAAAACCTGCATATTGTGGTAGCATTCTTCAGAATATCAAGATTTAAGAAGTGGTAGCTTTGACCATGTGTCCTGTAATCTATAGAATAACATACAAGGACAGCTTAGTATGCTTAATTATTTTAATGTGACTTTTTCATATGAACACAAATATGCATGACATTACAATAAGTACTGAAGATGCAGGGAAAATTTAAATGTAAATTAGGTGTGTCCCTCATTTATACACACACAATCTACAGGGGGGAAAAAACTACAGCAGGATTTAGTAATAACATGCTCATTAAGTTGTTTTTTTATTTTACATGTCAGCTACAAAGGCCCATTGTTGGATGATGGAGCGCTGACTCAGGCCACGTCCCATGGGGCCACCTCCCCTGAATTTACCAAACTGTGTGCTTGGCTGGTATCTGAGTTAAGGCTGTTCTGTAAACTAGAGGAAAATGTGCATGCAACAAACAGTAAGTAACCACAGCCTTGAGAACTGAAATGTGTAACTGATACATTTTTCTAGATATGTATTCCTGTATAAAGCTGTGTGCTGACAGAATTGCTAAATCAGCCGTGTCATAGAGGGCAGTCTGAACCCCATTAAGCTTTGGATATTTTCCATCTCATTCTTCAAGCTAGCCTAGTAAGCAGCCAACAATGGCTGAATTGATTGTGGGTAAAGGCTGATTAATTTCAGTAAACAGGCAGTTGACTGAAATTAGCTTTTCATGTAACTGCTCTTTCATATAATGTAATCTGATCAGTTTTTGAATTGCTTTTTTTTTTTAGTGGCGAGGGAGGAACATTCTTGCCTATTATAATTTCTCAATTTTTCCAGGTTTTCTGTGTGAAGTTATGATGTAGGAAATATTTACAATTCCAGATGGAATACTCCAGTGACTAGAGCATTGGCTCGCCTCCTATTTATTGTTGATTCTAGAAAAAAAAAATAGCAAAGACTGAAGTATAAAATGTTTTTTGTGGAGAAGGATGTTTGAAACTTGAAATTTTTCATTTCTAATTTTGGTAGAGGAATTCCTTCTCCCCTCCCCACCCAACAAAAAACTGCAACTTATGGTTTTGAACAATTAGGTTGTGGTTTTTTATCCAGCTCTACTCATACTATTCTGTAAACTAAAGTGGTAGGTTTTTATTCCAGATACAGAAGCTTTAAACATATGTCTAGGAACTGAATATGTAGAATTGCTTACGATTTTTTACCTGTTTGTGTTGCTGACCACTAACACACCTTTCCTAGTCTTTTCATTACTTTTCTATTTCTTAGTCTGTGCAGTAATTTTCACTGCCTACATGTACATGTCAATAAGGAGCAATAAACTCCGGTGCTTATCACACTGGAGTTTATTGTTTGTGGGTGCTGCATTTGCATGTGTGCCCAGGACCGCAGCACATTAAGTCAAGTCAGAGCAGCCCCGGCCTGGCAGGGGGCCAAAAGCGGTCAGCCTGCCAGCCTGGGGCTGCTCTGACTCAGCTTAGCATGCTGCAGAGGGGCTGGCTGGGGCACGAGGGTGTTTCACTGTGGGGCTACCTGGCAGGCAGCCACCACACTGAAGTACCGTTGTGCCCTAGCCAGCCCTGTTAGCATCTACACATGTGGTGCTATGGAATAAAAAAATCTTCTCTGCCAGGATAATATTTGTATTTACAAGTTCATTAGTACTCCTGCTGTGGAGTTCATTAGTTTCCTGCGGCCGCACGTGCAGTAAACATCAGTGATTACAAAGCTAATGAGTCTACTTTGCAGTAAATGTCTAGTATAGAAGCACCCACTGATTTGTATCTTGGAAGACATTACACAAAACAATATAAGGGAATTGTTGTTATTTAAAAAAATATAGAAATGAAAAATCACGAACTGATGGTGGAGTCCTAAAAACATAAACACTTTTAAATTTCTATTTCTAACCTACTTAGTATTTCTAAATGCATTTTTCCCTTCTCCTGAATATCCTGTAGTTTTTCCACTCACACTTTTTTCCCTGCATTTTTTTGCAATGTTTCCCATCAATGTCTTCCTTCTCATCAGTGTATTCTTTCCTATAACTCTCCTTTTACTGTGCATATACTGTATTTACTCAAATCTAAGACGATGTTTTCTCCATTCAGCATGTAGCAGGGGAAAGCCTTAGTCTTAAATTCAAGTACAAAGGGTGGGGAGATGGGACAACAGAGGCTCCAAAGTCAAGGCTGGAGCTGCTTCCCCTCCATCCCTCATGTTCCTTTGCTTCCCACCACTGCTTACCTTTCCCTTGCAGCTCTGACTCCTGTTGGAGCCCTATTCTGGCAGGTAACACAGAGCATGTGCTACTTCTGGGCCCAGACTGGCAATGCAATGGCAACAGCAACTCTGGCCCCAGCTCCCCTGCTACAACAGTTGGTGCATGGCCAGGCTGGGGCTGGAGGCAGCATCTGTTCCAGCCAGGGTGTATGGAGCATAGCTACAAGGGAAAGGTAAGTGGAGGTGGGGTAGGTGGGGGTTGTGGAGGGCCAGGAAGCAGGGGGCTCAAGCCAGGGGAAGATGGCATGAGAGGGAAGGTAAGTTGTTGGGGGACAGGTGCCCAGGAGTGAAAGCACCATGGGGAGGGGCATGTGTCAGGGATGCATGCATGGCAGGGGGCAGGTAAGACGGGTTCCAGTCTCCTAGGAGGAGCAGTTAGCAGGGGGTACAGGGTCTGCAGGGGTAGATGTGGGATGTGAAGGTACCAGGTGAGGGGGCAGGCAGACTGCGGGGGGGAGTGACTTGGGGGAGGAATGGAACGGGCAGCAAGGGGCAGGGGTCAGGCCACTTGACTCCTGTCACCTGCTGCAGCAGTGGGAGGGAATTCATTTAAGACAGCCCTCCAAAACTTATATTCTAAACATGGAAAATTTATACATTTGTTACAATTTTCCATGCTTAGAATCTAATTATTGGGGTCAATTGGTATTTTAAATTGTCTGCTTTGCTCTTAATGCTATACCTTTCAAGCTGATCACTTTTACTTGTTCTGATTTTTACCTTTTCTTTTCTTTCTCTTGTGTTTTCCACACTTTGACCATACTATCTTTGTTTCAGCCTCTTAGCCAGAGCCTTACACCCTCAACAGTGTTTTCATGCTAAATAATGTCTTGGTGTAGTCATAATTCTTAACCAAATCATCCCCTGACTTTTCCTTTTCCTGCATAACTCTAATCACAACACCAGGAGCTGTAAATTTTAACTGCCCAAGTTGCGTTTCTTCAGGTCCAAATGAAGCAGAAGAATTCCAACTTGAAGCGAGTGGGCTGCTGGCAGAAATGAATTGTCCATATGTGTCACTAACATCAGGGGATGTGACAAAACGCCTTCTCAATCAGAAAAACTGTGTCCTGCTGCTCAGTAAGTCAAAAGGGATACTTGCATGAAAGCCTGATATACATACTATATGTGTGTGTGTGTGTGTATGGATTCATATACCTTTTTGTTTTGGTAGTGGGGTGGTGTTGGGGTAAAATAGTGGGATGGTATTTGTTTACTACAAAGTATAAATAACTGCTATAGTAATTCTTACAACTTTACCTACATATTTTCCATCCCATTCAAAAGAAGGCCAAAATGTTAATATTTCTGATTGTGTCATGGCAGGTCTTAAAAAACTTACCAGTCACTTCTTAGCTAGTCTCTGCTTGGAAGAGATTTTCTGGGTGGGTGCAATGCACAGGTGAAGAATCCATTAAATCTCTCTGTACAAAATCCCCCAAATATTAGGAGTACACCAGTAGAGATTTTTGGGACTGATCCAATGGCTGATTTTTAACAAGCCATATCGGCTGATATCAGATTTGAATCAGTATGCAGCCCCGTAGCATGGAAGTGGGAACTGACTGGTAAATCTGATGTGGGGGAAGTGGGGTGCAGATCAAGGCCCCTGCAGTGAGGGAGGGAGTGGGGCTGGGTCACGGGCAGGCGCTGAACAGCTGGGGTGGGGTGTGGCACAGGATGGAGCCATGGCTTGTCCAGGGGGCATGTGGGGGCTTCTGCTGTTGCACGCACCCCAGGAGGGCACGAGATACGTGTGCCTCTGGATCTGTGTGCAGGGTAGGGCAGGCTACCACTGCAGACTGGCGCTGTGCTGGGCTCTTTCTGGCAGGGGTGCCTAGGCTGGGACTGTGATTGGGGCAGGTGGTGGTGGCACTGGAAGGGGGCTACAGCAAATTTTGGGGTGACTGCAGCCCCCACCAACCCCTGATCCCAGCACTGCTGCCTGCCCTGAGTGCAGCCAGGAAGAGCCCGGCACTGGCTCTGGCCCCAGCCTACAGTGGCAGCTTACCCTCGCTGCGTGCAGATCTGGAGGCACACGCTCCCCATACCCTCCTGGGTCACATACAGCAGTGGGAACCGCCCCCCCTCATGCCCTCCAGATGAGCCAATGCTCCATCCTGAGCCCCACCCTGGCTGGGCAGAGCCTGCGCCTGCCCCAGCACCAGCCCCACTCCCTCCTTCACTGCGGGGGCCTTGATCTGCATCCCCATCCTTTCCCCCACAGCAGACTTACCAGCCAGACCCAGCTGCTCTCCACACTGCCGGGCTATGCTTCAGGCCGCCTGCATGCTGAGCTGCAGCTCTGCGCATGCACAGGGCATTTATTGGCCATAGTATTGGCTACGTGAACCAAAAAAAGCCAATTGCCAGTGCTCTCAATTTTCCTCGTATCAGTGCTGATCTCATATGGGACCAATGTATCGGTGCACCTCTACCAAATACAGGAGCATGCATGTTGGCATCCCAACAAAGTTGGATGCATCAGCTTCTACTCAGTGGTTTCACCTCTTGTATCTGATTATACCTAGTAAACACATGATTGTTTTGAAGTCCCTACCATGCTTTGGCATTTGGAATGGTTGAACATGATGTTTTCCCTCTCACGCTTCCAAAACTAATATTGGAGTCTCCGGCCATTGGAGGAATGGTGAAAGGGTGTCCTTTCCCTGTCCCAGCCTCAGTTCTGTGTGTCATCCTCCCTTATGGGTTGCACTGGTACATGTTTCTGCAGTGGCAGTGAAGCTGACATTTTCTTTAGTTCCTTGCTGTTCAGAGCGTTCTGAGTAGCAGCACTGAATGTTGAAATCAGGTTTGGTTTGTTTGTGAGGTCAAGGAGCAGTCTCAGAGGTACTGGAAGTTGGGAACACTGTGAACACCAGTGGTTTACACGTCAAAGGGTATCTTAGTTTTTAACCCTTACAGTTGTAAAATGTCTTATTCAACGTGGTATAGACACTTTTGCCTGGAGAAGTCTTTTTCTCCCTCACCCCTTGCTGTTGATGCTGCAGATTATCAACTTTTGATGCTGCAGATTATCAACTGTTCATTGCTGCAGATTAATGTTGTACTAAGATAAGATGTGAATGTTACATTATTATTTAAGTTTTTGTACTCCAGTGGTCAGAGGGAGAATGTGCTCGACCTGATTAAATCATGGATCCAGATAACTTCTTATGTCTAAAATACTGTGGACAGATATTTTGAATTAAATTTCAGTTTAGATTATTAACAAATCTTTTACCTTATTTCAAAACACACCTGTCCCTTGACTTGCTCTCAGCAAATCACACTGTTCAATGAGGCTTGCTGTTGTACTTTGAAGCTTGAATTAATGTATATAGATCATAAGCAAACTTGTTGACACTTACTATTATTTGTTTGGATATTTGCTGACTGTCCCATGTTGATGATGCCAGGCCCAGGCTGTTTTGATGGGGAAAGCATGGCAAACTCCTTTCTTTGTTGGACACACATACAGATCTTAAAGGTATTTAAGTGCCTAACTTCCCACAGAAGTCAATGATAATTGGGCAGCTAAATATCGTTTAAGGATCTGGACCATAATACATTTCTTCCCTTCGCCAAGAATAACTGATTGTTGTAATGATTTTCCAGTCAGCCTGGCTCTTCAGTTGCTTAGACAACCTCCAGTGCTTGTTTCCCTGGCAGTTTTTCATTTCTGCTTTTTCTCCAGTCCCCCTACTTCTTGACAAAAGACTTGCAGAGTCCTAGCTCTTTCTAACTCTAATTCATTGCGCTATCTCCTCTCTCTGCTTCCTTCTTTTTCCCAATATACTGTCCTCCTTCTGCAGAGCCTGAAAGGAAAGAGTTGTACTCTTTTGGACGTGTGTAATAGTTTAGTGGAGCTGTAGTGCTTCGCACCTTGAAACTGCCTGCATGTCGGAGCTATCCTCTTTTCACTGACTCTCTTGGGATCCTAATCTCTGACCTTGTAATCTTTTAAAATTCAAGCTTTTGTTGGATTCTAAACTTGCATCCTCAGTTCCTCCTAAAGTACTCAGTTTGTGGTGTACATTGATCAGGTGCAAATGCTCATTAGTTGTAGATACTTGATATGGCTGCATCTTATGCTGCAATCAAATTTTCTTACCCCAGCATACCTCATCTCAGAACTGGAAGCTGCCAGAATGCTGTGTGTGAACGCCCCTCCAAAAAAAGCCCAGGAAGGAGGAGGCAGCGAGGTCTTTCAGGAGCTAAAAGGCATATGTATTGCTTTGGGCATGTCCAAGCCTCCAGCCAACATAACGATGTTCCAGTTCTTCAGTGGAATTGAAAAAAAGGTAAGATCTAAAGTAACTAAGCTAAAATATATACATACAATATTTCATTGAAACTTAACTCTGCTTCCAGGGAAAGATTGCAGAGTTATGAAACACTTCTAGGCTTTGGGAGAGACTTAATATTGTTTACAGAATGTACTGTGAGTCAAAGAATTTTCAAAGGTGAACTAGAGGGCTGTGTCCATGCCAAAATCTGAAGGCAAAGTTCTCTGCATCTTGTCCAAGAGCCACTGCCGACAATGCCATGAAGGGTGCTGTATTCCTTGTAGTGCCTGAGGTTTTAATATTATCACCTGCTACAGAAGATGCACAGAACATTGAATTCATGTCTTGGCAAGGAAGTTGAGAACACTATTTGTAAATACTACTTACATTTAAGCCTTTTAGACAAACCCATTGCTTTGAAATCTAGTCACTTAAAAATATTAGCACTACTTTCTCGTGTATATCTTTTGCAGAATTTCCTGCCATTTTTTGTGGCTTTAGTTCATTTTTCCTCTTTGTTTCATAGTTTTATAGTTGTTAGGTTTAAATGTGCTCTCCCTCTTCTTTGAAAATCCCAAGCAAAAAGAGGAATCTGATTATAAAGGGAAAGTTGTGTCCTTATGCATTTCAGATATCAATCACAAGGGGGTTTTGTCTGTGTGTGTGGGGAGGGAGTGGAGCAAGAGAGTTCAACAAAATGTACTTGCTTGCTTTTTTAAAGTATGTGCAATTACTAGTTTCCATAAACACTTCCAAAGCAGAGTTTTGGTTAATCTTTTTCAGTTTATTCTTTAGCTATACCTTAAAGGGCTCACTTGGAAATAAATCTCTAAATAAACATTTTCTGGCAGTAGTACCATTTAGGAGAGGATAGATGGTCTTGTGAAAAACATAAGATGATAGAGTCAGGAGAACATGAACACTTCTTACACTGCTGTGGATTTCTACCTTGGAACCAGAGATGTGGGTTTTCCAGAATTTTTTGCAATGTGCGAAATAGAGCATGATCTGATTTAGTATGGTTTTTTTAACTTATATTTAGTAAACAAAACTAAAAAAATTCCCCCATGTTAATCTTATGTCCTAATAACCACAAGTATTTGAACTGTAGTATTTGATTAGGAAAAAAATTAAATACAGCGCACTTAATGTGGCTTAAATGTTATATTAAAAAAATTCAAAGCTTTATGTGAGAAGAAATTATTATTGCAATGCTTGTAAAAATGTAAAGACAATACACAATAACATGTACTTCCCTTAAAAAATGAAGGCGCTGAAAACTGCTGACACACTAATTTTAGCACACGCAAAGAACTGTGGTTGTCCACTCATCTACTTCAACACAGTTTAACTCTCTTCCACTGAGGTCATCGCAGCACCTGCAGTTTCACTGTCACTATCTGTAGTATCACTTGCACTACTTAATTCCATTTCAGAATCAGATTGAGGCAAATCTGATTCAGAACTATTTGAACCACATTCTCTTTCGTTAAAGGATGGTTTTACCAGTGAGTTTATGGGCAAGGGCAACTTATCATCACACTGCATCTTCTTCATTAGTTGTGCTTTTGACTGATTCTCCAGAAGCAAGAGATTTTGAGAAACAGAAACAAGCTTAGCAGTGCATTCATTTGTTAAGCTATTGCTCTTTTTTGTCTTGATTGACCTGCAAGCCTTACAGTTACATTCACAAGAAGCTGCTGTTGATGGAATGCTTAGGATCCTTAGAGCAGTCCTGGACAGCAGTTGGGTGTTACAGTATCCCTTCCACCATGTGAGAGGAGACATATTCTCTGCTGCCTGCCAAATGATGTCTTTGCTCCAAAGTTTTTCTTTTGCGCAGCACTCAGCAATGTCTGTCATCATGGCTGTTTCATCAATGTTGGGGACATCCTTAGCTGCTTCCATAATTGTATCAAGAGCAGTAGATAATTCATCTTCTGATAAACGTTGTTCTCTGTGTTGGGGATCCAAAAAATTTGCTGCCAGATGAACTAGATGAGAGCAAAACTCAGATCTCTTAGTAACCATTTGTTTTACTACTACTACTTTTTTGGTTAGAGGTGAAGGAGGTCAAAAACTCAATTAGATTTTCATTCAATTATCTGAATATTTCTGGGATATTTGAATGGCTTGATGTTCAAACTCCTTCAAGTTTCTTGGTAACCACTGAAACTGGTAGTAGCAAATTGGATGTTCCTTGAACTTGAACCCAGAACACATCATTGTCAAGAATCTGCTTCTAAATGTTCATGGGAATAATCTGGCATACTGTGTCATCTGTTCAGGCACACTGCAAACAGTTCTTTGTGCACAGCAAACTATGTAAATCCTTTGTAGCCAAGCCCCATCTAGTTTTTCCCGGCAATAAAAGTGCACTTTCCTTCCACTGCTTCTCTTTCTTTAATTTCTTCAAAGTCTGATTAACAACATGATGATTGTTGAATACCTTCACAATGGCTTTGTAGTTTACCAATATTGTCTTCGTTGTATTCACACTTACTATGTCCTTTGCCAGAAGATTCAACCCATAAGCAAGACAGCCAAATACTACTAAATGAGGTGATTTTGCCTTTAATATTTGCCATGCAACTTTCATGTTACTTGCATTATCGGTTACAAGGGCTTGTACCCTGGAGGGACCTGTACTTTCAATCTCTTCGCTCAGTAATTTGGCTGTGTATCGGGGTGATGTGTAAGGGGTACATGTGCACCTCCTGGGTGTGGCAGTGCACCCCCTGCAAAAAGGCACTTCTGACAGTGTCAGTGGCACCTGCAGGCAGTCACCACTTGCCACCCCGCTGCTGACATTGCTGGCGGCGTCTGTGGGTGGTTGACAATCACTGCTGGCCGCTGCTGCCACTGCCAGTCGTGCCTGTGGGTGGTTGCCGACCCCTGGTTGGTGCTCGCC
>NW_017728943.1:82699727-82719630 GCF_001723895.1 Crocodylus porosus
CCATTCATGCTATGTATTCACCTGTATGACAAGAAGACTTGGTAGCAATTGCTTTCAGGAATGTTGGTTCACGTGTTGTTAACATAATGTCAGTAAAGGATTTCCTTGTGTCCATCCATTTGACATCAGAGTCAGTGATTATGCTTGACTGATCCTTTGAGTAACCATTGTTTGAACTTTGTCATACTCTATCTAAGAGAGAATGCGATAAGTGATAACATGACAGTAACATATATGATGGGCAAATTAGTTTGTAATGTTCCTTCCAGTATTGATTTTCAGTTATGGAAAGAGGTGTACCACTTGAACATATAGCTCAAGCCAATGTCTCATCTGCTTTTTCTTGATCTTCTTTTGATATTTTGTCCACGAAGTGTGATTAAAAAGCTTGACTATCTTGAACACTTCTCATGGTGGATCACATATCTGGTGACAGTGATCTTGAAAGTGAGGATCCTGCTGCTTCTTCCCCCAGACTTGGCAGCTCAACGTTTTCATTTTCCATTTTTTGCAAATCTGCTATTTCACTTGAGCTACCAAGTTCCTGCAACAAAAGTGGGGAAAGGTTTTTATTTTTGCCTATTTTAGTCTGGCCTCATCCATGAGAAGGAGAAGCAGCAGGGAGTTTGCTTCTCTCCTTCCTGCCAGAAAGAACACTTGCTGCTCAGTTGCTCTGGGACTGCAGAGCCGAAGGGACGTATAGTCTGGCCTTTGCCATCAGCCAGAGGACTAAGTTCACTCTGCTGGGTTGAAATAGTTAACTATTTATCTACAGTAAAAGCCCTGTTAACTGGCACCTTACAAGTTGGCATGTTCTATTAACTGGCGTGCTGGCTTGTTAAAGGAAAGTGAAATCAGAAGTGCCCACCGTGGCACTTCTGGTTTCTCCAAGCTCCCATGGCCCGGGGCATAGCAGGCTGCGTGGGGCCTCCCTCCCTGCCCCTTAGGGCCCGTGGGAGGGTTGGTGATGCCCTGGACGCAACGGGAGGCAAAGATGCCTGCTTGGGCCTCTCAATTAACTGGCATATTTTGTTATCTGGCATCCCCCATTCCCCATGGGAGCTTTTACTGTATTATGTAATTCAAAAAATATTGTAAAGCCTAAGCCACTTAGGGTGCTTAGTGCAAGCAGAAAAGCAGGATACATATATTTTAAATAAATAATAGTCCGGAGTTTTACTAACAACTTTTAAAATTACGTTTTAAAACAATATAGATGCTAGTCTATACTGTGTTGTTTAACACATTAGTGTGTTTACTTACATAGGGTTCCTGAAGTAGACTTTTCTCAGATGATGTTGTTTCAGCACTTTGTTGTATTAACTTTCTGTAAGTGGCTTGTACTCTTTCAGGACAGTTTCTACATGTTGTTAAGTGTTTCTTCATTCTGGTTGTGTTAGCAGACTCCTGCCCGCAATACTTATGTCTACCAACTTTCTTCCTTCCTTCAGTGGCTTGAACTTCACTATAAGGATGCCACACACTAGTTTTTTTCTGATTAGGCATCATGACTACTTCAAACCAGAAGCATTAAAAAACTAACAGGTCTTATGCAAACACTCCCAACCTCCCCCAACTCAAGAAAAGAAATGAGACACTGCTCTGTGTGTTTGCTGAACTAAAAGTGAAACAAAAATTAATCACAGTTTTTTAGTTTTGGTTTTGCCTTCACTTGCAGTGTGAGATGAAATAAGAATTTTACCTTTGTTTTGATTTGACCTGCACAGCCAATTAGGTGAATTCATAACTTGGTTTTGGTTTGGATTATTATGTAACTGTATTTACTCTCCTGTTTACAAATCAATAAAACATATATGTACTATTTCACATGCTTCCTAGGGATAATCACCTGAAAAACAATAATTACGACTTTGAAACTGCCAAGCTTGCCTAATATTGTAATAGCATCCATTCATTGTTACTAATGAATTTTATGAAACAATGAATTTTTCAAAATAGAAAATTTCCCACAGAAAAAGCACTGGAAAATTGTCCACCCCACATCTCTGCTTGGTACAATTCAGTTAAGGTCCTAGTCTATTTACTCATCTGTAAAATAGCTTCTTACAATGATGCACTCGTGAACTTCAGTGCCTTTTTTCAGAGATTTGCCATATGTAAATGCAAAATATTTTCCTTTTTAGACTTTGTTATCCTTTTCCCTTTTCATGTCTTCCTTTTTTTTTCTCCTCCTTTCCACCCACCATTTCCATACATGAAATGTGTTAGTATCCATACTATTTTTTCTCCCTAATTGACTTCCCTGTTACTTGTTTATAAATCTTTTTTTATTATTTAGAACATTACATACATTAAACTTAAAGAGATGTTGTGCCATCTACATCCTGAAGTTGTCTTTTAAAACCACAGTTATAATGTAGCACATGTTGTTTCAGTTGGGTTTTTTAAAGAAACTTCTGAACTAAAGCTTCTTTTTTTCCCTTTAAAACAAATGGACACAAATACTGCAGTAGTTTTAGTAATACGTTGGAATTTGAGAGTGAAATTAATTTATTGAATCAAAAAGTGAAATGTCTTATTACAGTTTTGCTGCCAAAAGTTGAATGGAACACAAAAATTTAAATAGGAAACATAGTGAAAAGTTCAGATTTGAATGTAAAATAAGCATTGTGATATAAAGAAAGGCCTGGGTGTTTTTTTGATATTTAGCATAAATTTGAACATAGAAATGTCTCTTTAACTTGCCATATAAAAAGCTGCTATATCTTTTATTTTGTGCATGACCAAAAATCAAGACTTTGGAATCAGTGCCCTATAACTATACATTGCTAAATTAAAGAATTTCTTTTTTATGATATAGGAGACTGTTCATGATCCTTCTCCAAACAAGTACAGGATATTCTCTTTGTTTACAGGGACTAGCACTTGTATCAAATGGGTGGTTTCCCTCTGTTGCTCCTAATTTAAATAAAAAAAAATGTTCATCTCTAATGTTCTTGTTTTCTCTAACCTTTTGACCAAGATTACTGTAAATGCTTAGACATAAATATGATTTGAGCTAATTAGTTCTCCATGATCCAGTGTGCTTGGGACAATCCTACGCCATGACAAAGGCCCCACATATCTCATAATACCATTCCGCTCACCCTTGTAAGTTATCTGTGAAAATTTGGGGTTTTGGTTAATCTTATATATTTATATTTCTTTACAGTTAAAAGAAACCCTAGCAAAGGTTCCACCTAATCATGTTGGAAAACCTTTACTGAAGAAACAGCTGGGACCAGCTCACTGGGTAAATAGTTGCATGTGTAAGAGACTGCTTTCCACACTTGGTAGTGTTTTATGTCTTGATTCTGTATGTTTAATAGTGTATCTTGTCTGTTTTTAGTAAATATGAGAACCAGTTCTAGTAGTGCTTGCAGGATCAATTTATGTTGATATCATACACTTCTTGTTAATTCTCATTTTAATTAGTTTGATCTTAAGTTTTGGGGAACTTGGCCAAAGCAGCACCCTGCAGTAAATCTGTATGTGGGTAAAGATGTTGGGCAAAAGATGAACAAGAATTTTCTTAACACTAAATAACTTTGCGATTGTTCCAACAGAGGTTGTTGCTTGCTACCCTAAGAGGCCATGGTATTTACAGTGAGGCTTTTCTTTCTGATTATAAATTGTAAGGCAGCCTCTTGTTTCTGCTCTTAGTGTGCTTCACCAAGACTCTATTGACATCCTCATTTAGTATTCTAGTCAGTCACCCAGTTGTTTTTAATTTGCAGCCCTATGTTTTTTTTCCTGAAGGACACATTTTTTTTCAAATTACTATTATTATTATTATTATTATTATTATCATCACTGCATTTATTTGATTCTGGGAAGAGCGTTTTCCCCATTTTACCTGGAGGAAAAAAGCCCCTTGTCTTAGAATTGCGGGTGGGGGGCGGGTACTGACTACTGTGGTGCAAGTTCTAGCCCCTACCTAGGGTCAAGCCCATAACTGCAGCTGCTGTCTCCCTCCATAACCCCCCTGCAGCCTCTTTTCTCCATCTTCCTCTCCGCTCGTCCACACAACCTCTGCTCTTTCCTGCCTTTCCAAATCCTTGTTCTGTTCTGTTCCAGTTGGCCCTATTCATATTGTAGCTGGGGCATTGAGCACCACCCCAATCAGGCCCTGTAGCAGCAAAAGGGGGTGCAGAGGCTTGGGGGGGGCCAGGGAGGCAGAAGCAGGGGGCAAGCTGCTTAACTTCCCCAGACTCCCTGCCTCCCCACTGTCTGCCCCCTGTGACAGTGGAAAGGATGAATTAAAGACAACTGTCAGACATTTCTGTACATGGAGAATTATAACAAATTTATATTTTTTCCATGTATAGAATTTAACTGGGGGGTTGTCTTAAATTCAGGGTTATCTTAGATTTGAGTAAATATGATATTATTGAAAAAGCACTAACTCGGAGGTTCCTTGTACTATGTCATGTATTTCTCTGATTCTTACCTTGTTCATGTATTACTTGCTCTTATTTGTTTGCTCTGACAAATGTAAGAGAAAGCAGATGAGAAGTTTCACCAAAAAGTGTTGAATGTGGCTCTTGTGTTCTTTACGAGTGACTCTGAAAACTGTGCCTTTGGGGCAATACTGGAACTGCCGTGAGGATGACAGTGTTTGACACCTGGAGCAAAGCTGTGTTACTAGGTCTGATTTGCATTTTTGTTTGCTTCCATGACTGACTGAGAATTGGATGCTGAGTACCGATTTATTTAATTATGTAGATAGTTGAATGCTTATGCCAAACTGTTGTTTGCTTTCATGTGCCTATTGCTTATTATTTGCAATTAGAAAGTAAAACTATTCATGATCTAGGCTTGTGAATTTTCATTTCAGGAAAAAATTGAAGCAATTAATCAAGCCATAGCCAATGAGTATGAAGTTCGGAGAAAGCTGTTAGTGAAACGTTTGGATGTAACGGTGCAGTCATTTGGCTGGTCAGAGAGAGCTAAGGTATAAATTGATTTCTATAAACACATTGCACTCTTACAAAGCATAAGCTATCTTCTCTGAAAACTTACTTTATTAATATGTAATGGGAAATATCCCTGAACCAGTGTCTATTTTGGTTTATTAATTTCTGAAGTTTGTTACAATGCAAATTATAACATAATTAAACCATAAAATTTTGTTTTAAAAATTGATCATTATGTGGGTTAGTAACAGCATGTGAAATCAGAAGATGTATTGTGTAAATGTGTATATGTAAAATATGTACAGAGGATAAAAATACAGTTAAATGGACACACAAAATAACATCAAGAGTAGAGGCAAATGCTAGTATGATGGTTGGCAAACCCTAGTTGTTTGCCATAAGGGCACCACAAAAAGATTCTTGCCTTACACACTCGACCTGTGTAGTAGTGTAAGCACATCTTGCTGACCACCTCATCATCAGGGATCTGGGTTTTCCATTTGTCACGGAAAAACATGGATTTTTCTCATTGCAAGGAGAAAAATCTGGGAAACTGTGGGTTTCCCTTTGCAGGCTGGCAGAGTCCCAGTTCCATTGCTACTTCCATATGTCCATGGGTCATAACTTTGATCTATATAACACAGCTCTTAGCAGTTCCTGTTTTCCTGCCTTTGAGGGGAACTATAGCTGGAAAACCAAAATTCCAGGTCACTCTAAATGTGTTAAAATATCAAGAATTCAGCTGGGAAATCTAATTCTTGCACCCTCCCTTTGAACATGTACTGCCCAGTTATGCCATTGTCCCTCTTGCCTCCTTTGCTTTACAAGAGGGCTGTCTAACTTCTGAGTGGCTGGTGGCTGCAGGCCTCCCGCTGTACTGTGCCACCTGCTCTACACCATCATTAAGCCGCTGTCTTTTATCTTTTATTCCCACTTGCATCCCAAGCTCCATCCTATTTGTTTCCTTCTGAAAGCAAACTAGTTGCATCCATCTCAAAGGCTTGGCATATAGCACCAAAGCCTTATTTTATTGAATACGTGGTTAGGGACCCAATCACAGATCCCTATGGAAAGAAAAGGAAGAGAAAAAGTAGATAATGCAAGAAAGTGAGTAGTTAGGGTGAGAATGTAGACAGGGGAAGGTGGAAAGCAAGTATTTGCTCCTAGCTGAACTTTTATCTTCTCAGCATCTTCAGAGTGACTTTCCTGTATTTACTAGTACTTGTTTAAGTAGCATTTTTAACTGTTGCTACCTTGGTCAGTTGTAGCTTCCCTCAAACGCAGGAAACTGATGGTAGCAGAGGCAGTCTCTGAACTACACTTTTAGCCAGGAAAAAATGAGGTAAAATGTCTGCTTTTATTTATATGTATTTAAAGGGTATAGATATCCTTATATTATAATCTTGCAAGTTGCAGTGCATATTTCACAGAGTGTAGTTGTTAAACAGGTTAATGCAACTCTTGTTGCCTGTGTAAATCTGTCAATCCAGATGTATCTATTTGTATCAAGATTAATAGGGACTCACATTTTACTAGCCCATCAAAATGTACTGCATGAAGGGGGCAGAAATTTCTTAAGCTGCATTAGGCCTCTAGCAGACCATACATTTATCATGCAGTTAACCTGTTAATCATATGATAAATGGTAATGTGCCAAATGTTCAGGGAATTTGTAGTGGATAAAATGAAGAAAAAACAGCCTTAAAGAAGTTCCACATTAAATGTGAATGAGCCGTGAACCTACGAGGGGGAAAAATCTGTGTTGGGCCCCACAGTCATCTAATAGGTTTATAACATTTGGCACAGGGCCGTTTCATATTATAGTGCAGAAAAAGTCCATTGGCTCCCTGTGCTTGGGGACATCTAAAGCCCCATGCTGCAGCTGATGCTGTGTCATGGACGGCTGGGCTCACTTCCGATTTCTAGGTGTGCCCCCTGGTTGTTACATGATTGAGGGTTGAGGAATTTTATTTCTCATCTCCAAAAGTGTGCATTCTGCCCTGCACTTCTGGCATGGCAGGAGGCACGGTTGTTAGGATTGGAGATTAGATCTCATTGTGCCATCGATGAAAGTCTGTCATCTCTTGAGAGAAATATTTCTTTTACGCGTTGATAAGTCTTAGACATTTTGTAATTAGAAATTGTAGAAACAAATAAGGCATGATATTTGCCTCAGATTTTTACAGTATAGGGGGAAAAAAAGGTCTGTATTAGAGCAGGTGATTTTGTGTTAAATTTGGTTCTGTGCATGTTTCTTGGCATCTTGGTTTGGTGGGGTAGAGGCTGGTCAAAACAGCCTTGTGCTCCCTCTTTCTAGTGAGGTGGTGTTGGAGGTTTGTCTATAAGAAATAACGGACTTGGATTTTAAACATCAGCTATTTGGGAACCGCGCTGGTGTAGAAGTAGTTAGATCAGATACAATTCATTGTCATTTTGGAGATGTTGATTGGTCAGAATTATGTATGTCAGTTTTCACTGGCTACTTGCAAAATACAAATACAGATTCTCACTATTTGTTGTTCTATTTGAAAATTGTTAAAAGAAATATTCCATCGTAATATTTTTGGCAATTGGGTTACAATTAAATACCATCCGTGCAACTGAGATAGGATCTCAGACCTAGTTACAGCAATTCTTAAAACTCTCAAGTATTTTTTAACATTTCTTAAGTTCATATCTATCTTAATGACAGAAAATTTATTTTAGTTTTCTTATTAATCTGGATTTTTGGTAAGGCATTTTGTCACATACCCATATTTTAGTTGATTAATGTTTTTCTTTTCAACAGAGTCAAACAGAGAAATTGGCTAAAATTTACCAACCGAAACGCGCACTGTTGTCTACTAAGTGCGCTATTTCCATTGCTAACCTTTTGGCAGCTCGGCAAGACTTGTCAAAGATCATGAGGACAAGCAGTGGCTCCATCAGAGAAAAGACTGCATGTGCCATTAATAAGGTATCTCTTCACTGACTTTGAGGTGGCAAAAATAACTTCAGAATAAGAATACGTTTTAAACAGAATAGCATGCTTTGCTTGTCATCAAAGTGAAGACTGGCAAATAAGTGATGTGATGTTATCATTCTTGTTACTGATCCTTACCCACCAGCTCTATGTTCTTCTCATACTTTCAGCTACTGTTTTAATTCTAGGATCTAGAACTTCTGATATAATTACATTCTAGTATTCCTTCTGAATAGCACCTTATTCCACCATTGCTTTGACTGTTCTTAATGGACTTATTCTGATATATGAACTTATTCAGTATGAGAAGGAGCATATTGTCTAATGCTTACAATCAGGAGGACAATGTCCATTTTTATTGCCTTGCTGCATGTGTAGCTTGACTGTGGGGGCAGAAGGTGAGAGCACTGGATTTATTGCTCCTTAAAACAATATATTGTGCTATTATTTCACTTTCTTAGTCATAGATGTTACAACTAGAGTGCTAGTATATACTTCTCTCATCACATCTGCCTGATTTGTATGTAATCTTTCATTAATTTATTTTAATTAGGTGAGGAGCCAGTTTTCTGTTTAGATTCTTGCATGCACTCTGATTAGAATAAGTTTATGTAGTCCAAGGTTTTGATTTTTAAAAGCAAGTACTGAGGTGGCAAAAATACTGTCTAAATTAAGGGCATTATACATCCACTTCCAAAAACACTTCTGGCTTTACAGAATAGCAGAATGAAGGGCTTGATTTGTGCACTGAGCTTGGATCTTGTTAGATTTGCATGATAGTAGAGCTGTTAAAAATTAACAGAACTTTTAAAGTCATTACTGCTGTTTTTCTCTCTGTTTCAGTAGTATCCTGTTTCCAGACAGGATTGGGTCTTGAAATGCTAAACATTGCAACATAGATTGCCTGCTCCCAAGAGCTCTGCATCTTGTAACTATGTAGATCTCGGTAAAGGGTATAGAATACAGAAGAAGTGGGAAAATGGGGGTAAACTTACTGAGAATGCTAGGTACGATTAATTGGGAAGACTTCATTGCTGGTGACCTGTCTTGTTCCAGTGGCTTTTCTCTACCCATTGTCAGTTCTAGATATTTGTTTATTTGTTTTGCTTAATTTATATTTATTTAATGTATATCTCATCCTTTCAACAGGGTCTCAGGGCAGTTTATAGTAAGAGAACAGAGTAAATTACAAAACAAGAAAAATGTTAATAGAACAGAAGAAAATATAAAACAGAAACCCATTAAACCGATGACAAATGCCAGAATAGGCATTTCCACAGAAGTTTCATTTTAATGGCTAGAGAGAACTGTAACTTATGAAATATGTAAGCATCCAGTCTCCTTGTGAATCTTGACAGTTCCTTGGTTTCTCAACATACTGAGACAGTTTCACAGTCTACCTTCCCATCATGTGCACAGGCCAAGTTGTGATGCATGCTTTTCCGTGTATTTGTTATTTGGGTTGGTGGTTTGTTGGGCCTCATCTCAGGCAAGCTGCATGATATTCTTTTAGAAGTGATATAATACTCAGTCAACAGAAGTAGGCAACTTTTTGAAATTCACTTGCCATAAATTTCTGTAGATGGAAAAAAAAAAAAGTAAAAAAGACATATGGACATAAAGGCATGAACATACAAATTCCAGTGAGTGCCTAACTGAAAATCTTTTCAGTGTTTTCTCAACTGTAGTGGATGCCATCTTATATCTGATCAACAGCCTTTGTAAAATAAGAGGAGGGGTTGTTCACTTCCAGCAAACTTCTCATATACCAAGAATACCTTACTGCTTGGTGTCTTCTTAGTTGACAAGTTCTGCATGAAAACAAAAGATTGATCAGCATGGGGACTGAATTGCACTGTCATTCCTGCCAAGGGATCTGAGATCAGTGAGGAATTCTAGCAAGCTGCTGTGTGAAAGCTTGCACTGCTGCCACCTGTGCTGTGCCTGATATTTAGATAGATAATTTCTCTCTGTGGCTGTCAAACCAGCAGCGTGTCCTAAGTAGTAAATCCATTAGGAAATAGTCTTCTTAATTTTTTTATGTGTAGTGAACACGTGGATTAAACCAGATAAACAGTGATCATATTACTTTGTCAGCCAGTCTTAATTTTTCCCTTCTTAGTTCAGTAAGCATTGTCATTTTGTGGTGCTTTGAAGCTGTTAGGAAACACCATGAGGGTTTATTTAGGCCTTGACTCAGATGGAAGAGTCTCTGACGTAAATGAACAGCTCTCATTTGAGATTAATGGAATTTTATCAACATAAAAACACTTCAGATACAGATTTTACTCCATTGACTCAGAAAAACCCAGGCTGCATAGCACTCTTCAACCACTGCCAAGATGTCATACCGTTTCAGTGCGACTTTTGTATCGTATCTGTGTTCTTAAAGCAGTCCTTCCCTTCCCTTTACAGGTATTAATGGGCAGAGTGCCTGACAGAGGTGGCAGGCCCAATGAAATCGAGCCACCACCTCCTGAGATGCCACCATGGCAGAAAAGACCAGAAGGGCCTCAACAGCAAGGTGGAGGCAGAGGAGGAAGAGGTGGCTATGAATCGTCATATGGCGGAAGAGGAGGTCATGACCATGGGGGCCACGACCGTGGCGGGCGAGGAGGCTATGACCATGGGGGTCACGACCGCGGAGGGCGAGGAGGCTATGATTCATATGGAGGACGAGGAGGTCACGAACAAGGGGGTCATGACAGAGGAGGGCGAGGAGGACGTGGCAGTTATGACCATGGAGGCAGAGGGGGAGGAAGAGGAAACAAACTCCAAGGAGGCTGGACAGATGGAGGAAGTGGCTATCAGGACGGTGGCTACAGGGATAGCAACTACAGAGATGCAGGTTTTCAAACAGGTGGCTATCATGGTGGTGGTGGCGGATACCAAGGAGGTGGCTACGGTGGTTATCAGTCTTCATATACAGGAAGTGGATACCAGGGTGGTGGCAGTGGCGGCTACCAACAGGACAACAGATACCAAGATGGTGGGTCCCACGGTGATCGAGGAGGTGGGCGTGGAGGAGGGAGAGGTGGCCGTGGAGGTCGTGGTGGCCGTGGAGGTCAAGGAGGAGGCTGGGGAGGCAGAGGTGGACAGAACTTTAATCAAGGGGGGCAATTTGAGCAGCACTTCCAGCATGGAGGCTATCAGTATAACCAGTCTGGATTTGGACAAGGAAGACACTTTACTAGCTGAGGCTATTAAAGTCTACACT
This sequence comes from Crocodylus porosus, assembly GCF_001723895.1. Taxonomy (NCBI): domain Eukaryota; kingdom Metazoa; phylum Chordata; order Crocodylia; family Crocodylidae; genus Crocodylus; species Crocodylus porosus. The sequence goes on from NW_017728943.1 coordinate 82,710,823, forward strand.
TCAGCAGAGCTCAAATAATAGAAACCTAGTTTCAGAGGCCTGATTTTAATTGTGTCTCTTGAATTAATGCAAAGCTGTATGTGACAAGCAAGCTCCGTTTTGGGTGAGATGCTTTGCTTTGAGCCTAGGAATAGACCTCTGATTTTCTTTTTGTCTGATTAAAATAACTACACTGCCACTCTTCACTGGGCTCCACCAAACCTTTGACTAATAGCCATGCTTTTTAAACATTGGACTGAATTCCTTTGATCCAACCATTTTGTTCAGCAGTTCTCATGGTGTGCCTGCCTTCCATTCTGAGGTATAACTATAGACATCCAAGACTTGTTTGTTCAGACTTGTAATACACAAATGGTTTTGTTTCTGTGTTCCTTTCTAAATACTTTTTCAGACATATGTTCAAACACAGTTTTGAGTGTTGCTTTGACTTGCTGGCCTGTTGTGTTAGTCAAGAAGAGGTTACATGCACCCATCCACCCACACCTGCTTGCTTCTGAATTGCTCTCTAACCAGTAGGTCTGCTATGTCTATTATATGAGCTCTACTGTAGATTCCACATCCATTAGCCTTATCTTCCACGTATCAAAAATTGCACCACCTGCTTAACTCTGGAGATTTTTGGCTGCTGCCAAGTCTGCAAAGATCATTTCAAGCCAAGCCAATCTGTCAACCAATAGTATATGTAGGCCTGTAGTTAAGTATAGTGATTCAAACTGACCTGCATCCATCCAAAACGAGTTGCTCCTTCTCCCAACATAACTTTTACTTGAAATCATCTAGAAGAAAAAGCAAAGTGAAATTTATTTTATGCACAAGTTAATACCACTGGCTCAGCAAATCCAGCGCAGTTTCTTTGGGGGTTTTGGGTGTTATTTTGGTTGTTTTTTGGTTTTGTTTTGTTTTTTAAGAAAAAAAAAGAAAAAGAAATGCACTACGGCCTGGGGAGATTAGTTCCTACCTGGAGGTGGCCCTTTTACTATTGCTGCAGAAAATGAAGCCTGGCTGATGTTTGATGTTCTTACAGTTTTTTTTTTTTTCCTCTCCCTGAGAGCCACATAATGCTTCTTGCTGGGTTTTTGTGTACATAAACATTGTCAAGCTGTGAAAGAGAAAATGGCTGAAGGTGTGCTGATGTATAGAAGGCGAGCAATAAAAGTATCTGTATGTTCTCTGGTTGGTTTGGGGTTCTTTAATTCTTGGAAAGATTGAACAGAACGGTTGTGATACAGCAGCTGAAACCTTGAAAAGGTTGCTGGGCAATGTATTTAAAAATTGTATGTAATTCATACTTCCTTTCATGGCCCTTCCAATTTTCATATAAGACTGAAAGATACTCATTAGCTGAATATTACTTGTTTGGGCCCAAAACATACATAACTGGATTAAATAGTATGGCCCATGTCAGCGGTTTTCATTGGATGAGTCTGTGAAGCAGTGGACTCTAATACTAGTTGTGACTCAAATTATAGGCCTTAGATATAGCTGATAGTCACTTAACTGCATTTGTGAGAACTAAGCAGAAGAAATTTTAAATTTACTTTGTAGCCACTAGGTGTTGCTGCTGAGACGCACATCGCTTAAAGATCACACCATTAAAAGTAGGTAGGAGTCTAGATCATTCTCTGCTCGTTGTCATTTAATTTTCACTATGCCCAAACAACTTGATAATGGAGAAAAATGTTTACCAAAGTGGACTTGGAATCCTGCACCAGCCATTTACTTAAGACTGTGGAAAGTTCACGGCATGAACTTGGTACTTTTAATTTGAGAACTTTTCAGCTACATCTGAGCACTTTAACATCACAATGTACAGCTGGCTTCTGGATCAGGGACCTTAGACCCTTTAGCTAATACATTTCCTTCTGATGGAATGTATGCTGTGCCTATGGCAGTTTTTGCTTTCTGCTAACAAATTTTTCATGTAGTATAAAAGCCTTGTGCTGAATGGAGTCTGAACAGTTCTGATAGTTGCTAGCTTTCTTCACTCTCTGCCCCTCACTCTAACTGGGTTGGTAGTCTCAACTTGCTTATCTCATCTGTCAATTATAATGTATAGGAGGTACAAACTAAATTTGGTAGCTTTTTCTCCTCTTTGCTGTAGCAAGAGACTATACAAAATCAGTTGCTTTAAGAGGAAAAGAGAATGCCATAAATTAGTACTAGCGCCCTTAAAGAACTGAAGTTAGTTTTGTCTTCCTGAGCAAAGTCTGCTGCTTCCTTTCAAGAACATGACTTTTATTAGATCTTTTCAGCCTTGCTTTCCCTTTAGAACCTGCAGTTTCACTACCCTACTTCACAGGTTTAAAAAACTTCTCCTGGCAGGATTTTAAAGGAAGGGGGGGGGGGGTGTGCGTGCGTGTGTGTGTGTAAGTGTAAGTGTAAAAATGGCCATTTTGGTCATCTCCTAAAAAGCCTAGTGAAGGGGCGTGGAGTGAAAAGGCTTCCTTTGCAGTTTCTCTCCGAGCAGAAAAAGGGCATAGAAGGAGCTGTGAGTCCAACACCAAAGGTATATTGGGACTTGGACATCACTGGTCCCATCTCTGGAAAGGGAGGGGCAGGCAGCAGAATTTGAGAATAGGTTTCTGTGAGGTAGGAGATCTTGAATGGTAGTGATCAGCTGATAGGAATGGAAGAGTGATTTTTCTCTTTCTTCCCTCTTCAGAATCTCCCTTCTCTCTCACCAAAACTAATCATTGCCTCATAAAAATGCTGTATTTCTCCTGGCTGGCTTATAGTGGAAGAAAGAAAATTATAAAAGGATAGGATTAATCAGGCGTCTCACTTGGCCCCGGGGGAAAAGCATGGAATCCAGTGACACCCCCTCAATTTACGTTCTTAGGAATCATAATATATGTTGATGATGAAGTATCTCATCCTGAGGCTTGGGGTAGCAGGAGAGGAGTAGATTGGGATTTGTTTAAGAAATCAGCCCTTCTGTTTTACACAGTTTCTCCCATGTACCCCTCAAAGATGTCTTGCATACCCCCAAGGGTATGTATACCACAGTTTGGGACCCCTTGTGTAAGTGATTTTAAAGTTCATTAGCTTTTACACATTACATGCAAAACAGTTCTCTGCTTCACTGAATTAGACTGGAATTATGGTCAGTGACAACGTAAATTCAGGCATAAGGGCTGAAGGATTTCATATCTCAAAACCATGTTGACAGTCATTTCAACTTCATTTTTCATGGTTTCAGGATGTTGAGAGTCAAGAATCTAAAAAGCTAATAGCTGGTTTTTCTTTTCCAAGAGGAAAAAAGCACTTTCCTTCCATCAGTTTCTGTGTCTTAACGTCCCATTATTTCTTGGTTACCTTGTGGCTACTTTGTATTCCTGAAAAGCAAACATTGCATTTTTTAGAGAAGAAAATAGTCTTGAGTAATGGAAGCAAATAGCTACGTGTTCATTATTGCCTACTTGTTTTAATGAAGCTTCATCTGTGGTACTACACCTTGCTGGAAAGTGGTATATTAACTAAGGAGACTATAAAAATTGCATCCCCAGCTGTTGTAGTCATGTCAGCAAAACCCCTGTTGTGGATACAGCTGTGCTGCCAGAAATGCTCCCCATCCCTTAGGTTATCTTTGGGCAGATGGTTTAGCAATGCTGGAAGATGAACTGGTACTTTGCACTGTGTAGCCACCAAGCCAGGGCTCTACAGGCATAGATGTAGTGATAGCAGCCCTGTTGTAGTGGTTCTCAACCTTGAATCAGAGCACCCCTAGGAACATGCCTCTTAGCTTTTACTCATTTATGGACTACAGAAAAAATACCAGAGCAATTCTGTTGCAAAGAGCTCAGAAAGACTACAATAGGTCAGACTGGTTTTGAAACTCTGGATTCATGCTTGAAATCTGTGTGTTTATCTTATGAATCGTGTAGTGTTTGCACGCCTAACAGAACTAATAATGTGTGACATCCTGCCAGCACCCTTAAAAGGATCTCATGGAAGTCCAGGATGCAACAACATCCTGATCGAGAATCACTGGTGTAGGCAATTCCCTGAACCTCTAACTGTATGTAGAAGTTCACCTATACCAGCAATTCTTAAACGTACTGGGCTACTGGACTTGTCAGTCCTCCAGATCTTGTGTAGACTGCTGTGTCTATGTCCTCAGACTTCTAACTGAAAATGCGGCACAGGCACATAAGGGCCAGGTGCAGGCCCTGCTTATTGTGGCTTTCCAGCCCTTCTGGTCTGTGGACTGCAGATTGGGGACCACCAATGTATCACATTCTCTTAAGATGGCAGAATTCAAGTCCTGCCCTTCCACTGAAGGAAAGGGATGACAGATTATTGGATGGAATTTTGTTATTGATTGAAATGTTCCTTCCAGATTTCATATACCCCATGCTCCACAGTGACCTCCTCCCTAGGTGTGACACTGTGAAGTTTGCACAGAGATCAAGCAGAGAGCTTTTCCTCTGCTAATTAACTAAAGTTTAACTTAGTCTGTCCTTTGTCATGTTTAGCAGTATTCATTGAGAGAATTGTTTGCCTTCTAGGCCTCTCCTTTTGCCCCCTTTCTTCCCCCCCTTTTCTCTCTTCCAAGTCTGAGGGTCTCTTGTCATCTTCCTATTCCATTTTCTTTCCTACAGTAGCTCCTACTGCCCGCTTCCTCAGCCTAAGGGTTTCATTTTTTATGGCTTTTCCTGTCCTGTCTTCTATCTGCTCTGTGTCATCCTTGGGTTTTAAAGAGCTGATGCTCCAAATGAAGTGGATGGAAAATGGGGTAGTTCCCTCCCCTCTTGCTTTGAGCCTGTCTTAAGTTGTCTGCTGACTCAGAGAAATGTTGTGTTAATGTATACTCTGACAGTTTGTGTCCAAGGAAGAGAAATTCAGCACTTTAAATCAGTGGGGGCTAACCTTTTTGAAGCTAAACCCTGCGCCCTCCGAGTGTCACTCCAATCCCTTTCCCTGCCTAAGCTGCTTCTGTGCTTTCTGTTCCCTGCCTGATCTGCTGCAGTATTTCCTGCTCCCCTCTGAGCTGACAGGTGACACTCAGATACTGCCCATGCCACTTATGGCATATGTGCTGTGGGTTGGCCACCCCTGTTTTTAAATGAAGGCTAAATAATGGGAGCTGGGTCATTATAGTTATTTAAAAATGCACACTACTAGCACAGTCCCAACTTTCAAACTCCATCCTAGGCTATAACTTAGTGACAACTTGATGAAAGATTGAGTTTAAACAGGATAGTTAGGTCTACATCTCTCATGCAGCAGCCTATCTGTAGTCAGTCAAATGCTTCAGTATATCATGAGAAAATCGTGTCAAATTTCTGCCATGAGCTGCATACAGGAGGTGTTCAACCTCTGGTTGGCAGGCCAAATCCAGCCTACAGAGCCATGACATTTGACCTGTGGGGATCCCAGCGAGTTGGAAACAATTGGCAGCTGGGGAGCGGTGGAAGCTCCATGCAGCCTAGTCCATCCTTGTCCAAGCCATTGTAGTGCAGTGTGTCCAGATTGGGCTGCGCTGCTTCCTGCCTATGCATCCATGTAGGGTTGTTCCACCCCACCTACCCACTAAGGCTCTGGATCAGGGCCACTACATCCTTCCTAGCACATTTGGATTTGGGCTGAGCTGCTCCCCCCACTTCCCCTGGGATGTTCGGATAGGGGTCAGGCACCCCGTGTCAGGATCAGGGTTGCTCTACCTTGTCTCCTGCCCTCCCTCACCTGCCATGTATCTGGATCAGGAATGGACTGCATCCCACCCCCTGGGCAAATGGATCAGAGTTGGGCTGTGCACCTCGCACAGCTGGATCCCCCCTGCCACCCTGCATATTGGCCAGATCAAGCTCACAAACAAGATCTGGTCCATGGCTGGATTAGGCACTGCCTAATTTGGTTTGGTGTCTCAGCTCCCGAACTTGTGTACAAACCCTTGGACTGTTTTTTCCTATCATGGTTCTTCCACTGTGCCTTCAGGTTGGAAGAATGGTGCTCAATTTTTTGACACTATAGACCTTGCAGGTGCTTTCTCATTTCTGATTATCAAACTTCCTGTGGTGTGGCCATACCAAACTGAATACCCCTGACCACCTCTGCTCAAGAAAGCAAAGCAGTCTTGGGCCAGGTCATAGTACTTGTATCAGCGATCACTTGGAAATCCCAGGTGTTGCACATCTAAGACAATGGGTATATCTGCATGTGCTTTTAATGCACCTGAATAAACTCTGGTGCAGTTCGTGTCACTCAGCTGCTTCCCAGGCCAGTGTCTTCACTTGAACCTGGGACCACAGCAATTCAAGCTGGAGTAAAGCAGCCCTGGGCTGACAGAAAACCTGTGCGGGTCATCCTCAGGCTCTGGGTGGTGGCATTGAGGCTGCCTGGGGCATGAGGGTGCTACAGTGCAAGGCTAGGCAACAGGCAGCCCCCATGCTGTAGCACCCTTATGGCCCAGCCAGTTCCAGTCTCAGTCTACACGTGAGTTTGAGTGCATGTAATTGATTACTCTGCTATAGGGGAGAGTACTTGTCCTGGACAGTACTACAGCAGAGTTAATTAATTTACTGCACCCTAATACAGGCACATGTGAAAACACTTAACGCTTTACTGCAGAGCTAATTAGTTAACTCCATTGTAAAGCACACGTATAGATGCACCCAGTAAGTTGTAGATGAATGCAAAAAAATGAATGTATTGCAAAACTTCATTCTGCCATATCATTTTTTCTGAGCTGACAGGCAGGAATAGGAGGGAGGAAAAAACATTGCCAAGGGTAATTGGTATGTATTTTTAAGAGACATAAGGTAAAATTCTCTTTCCCTTTATGTGTCTAAATTGTGATTTTTTTCTACCCATCTATGCAGCTATTTTAGCCTCTGAAGCTGCAAACATACATTTCGCTTGAGGTGGTCCTGATTGAGCCTAGTCAAAATTTGCAGCGGTATAACAAGCAGGGTTTGCATCCTGAGTGGCAGCTGACCAGTACCACAGTAATGAGAGCACTGTGCTGGGAAGTCAGATGCATGAGGTCATTAGGCACGTGCCCTAACCACTCAGCTGTTGGTGTTGGCTACGTTCTGAACGTCAGTGGGCACATGCCTCTAGCTACATACTTGTCTGGTCTGTGCTTAGCATAGGCTCAGTCTATGGGCTCACTTCATCCAAAGTGGGACAAGGGAAGTTAGATCAGTTTCTACATGTAAGTGCCAAAAAGCACTTACACAGTTAGGAAAACTTCCATTTAGATGCACAAAGAGGAAACCGAATCCCACCCTTCATGTCTTTAGCACTTGCAAACAAGGTTGGGAGCCTGTGACCAGCCAGCTTTCCACGGATTGCACCAACTGCTCCATGGTTCACAGAAGAAAGCTGTCAGGATGGATCAAATCAGCGTGACTGACAAAAGAGCATTGCCACAAAGTGGACATGCACCTTTTATCACCCTGCCTCTGCTCTTAGCATAACAGCTTGTGAGAGTGGCATGAGTGCATGCCTTTGCTTCAGGTTGTGCCCTTGCAAAGTCACACAGGGAGCTGAGAAGAAATTGCACATAGTTCCTAAGTGTTTTTTTGGTGGCTAAGAGCCAGTAAACAATTTTCCCTCCTTTGCCCAAATAACAAGTAGAGCCTTTGAGCTCTGTAACAAAACAAGCGTAGGAAGGAAAATACGTTTTTCTCTTTTACTCTGTGCTTTTCACAGGGCTGAGCAATGGCAGTGCCATTGTGTCCCCTTTGTTGTCAGTTAATTTTCCTTCTTGTCCATTTGGATCTTTCTCAACACAGGGGAGAGAAAAACAAAGTTAAGAAAATAGGAAAACACTGCTGTCCAACCAGAACAGAAAAAGGCAAGTCATTGTGTCTGTGTCAAAGGCAGATGTTGGCCCCACAGCTCATTTCCACATCTGTATGACATGCCGAGATCAACCTTCTAAGCTTCCAGCATTGACTCACCAGCTAGAAAAGCCAGTTTTTTTGGCCAAATCCCATCTAGTGCCCAGAGCAGCCTTTTGCTTATGCTTTTAATTTGGAGGGCCAGCTTTTGAAAAGGCATGCATACCCATTTAGGCAAATGGGCAAATGGATTTAGCATTTGGGGTGCATGCTGAAGGCAGAGCTCTTTTGAAAAGCTGCCCAGTGTCTTTTCCTTTTCCTCCTCCTGTTGGCTCCTCCAAGTTCCCCAGTGCAGGGATCATTTTCAGAGAGGCTTTCTTAAGAGTCTGCTGGAGTCCATTGTCTCTCAGAAATGTGCAGTCAATATTTGCTTCCCCACCCCCACATCTAAATCTCTGTTTCTTTTGCCAGTGTTGCCTAAGCATTTCCTATCCTCACACCTCACTCTGACATGTCAGTGTGAAAATGGGACCTCAGGAAAAAGTACTGGCACATTAAAGATTGGATCAGTAGGAAAGAGACCTGAAGAGGAATGTCTTGCATTTGAAAGCTTCTCTAACTCTACCCCAACTGTACAGTTGGTCCAGTAAAAGAGATCACTCTTTAAGAAATCCTTGTCTTTTGTATAACGTCTGCACCGTTATGGCTCTAGTATCACTCTAAGACTGCTAGTAAGGGGTGAAGAGTTAGATACCATTTTGGGTAGGAATCTAGGATTAGGACTGAGCACCACTCTCCTTGTAGAAGTGAGGATAAACAGAGGGTTGCCAAAGAGGGCAGACAGTTCATTTGTTTGCCCCGCTCCTATTGCAGCTGCTGTGAAAGCAGTTTGAATGGAGAGGTGGAACAGAGAACTACCTGCTGTAGGCTTAAAGGTACATCTGCAGTGCCACATACTGCCCATACAGCTATTCTATTTGCTGCAAGATAGCAGCACTGGGCTTTTTTTTTTTTTTTTTTT
>NW_017728943.1:82719730-82723162 GCF_001723895.1 Crocodylus porosus
ATTTAAAAAAAAAAAAAAGCCAAGTAGCAGGGGCAGTGCACAGTGCTCGAAAATGGAGCCTGGCCAGCCAGAGCCATGCTTTGGCTGCCAGCCAGGCTCTGAGCAGCAGGATAATCACTGCTGCAGGTCCAGGAGGTCCTCAGGACCCCAGTTAAGGCTTCTGGGGTCAGTGCAGCACTGGCCCCAGCCTCCCCTACCCCACCTGAAGTAACCTGCTGTGCCAGAGGGTGCATGACACAGACATTCTCCAGGGACAACTAGTGGCAGCACAGGGTGTGCCACTGCTACTTGTCCCTGGGGAAACAAATGTCCACACTCATGTGAATGTGACCATAATACCTAAATTAGGATCTCATGATAGCACCGGGTTCTCTCCTGTTTTGACAAGTCCCTTGATAAATGTTAACTCTATTATGTGCAAAGACATGATTTATCAGCTTATGGTGGGCAAGGGTAGCTGCTAAGTGCATGTTGAAGGAGAACTGAAAAGGCCTGGCAATCTACCTGAAGTATTGTAGAATGAGCTGAATTAGCAGCAGGCATGGATCTGGTTGTCCCATTTCTCACAAATAAGGTCCACCTGAAACCATAACCTCGCCTTAATCAGTACCTCCTGCATTTCTGATAGATGAGATTTTTTTCAGGATCTCTCTGGGTATGTCTGTATTATCTCTGCTTGCTCTTTTGCATAGCAGTGTGTGACAACTTTATGTTTTGTCAGGTTGCAAATAAATCTGTGCCTGAGTACTCCTACCATAGGGTTAAGGACCCATCTGTTACTGACTTCCTTCAAAAATCTCTCATATCTAACTGATACTCCATGTGCTTGCCCTTGACTGCTCATATGTGGAGCTATGGGATGAACCTTGTGCTGGACACACCAGTCCCATAAAGCAACTGTTTCCTTGTATAGCTGATGAGAACCAGCCGCTCTCCATCTGCTGTTTTAATACATTGTTGCCATGCTGTCCATGAATATATGAAGAGTAAGGGAGTTGCAAAAGTAAAGCAGATTGAATGGCTTGATCATCCTCTATTAATTTTCAGGCCTCTAGTGAGGAGACTATTACTCCTCTAGGTCTCACATTCACAGGGCTTCAAACTTTAGGTGGTAAGAGTGCCCTGGCTAACTATCTTGAGAGAACTAAGGGACTTCAGAAATCTTCCAGCCACTTTATTTCATATGCCAACAGCCATGAAGGTCACACTCTTAATGGACTACAACTTGAAAGATTAATTCCACCCCCTCCAGGGTGTTTTGTTGCAGTCTACCAGTATTATGGTTACCTCCCTGATGCACTGTAGACATGGTCTAAGCACACCATGTATTGCTTGTAAATTGTCCCAAAAGTGGGACTATGTAGAAGACTCTCTGCTGTAACCTGGCCTAGGAACTGGCTCCTGCGTATTTATGCAGCCTCCTTACATCCCCCTCTTCAGAATCCTAACTGAAACTTTATGTTTGAAGAGTTGCTGGAAGGAAAACCAAGGATCTTTTTATAGCTGTAACCTCAGAAAGTTCAGAAACATAGAGGGAACATGAGTGCATGAGCATGTGCACAGGTATTGTTATGCAAAGTTTCCACCAAGCAGCACCCGCTAGCACATCCCTGTGTAGAGACCCTGCAGAAGCATCTGGTTATAGGTTTTTCACTAGTCCCATGGGATGCCTCTGCCCATTACGGGATGGGAAGGCCTGAGTGAAGGAGATTCCTTACTCTCCATCAATGCTGACCTCTTGAAGGAACCTTGAGATACCTTCAAGTCAGCAGGCCCTGACAATCTACACCCCAGGGTAATCAAGGACCTGACAAGCATCATAGCTCAGCCCCTGGCACAGATCATCAAGAACTCCTGGTGCTCTGGTGAAGTGCCCAAAGATTGGAAGAAGGCCAGTGTTGTGTCTGTCTTCAAGAAAGGGAGGAAAGTGGACCCAGCAAACTACAGGCCCATCAGCCTGACCTCTATCCTGGGGAAGATCTTAGAAAAGATTATAAAAGAGGCCATTCTTAACAGACTGGCCAATGGCACATCCTGAGGGATAGCTAGCACGGGTTTGTTGCAGGTAGGTCTTGCTTGACCAATCTTATTTCCCTTTATGACCAGGTGAACTACCACCTGGACAAGAGAGAAGAGATTGATGTCATATATCTTGACTTCAAAAAACCCTTTGATCTGGTGTCCCATGTTCACCTCTTAGCAAAACTGGTTAACTGCAGCCTCGGCCTCATCACAATCTACTGGCTGGGGAATTGGCTCCATGGTCAGACCCAGAGGGTGGTGGTTGATGGAAGTCAATCGTCGTAGTGCTCTGTGACCAGTGGGGTCCCTCAAGGCTCTGTCCATGGGCCTACACTATTCAACATCTTCATTAATGATGTGGACATTAGAGTCAGAAGCGGACTGGCCAAGTTTGCCGACGACACCAAACTTTGGGGTAAAGCATCCACACCTGAGGACAAGAGGGCAATCCAGGCTGACCTTGACAGGCTCAGGAAATGGGCAGATGAAAACCTGATGGTGTTTAACACTGAAAAATGCAAGGTTCTCCTCCTTGGGAGGAAAAACCCGTAGCATCCTTATAGGCTCGGCAGTGCTACACTGGTTAGCACCATGGATGAAAAGGACTTGGGGCTTATGATTGACCACAAGATGAACATGAGCCTTCAGTGTGATGCTGCAGCTAGTAAAGCGAGAAAATGCTGGCTTGTATCCATAGATGCTGCTCAGGCAAATCCCAGGACATCATTCTCCCCTTGTACTCGGCCTTGGTGAGGCCGCAGCTGGAGTACTGCGTCCAGTTTTGGGCCCCACAATTCTAAAGGATGTGGAGGCGCTTGAGAGAGTGCAGAGAAGAGCCACGCTCATGATCAGAGGTCAGGAAAAGAGACCTTATGACGACAGGCTGAGAGCCATGGGGCTCTTTAGCCTGGAAAACTGCAGGCTCAGGGGTGATCTGATGGCCACCTATAAGTTTATCGGGGTGCTCACCAGGATCTGGGGGAACATTTGTTCACTAGAGTGCCCAAAAGGATGACAAGGTCAAATGGTCACAAACTCCTCCATGACCATTTCAGACTGGACATAAGGAAGAACTTCTTTACTGTCTGAGTCCTCAAGGTTTGTAATAGACTGCTGCTGGAGGTGTTTCAAGCACCTACTTTCATAGTTTCATAGTTGGGTCGGAAGGGAGCCAAGCAGATTACCAAGTTCGACCCCTTGCCATGGGCAGGAAAGATACTAGGGTCAAACAACCCCAGCAACGTGTTTGTCTAGCCTTGTCCTAAAGACCCCCAGGGTAGGAGCCAGCACCACTTCTCTTGGAAGCTGGTTCCAGATCCTAGCCGCCCTGACCATGAAGTAGCGCCTCCTGATATCTAGCCTAAATCTACCCTCTGCCAGCTTGTGACCGTTATTTCTAGTCACTCCTGG
>NW_017728943.1:82724557-82739973 GCF_001723895.1 Crocodylus porosus
CTCTCAAAAATCAGGACCGAGGTAAGACTTCTTTGAATACCTCCAAGAGACATTTGGATGTTTATTTTGTTGGCATCCTGTGACCCCTGCTGACTTCCTGCCCCTGGGGCAGGGGGCTGGACTCGAAGATCTTCTGAGGTCCCTTCCAGCCCTAACTCAATGAAATCTATGAAACATTGTTTCCAAGTACATTGCTCCCCTTTTTTCTAGTGGCAGTAGGGAATTGCATGAACTGCCACTTCTTTCCAGGTGAGCGCTGACTGAGGTGACTGATAGAGAAATATGGTCACATGGAGTCCTCCACTGCGCTGAACTCCCCGAATGCAGCAGTTCTAGTTTTAACTAATTATTCATGCTCAGTGAAGGGAATGATGCTTGTTTAACCTCCAGGCTGAATAGCTGGGCCAGACACTGGATGACTGTACCTTAGCTGGGGGAAAAAAAAGAAGACATCCTCTGTGGTGGGCCACGGAGCCATTTCTGGAGCAAGCTTGAAGACCCATCAGAGAGCATTTCTGCATGGAGCTGTGGCAAGGAGAAGCTTCTGGATCTCTGCTCCTAAACAGATGAGTGAGTAGTATTCACAGAGTTCCCTCACTTCACACCTCCTCACAGCATAGCAGAGCCCGAGTAGTTTCGCTGCCACTGGCTGGCATGGAGTAGGGAATTGTCCTAAGGGCAAAAGGTCCCATCCTGATTCTACTGAGTGCAGGTGTCATGAGCTCAAGTCAGTACAACCCTGCTTTGCTCTGTGTGGGCATGTTCCTCCTTGGCATTCTGCTCTGCAGGCACAGGAGGAACCGGCACTGACTGACGAAAACCACTCTGCTCATAACTCCTGTGGCTTAGGGTAGAATTAGGTTGTGAGGTGTGGAACCCCATGTATTTCGTTAGCAAAGAAAGCACCTCAACCAGAGCTAGTAGCCTAGAGGGCATGAGGGAGCTGCTGTGGAAGCAGTGTGAAGGTTTCTGTGTGTGTGTGTCTCTGGACCTCCAATGAAACATGTAGAGAAATAAAAGACAGCTTGCAGGAGGCAGGGCAGCAGGGGAAAAGGGTGGTAGGAGGGAGGACCCACCTTATTCACCCAGGGGCCAATGGATTTAAAACATACAGTTGGCGATGAGCCTTCTCATTGGGAGTATCTGGGAAAGCACCTTTATGATGAACACATTAAGACAGAGGTTCTCAAACTCTGTGATACCGTGACCCGTAATGCTGGATGGTGGCAGCGGACGACGGGGAGCTCACAGCCGCCGCCATCTACCACTCCACACCGCCGCCGCGCACTGCTTCCCCGTGCTGCCACGCATACCCCTGGGAAGTTTGCGGCCCCCTTTTAAGTTACTCGCGACCCCCCCGTGGGGTTGCAACCCACGATTTAAGAACTCCTGCATTAAGATCTTGAAGATCCTAGGCACCATTGACTAGCAATGAAGGGGGTAACAACACAGAATGAGTCTGAGCAAGGTCACATCAGAAAAGGGAAAAGCTGAAAGTGTGCTATAGAAACAAATTTTTTTTATGTCCCCTGACTAAACCATAAACTGTAGCATATCTGGCTGGCTAAGCTAAACCGCAACATAAGGCAGTTTCATTTCCCTTTATGTGCCTCTTGCAGCTATTAACTGAGTTATTTGTAGCTAGGCCCCTTCAGTTTGGTTGTTTGGGAATTTCTGACCACCTACTCAGAAAGCTGACACCCCCCATGACCAGTAAGAACAGGCACTTGCAAGAAAGGGGCTTTCCCCACTTCAGGTTCTTGTTCACCAAAGCTACAGGATAAGGCACCATTGTTGTCCTTAAGATGTGCCTGCTTGTCCATGCACGTGTCAGACAAGCCTAAAGACAAACTGGAAGCACATCAGAGTATTGCAAAGAAAAGGTTGATATTTGGAAAATTTCCTAATTGATTTGAATGAAAGCTGGAAATTGTGATTTTTTTTCCTATGGCAAAGAAAGCCCCAAAATAGTTTAGCTTCAGAAAAATCTATCTCTTGTTGATTTAATTTCCACCCTCCTCAGATGTAGCAGCAGGCTTCCTAGTTTACTCCCTCAGAGATCTCTGGAAGCAGGGGGCCCCTCTGTATTGCATGTAGCCTAGTCTTGTCCAGGGCCCAGAGTACAGAGCCCAGAAGCTTGGAGAGTTCTGGCTCATGTCAGGGTTTCCAGGAGGTCATCTAGTCCAAGGCCCTGCTCAAAGCAGGACCACCCCCAACTAGGTTATTCCAGCCAGGGCTTTGTTGTGCCACCTTTCTAGGTAATCCATTCCAGTACTTCACCACCCTCCTAGTGAGAGAGTTTTTCCTAATATCCAGCATAAACTTCCCTTGCTGCAACTTGAGACCATTGCTCCTTGGTCTATCATCTGCCACCACTGAGAACAGTCCAGCTCCATCCTCTTTGGAACTGCCCTTCAGGTAGTTAAAGGCTGCAATTAAATCCCCCCTCAGTCTTCAGTTCTCCAGACTAAATAAGCCCAGTTTCCTCAGCCTCTCCTTATAAGTCAGGTCCCCCAGCCCCCTCACCATTTTTGTTCCTTTCCACTGGACTGTCTCCAATTTGTCTACCATCCTTTCTGTAGTGGGGGACCCAAGACTGAACACAGTACTCCAGATGTGGCCTCATCAGTGCAGAATAGAGGGGAATAATTGCTCGATCTGTTGGCACTGCTCCTACTAATGCAGCCCACTATGCTGTTAGCCTTCTTGGCAACAAGGGCACACCATTGATTTGTATCCAGCTTGATTCATGCTTGACTCATGTCTGCTGTAATCCTCAGGTCCTTCTCTACAGGGGCGCTGCTTAGCCAGTTAGTCCCAAGCCTGTAGGGGTGCATGGGATTGTTCTGGCCTAACCTCATGACATTTCTTTCGGTCCAATCCTCCAATTTGTCTAGGTCACTCTGAATCGTAGCCCTACCCTCCCATGTATCTACTACTCCCCTCATCTTGGTGTCATGCGCAAACTTGCTGAGGGTGCCACTCCATCCCATCTTAAAGATTGTTAATGAAGATATTGAACAAAACTGGCCCCAGGACAGACTCTTGGGGACTCTGCTTGATACCAGCTGCCATCTAGCATCAAACCATTGACCACTACCCATTGAGCCTGATGCTCCAGCCAGCTTTCTATCCACCTTACAGTCCATTCATCCAACCCATACTTTCTTAGCTTGCTTGCAAGAATGCTGTGGGACACCATATGTAAAGCCTTGCTGAAGTCAAGGTATATCATGTCCACTGCTTTCCCTGCATCCAAAGAGCCAGTCATCTCATCACAGAAGGCAATCAGGTTGGTTAGGCCTGACTTGACCTTGGTAAATCCATGCAGACTGTTCCGGATCACTTTCTTTTCCACCAAGTGCTTAGAAATGGATTTATTGAGGACCTGCTGCATGATTTTTCAGGGACTGAGGTGAGGCTGACTGGTTTGTAGTCCCCTGGATCCTCCTTCTTCCCTTTCTTAAAGATAGACACTATATTTGCCCTTTTCCAATTGTCCGGTACCTCGCCCAATTGCCATGAGTTTTCAAAGATAATGACCAGCAGCTCTGCAATCCCATTAACCAGGTCCCTCAGCACCCTTGGGTGGATTGCATCTGGCCCCATGGACTTGTACATGTCCAGCTTTTCTAAATAGTCCCTAACCTGTTCTTTCACCACTGAGAGCTGTTCACCTTCTCCCTAAACTGTGCTGCCCAGTGCAGTAGTCTGGTAAAAAAGGTATTGAATACTTAAGCCTTTTCCTCATCACCAGTCACTAGGTTGCCTCCCCCATTCAGGAAGGGACCCACACCTTCCCTGACCTTCCTCTTGTTGCTAACATACTTGTAAAAACTCTTCTTGTTACCTTCCATGTTACCTTCTTGTTACCTTGTCCCTTGCTACCTGTAATTCCAGTTGCACTTTTGTCTTCCTGATTTCTTCCCTGCATGCCTGATCAATATTCTTATACTCCTCCCTAGTCATCTGTCCAGCTTCCACTTTTTGTAAGCTTCCTTTTTGTGTTTAAGCTCATTGAATACTTCTCTGCTGGGCCAAGCTGGTCACCTGCCACATTTGCTATTCTTCCGCACATTGGGATGGCTTGTTTCTGTGTCCTCAGCAAGGTTTCTTTAAAATACAACCAGTTGTCTTGGACTTTTTTCCCCCTCAGACTGGCCTCCCAAGGGATCCTGTCCATCAGTTCCCTGAGTGAGTCAAAGTCTGCTTTTCTGAAGTCTAAGGTTCTTACTCTGTTGCTGTCCTTCCTTTAGTCAAGGTCCCAAACTCAATCGTCTCATGGCCACTGCTGCCATCCCTTTCTACATCTCCCACCAATTCTTCCCAGTTTGTGAGCAGCAGGTCAAGAAGAGCATGGTCCCTAGTTGGCTTCTCCAACAGTTGTACCAGGAAATTGTCCCCAACACTCTCCAAAAACTTCCCAGATTGCCTGTGCACAGCTGTATTGCTTTCTCACCAGATGTCTGGGTGAGTGAAGTTCCCCATGAGGACCAGGGCCTGTGATCTGGAAACTTCTGCTAATTGTCTGTAGAAAGCCTCATTTACCTCATCCCCTGGGTCTGGTGGCCTACAGCAGACACCCACCACAATATCACCCTTGTTGCTCTCCCCTCTGACCTTAACCCAGAAACTTTCAACAGAGACTTTCAATAATGCACTTGTTTCCTTGCAGACATGATGAAAGTAAGGCCCTCTCCATTTACTGATTTAATACCTTATTGCCATGCTGTCTATGAATAAGGATGGGAGCTAGGGGAGTTGCAAAAATGAATCAGACTGAATCATTTAATCAACTTCAATTCCTCCTCAGGTGTCTACCCAGAAGACCATTACTTTTTTAAAAAGAGAATCAATTCTACAGCTTCAATATTAGAATAAAAGTGAAAACAAATGTTACATTGCTCCTGGGAGAGAGCCTTCTGTCTTGGTATCCTATGTCCCACTTTAAGTACCTGTGCAATGTGTGAGAGAAAATGTGCCAACAATTTTTCTTGAGACAATGCTGTGTAGTTGCAGCTTATCCACGTTAATTGCCAGTGGGGCAATGTGTGTAAAGAGCTGTACCACTCCTCTTCTGTCCCAAGTTGTGACTTGGATCAATCAGACTTACTTCAAATGAGGTATCTGTTTATACCCTAAGACTAGAGTTGGGACCTGTTAAATAAATATGGGAGCAGGCTTTATACCAAAAGGTCCAGACCTGCACCACTCATGGGAAAGCACTACTGGGCAAAAGATCAACTGCATGCCTAACAGCTAAAATCCAGTATCTTGCTCAATATAATTGTTATAAACTGATACTTCACGACACAGGAGAGCTTGGCATGTCAGCTTTGTATGAAGTTTTCAGTTCTAGCAGACTCTCTAATGATGGTTCAAGCCATTGTGCCTGAAGTAGTCCAAGCCAGGGTGTAAATTAGGCTCAGAAGCGTCCAAGGGTGGGTTTTACAAAAGTCCCCTGAGTGACTTTAGGATGTACATAAGCCCCAGGGATTTTTTAGCTGTGATTTACACACTCTCAGGTCAATGGGGTACTTCTGAAAGTCCCATCCCACACAGCTACCAAGTGAAGACACATTTGTGTTCATTATAGATCCCAGTGCCATCTCAAGAGGGACACTGTTCCTTTCACAACATCAACTGTCATCAAGCGGACACAGTGAAATTCCAGCCAGGTTTCTCTTCATGAAATCCAGTGTTAAATTTTATTTAGATACTTTCAGTTTGCTGAAAAGAGAAGGATATTTAAAAAACCCTAAAAACTGAAATGTTTTATTACATGCTAATTTTATCATAATCAGTGCTGGGGGAGAGAATGTCTCTCCACTTATTCTATAATCATACATACGAATAATAATATTTGTCCTGAAATTCCTACCGTCCTTTGACACATGCTGTGGTTTGAGAGCCTCTTTTTGTGGCCTTGTGTTATTAAGATGTGATGCACTTACATGATGTGTTTAACAGGAACAACATAAACATCTTTTAAGTTGGAAAGATGAGTGTGCAAAGGCTTTTAACCAAGAGGAGGATTTTAACACTGACTCTTGAAAAGGCTCCCATTTGAGATTTAGCAATGAACTTATATTTCTAGTTCTTTCCAAAGATCCTTATGAGCCTCTAAACAAGATGCTTTATCAAATTAATTTTGGCAGTTTGGCAAATTAATGTTTTCCCATTCTCACCATAATTGGAACAGGCATGTTGAAATGATGCAATATTTTAAAAAATGATCAGATCTTCACTGGTTTGTAGAACTGCAGAATCAAGCATACAGGCAATTTCCACCTGCTGGCCAATACCTTCCAAGAAATCTAGAAATCTGCTCTTTCTTTGCGTGTGAGAAAATAAATAGTGCATTTTGATTTTACCACCTATTACATAAGATAACAGGAAGATCTTCTGAATTCATAAAGTATGAGTATGAGGTACAGCAAAATTTCCCATAGTCAAAGTGTGGTCTACAGACATCTGTATCTTGTTGGGTTCCAACAGCCATCTTAATTGTCCTCCATCTTTCAGGGCAAGTGATCAGCTATCCTGCAAGCAAAGAAAAAACCCCCCAAATGAGGGCTTTTTATATCCAGTCAAGCTCAGTGAGTCATTAAAACCAGCAGAACTCTGAGGTGCAGTCTTTTTTATTGTTCCTAATAGTAACCAAGACAACACTCTAATTTTGCTTACACTACCATCCATTAAGTTCTAATCCTACCAAATCCAAAGAGTGATTCTGCATTAGGATAGTACTGCAGGGCAGATAGCCAAGAGGCTGTTCCACTTTACTGTTTTAGAAAGGAAAATACCCACTGAAAGTGAGACACATTTTTTTCAAGAACATGTGTTAGGGAAAGACACTAAACTCGTTGCTAAAGTTAAAGTAAATAACGAT
The DNA here is from genome assembly GCF_001723895.1 of Crocodylus porosus. NCBI lineage: Eukaryota > Metazoa > Chordata > Crocodylia > Crocodylidae > Crocodylus > Crocodylus porosus. Next base: position 82,731,450 of record NW_017728943.1, read on the forward strand.
CAGGCAGAGAAGTCTGGGTTTGTAGAAGATAGATGCAGCTATTAACAGCTTAGCATTTTCAAACATAATTTTGTTCAACAAGTGATAGTGGAAATGTATGTAAATGTTTTGAAAGAAGATAAAGCAAGTGTATGTCCACCGTGAACTGTAGAAAACTTTACAAAGATCTGCTCCTATTCTGCTACCCACCTCAGATTCCTGTCTTTCCTGCAGTGCTTCTATTCCGTTCTGGTCCAGTGCATGTTCTCGTGTCTCTACTTCAACATCTGTACTAGCCTGTCCATTGGGCTTTTCATTCTCCCATTTTGCAAAACCTTTGTTCTTTCCAGCTTTGCTGTGGAACTTGGACTTCATTTTAGGGAAGGTATGGGACCCTGAGTCACTCCAGCCAGGCTCATGCCACAGTGGGTCTGTCTGGGTTGCTTGACTGGTGGTGGCCCGCTGCAGACGGACAGAAATCTTCCGAGAGGAGCCAGTCACTAGGGTTATGGCTCTTCCATCCAGGTCCTGATGTCCTGAAGCAACGCTGGGAAACTCAAATACTTCATCTTGTACTAGAAGAGAGAGATAGGAGTAATTTATTTGCAATATGCCACTTCAGTATCTTCTATGAGCTGAGACTTTTTCAAGGGGAACTCCTACATCTCATTCCAACTCTTCATAGTCTATTCGACTTCTGGAGTTAGATTCTGCAATCCTTCCTCATGCTGAGTAACACTTTATTTTCTGACTGGGAGAGGGTTAGTTTTTGACTAAGCTGCTCCCCTCCATGCGAAAGTGTGACATGATCAGGCCCTTCTCGAGTGAAATGGAGAAGGCAGGGTTCTGGGAGGGGGTCAGGATGGGATGTCACTTCGGAGCGGGAAGGCATAGAGGAGTTCTGGTTGACTTAGCCAACATTTTCCTTGGAGCATGTGGGACTGGTGGTTCTGCCTACCATGATTGGAAAGTATGGCTCTTGGCCCTGGGCCAGCTCCAAATTGCAGTAGATGCTAGACAGGCAGTACCTGTATACCATTTGGCTCACAGTATCATTTAGAGACTGCTACTGGCCTCCTTGCATGTGCATGGGAAGGCAAAGGATGGGATAAGGCTGAGGAGGTGTCCTGCCTTCCTCAACTCTTGGCAACACAGGTTATCTGGCCCAAGAAGGGCTGAAATTTTGCTGCATCCCTTGTTATTCATTAGGGTGCTTGGAGCCTCAAACAGGCGCATCACTGTATCATTTAACTCTAAAAATAAGTAAATAAATGCTGCACCCTTTCAAATGGTGACAGGCTTATTGGAGCAGAGCTTGTGGAGACCAACTCTACTCACAATGCAGCCTAGTCCCTTGAGTGAGGGGCATATTCATCAAAGGTATTGCTGTAGCTGCAAACTGCTGGAGGCTGTTCTGAGGAATTGTCAGAGTCCCTTCAGACGTGCAAGAAGCTGCTCATCGTATTTAGATTAACTTAGAGGTCAGGCTGTTTGGACATTTAGAACTTGTTTACAGTGTATTGGAGACTCCTGAGCACAATGGAGGGATGGGGTGGGGCAGGGACTCAAGTACTTCTATATTTGCAGGCTCCAAACCCTGGTAGTGAGGCTAGCTGGTCTCTAGTGGACCTAACAGCAGCCATTTGGGACAAGGGTAGGGCTGCCTCATTGGTGAGCTTCTGTGTTTGGAGCGTGCTTATAGATTCAAGTGGGTTGTCTCTACCTGAGCAGTGGTAGAGACAACCCGGTGTACAGACAAGCCCCTGCATGTCAGCATCTATTCCAAATGAGCATAATGCAACAATAAAGGGGTATTTTTTACCTGGATGCAGAGAGGGACTGCTAGGCAAAGACCCGTGGTTACTGCCCATGGAGGTTCCTCTGGAAAATTTCCTGCAGGCGAGCACAAGCAGGTCCCTGCACTGCTTATGGCAGTTGGCACCACAGTCTGTAAGAGATTACCGAAACATGGCGTGTTATCTGGAGCCACCTGATAATGCCAAAGCTCTGTGAATGAGCTGACATGGGCAGAAAAGAGTTTGATGGGGTTAGGAAGTGAGGATAGTTTGTGAGCTATGACAGGCACAGTTTCCATGGCAGCTGACCACCAGCAGAACTCAGCAGGAAAAGAAAATCAGTCAAAATAATAAATTTTTAGTGGCATCAGAAAGTCTTACTGAGGCAAGAGGCCAAGTCTGTAGCTACTGGGTTACACATGGATCCAAGTATTAATCTATGCTGCGCAGGTCACTGTTTTCAAGGACTGTACACCACCGGGCCAGTCTCCAAAAGTGGATAGTTGGGGTCTGTGGCTTGGAGTGTCACAGTGGGCATTTTAGGGAGCTTTCACTGATCATGTAAGTGAGGCCAGCTTCGAGATATTGCTCTTTTTATACTCTGAGCCTGGCCAGGAGCCAGTAAAAGTATTTTTACATTGTGAACACTTCTGGGACTGCAGCTGCACATACCCAAGCTAGGCTTAACCTGGACGTGGAGGTCAGCGTGGCCTGCAAAACACTCACATGGCTGTGCTGAGCTCCATGCTGCTGTGCCTACACTATAAGTGGAGGCTAGCTCTGGTGTATCCATGATCTGCATGCATAATACTGGTTGCAGCGGAGGCAATGCCTCCAAAAGAAGCTAATTAAAGGTTGGTGTTTTCATAGGAGCCCAAAGAAGATCCCATCTTCCACTCTCTTATGCTCCACTGAAAATCTCAGCCTTCTCTACTGTGCATCTTTAACAACATATTTTCTGCCATAAAAGAAACATTGCTGGAGATCACTTGTTTGGCTCACTGTCCAAGTACAGTTCTGTTTGGAGAGGTGACTCTGAAGATGTCATTATAGAGCTCTATGTATTTTCCAGTGTGGTGGCTTCCAAATCCAATCCGTTCATTTAATTAATACAAAAGTAAGTGCCTTCCTCTCTTGCAGTTATTTTCCCTAAATAGGTAAAATGAAGTGACAGGTCCTGTGTGGAGGTGGTTAATGTTCCCCAATGCCCATTAAGCAGAAGGCCTTTAGCTTGGGAGTTGAGGTAAAACAGACTTAGGCAGGCAACTCCTCATGCTGGCACCCAGTCAAAAACTTATAAATGGAAAGAAAACACTTGCTCCAAGCTTGGAATAAGAGGTGGAAAACCAACTCTCTTCCTAACAGATTATGGACCAGCAGGTGCCTGCATGGGATGGATGGTTTTTATAACTGCTGCTCAGGAGACTCAGTTTGGGATCTGAGAACAAAGCTGAAAACTCTCATGGGTATGACCCATCACCTGCAAAGTTGGCCCTGCAAAGGATCACATTTCACCTTAACTGTGTCTCAGCCAAACTAATGTTACAGGGGACGATGCAAGAACAAGAGGGAGTTCAGCTTCATTTTCAGTTCCTAAACTGATTTGCAGGACAGCAGTTGCAACACCTCCCCAGATTACTAGTAAAAGGGGCAGTTTGTAGTTTATCCTTATAGCACTGCTTTGAGAGTGGTTGGTGCTGGGAGAGAAGAGCTAAAGACTCCTTTCCTTGCATGGCCTAACAATATCCAGATATGCTCAAAATGATGGGACCCCAGGGATTATATAGGCTGTGCCATGGATGCTCCCACATCCTGGGTGGAGCAGAGATTTAGACAGAAGCCTGGTTCCCTTAAACCTGCAGGACAATGGGAATGCAGAATGCTGTAAATTCTTCCTCTTTCCAGTACCTGTAGGAGGCTTTGGAAGACTCTATGGCTCTCTAGAGAAACAGAGCCTGCATAGAGATAGGACCCTATAGCTCCCAAAGTGAGCATGTCAGTGCTGGAAATCAGTAAGATGAAGTAATGGTGGAATGCCACAGTACCATTATTTAGGGCCTCTTACCAAAGAACTGTACTTGCTTGCTGAAGACATTCAGTGCACAGTGTAACACCTACTGGTTTGTGAAAAATAAATGATTCATAGGTTTGAAGGCCAGAAAGGACCATTGTGGTTAGCTCATATGATCCCCTGCTTCACACAGCAGAAATGCTGTACAAACAATTAGGAAAGTAAAATGTCTCAGGAAAGCATTGGCAGGGATATAAGAGCTCTGAGATTTGGGGATTTTTATACGATTTTGTTGGAGGGGAAAGAAGCCTCAACATGAGAGACTGAACCACCTAAGGATGAGGCAGTTTCTTATCAGTGTGGTACGCAGCTCATTCTTGCTGTTGCAGTCACTTTTCAATTTAGGGCCCAAGGGACTGGAGGAAGATAAAGTACCAACAGAGCACATGCACCAGGGAACTCCGAGATACGACCTTGTGGAACCGAAGAACCTCTGGCATTCCTGGCTTTGGCTGCAGAGACTTCATTACTGCCTTTAATAAAGGGAGGCTGCACACATTGTTGACAGTCATGTGCCATACTCCCAGCACCCAGTGACTCAGTAGTGTTGTTGCTAAAAATATGAGCCTTTATTTAGTTGTGGTACAAGATGTAAATGCCAGTGTTCTGTAAACAACATGCAGGTATTATTTCTTTACCTTTGCATTTGTATCCTTGTTTGATTATGCCCCAGAGCTGCAATGAAAGACAAAATAATGTCAAGGAATCAGAAAAGAAAGCCAGAAGGAAAACAAGGTCATAATGAAGGAAGCCCCAATAGCTACAAAAGCACTAACAGGATACAACAGCTCTCAACACCCTTCCTGTTAGGCAGACCTCCCCCACCAGTTGCGATGATCAAACTGGTGCAGCTTCCCTCCCTCATTCCTACCACCTGCAATGGAGCTGGCAGGGGAGAGGGGGCACAGAAGATGGACAAAAGGGATGAAAACCTTCTACCAAGCCAGTTTGAGGAAGCCATCCTCATGATGGCTGCATCCACATGAGACACTGACTGCAGTCATTACTGCATGAACAAGTACTAAATGACTGCACGGTAACTGGAGTTGCTGAGCAGTAGCACTGCCAAACAACTTTTTTCGTGACACTGACTGTGCAGCAGCTTGTGACTACTGCGCACGAGTGTCACATCATGTTTCTTGCCATGCGACACTACTGTGCAGTAGTCATTGGTTACTGTGCAGTTAGTGTCTTGTGTAGATGCAGCCACTGTGACCCCATTGGCTCATGAAACTGTGATCTGTCTATGCATTTCTAACATATCTGTATTCTTGGTACCTGGATGACGTGGCATTGAAGTATGTCTGTGTGAACTAATGTTGGTGTTAAAAATTAGGTCCTCATTTACAATAGCAACCTCAGAAAGCTGTTATTGGGACATTTAAAGAAGGATGTGATGTTCTACATCCAGAAGGTTACAGGAATTTAGGAACTTACAAGCACAGCGCCATTCCAAGAGACAGGAGAGTAGAAAGCCAGAGGCAATTGTCCCAGGCTCTGGTCTGGGGGAACCTCATGTTGCATTCAGTATACATCTTTTGCCCCGAGATCAGCAAACACTGCCCCACCACACCCCAAATTAGGATGCACATATTCAGCGGAGAAGATGATTTTCTGCCTGGGATAGATGCACCCTGCTTTGATTCCTGCACTACAGGGCAGTAGCAATGACGCTGCTATTCAGGTAGCTGAGGGAGTCAATTAACTCCAGATGCAGACCAGTTGCATTTGTTTCAGCAGGATAGCATATTCTCAAGATGCAGCTGCTTCTGGATGTGATATTGTAGTTCCTCTGAGGAGCTATAGGGGGCCAGTGCTGTGATAGTGGTACAACTCCACTGAAACGTGATGTGTCATTTTGACAGACCATGAGATGGGTTTGAAGGGTGGAAAACAACTTGCACTGTGCGGGAGAGAGCATATGTGTGTAAGACTGGTGGCACAGCAAGCAAAGAAACAACAGGTAGGGTGGGAAAGTTAGAGGGTTTAAGAAACACTGAAAAGGGATGGGCAGATATGTGCAAGTTGGGAAATTGTAAAAAGAAGCAAGATGAAGGGAGCAGAAAAGATAGGGAAGGGATCCACAAAGGAACAGGGGTATGAAGCAAAGCATAGCATAGCAAACAAGTTGGAAAGAAGGTTAGTAAAACAACAAAAGAAGGGACAATGGCAGCTGTAAGGGTACATGATTAATTTAGTCCATATCTTTTTCATTATTTCTATACAGAACACACTTGATTTACATGGCTAGGTAGTGACAGTTGTACCTATCTGCATTAATTTGACAATTGACACTAGAACTGATAATGCTACATTATCAGTTTAAGTAACTTTATTAGTCCCTTTTGCCACTCCCTGCTTATGATTCCTCATAAGAGCAGCAGTTTTTCTCTATTAAATTTTGAAATACCATATTTTCTTACATACAATATGCACCAAAATATAATAAGCACCTTGGTTTTGAAAGCCAGAATGAAGTAACAAATATTTTCCCAGATATTATGGCTATGTAGAGCATTGATATGGCCTAATCTTCACCTGAGTCACCCTCCCTTGTCTGCTTAACAAAAGCTGAAATCCTAGCTGCTGCTGAAGACTATCCTTGGGTAGATCTATGATTTTGAAAAGAGCTAGATTCTCCAGGGCTTTGAATTTGGGTGAGAGACTAGGAGCAACTAGCAGACAGCAAAACTGCCTGTTGCCCCCTAACTTGAACTAGTTGTACATTCAGTGGAAGTATATGAATTCACAGATTATGCAGTCAGAAGCGATCATGGTGATCACCTTGCATGACCTCCTCTATGACAGAGGCCATAGGACTTCCCAAAATTAATTCTTGTTTGAGCTACAGTGTAACTTTTAGAAAAAAGATCTTGATTTTAAAATTTCTAACAGTTCCCACTATGTTCATGCAACATAGATTATAACTTTGATCAGTAATGGCCATGTAGAAGTAATTGGCTTACTTGACTAGAAAAACAGACAAGAGACCAGAAGCCTGATACTGCTTATTTCAGTTACGTGTTTTGAGATAAGGAATCCTGCATGCCTTGGGTTATCCTTAGGTTATCTTGATATCTTACCCTATGCATAGATAGTTTGTTTAAGTAAACTTCCTAAATTTCTGTGTGATTTACTATTGTTTTGTTTCTCCAAGGTCCTATTTTTTCATCTCTTTCTCTGTCTTAAGTATAAATACGCTTGTAACCTTAGAAAGTCTGAGAAATCCTTTGAAACAGACAAGTGGGTGATTCCCCTTGCTGTATGGAATTCTCCCTGTGATCACAGTATAGCCTTAAAGAAAGAAAAGCTGGCTCTGTCAGTTCTGATTCAACCACAATGCGAAGTTTGATTTCTTCCACAGCCATATGCCATTAAATTTTAGCTTGACCTTTAACATTAGCTTCCATCTAATATTAGATATTTTACTGTGTAGTGCTGACCCTTAACTGTCATTTCAGTTCAGCCTTATGTATATCAGTGCACATTATTTTGACTTTGAATCACTGCATCCATTCCAAACTATGCCTTACCCTTGGGTGAACAGAATTGAAATGCAGAACTAATGTATGAGTTTTTTTAAATCCAACTTCTTTTGCTCTCACATACAATCAGCCCAATCTATCCCCAGCATAATACCAGCAGATTTAGTGATTTTGCATAAAAGATTAATTTGACCTTTTCTTTATCTACTTTACAACCTCTAATAGATTTTTTCTTAGATGGCATATGAAAAATAAAAAATGTAGTTTAGCAAAATAGTACATTCATCCAGAGCAGGGAAGTGATAAAATTGTTGCACCAAACTCATTATGAAATTGCTTTGAAGTCTCAGGAACTCTCAGGATCAGGCTCCAAGTTGATGTCAACAGAAGGACAAGAAATCAGTCCCCAAATAGCTATAGTGCCCTCTTCACAGCTAGGGACAGACATTACACATAAACTGGTTAAGTGATCAGAAACTGGTTTAAACCTGTAACAGAACAGATGCTCAATTCACATAAACCAGTTTGAGAATGGCTGAAACCGGTTTGAAATAAACCTGATTGAATGTAGTATCAGACTTAACTGATTTGGCTCAGACTGGTTTATGCAATATCTGTTCTCAACCTCTTGTTGGTTTAAGATAAACCAGACACCCCTAGAATCCCAGCATGCTCTCTGGGCTGGGCAAGACTCTCTGCTCCACAGCAGAGCTGACTTCTCCCCTCTGCTCCCTGGCTGGAGCTCCAGAGACTGTGGGCTGCTCCCCACCTCCCCATACCACTCCCTGCTCAGCAGGAATTCCCCTGTCCCCTCTGCCTTGCTGGGGAGTTGTCTGTGTATTAGCTAGCAGACCGCATGCTCGTTACAGTCAGTGCTGAATCAACAGGCAGAATCAACAAGTAGTAGGTAATGTCCCTCTGTTATTTTCTTAACTGGGTGATAAGCACTGATATCAATTCCCTGCTGGGCCAATCACAGCATCCTGTCTGAGACTGGCCACACCTCCCTCAGTTCAGTGCTGTGGGGGCTGCCTGTCCCTTTTTCAGGCTCTGGGGCCTGGGAGCATGGCCACCTCCCCTTGCGGTGTCTGTTCCCTTCTGGGGTCTCTGGCGCGCCAGCTGGAGGAGCTCCAGGCCACAGTCCAGAGACTGCGTGCCATCAGGGACTGCGAGCAGGAGATAGACTCCTACTG
>NW_017728943.1:82739984-82751367 GCF_001723895.1 Crocodylus porosus
TCCTATGACCCCAGCTGACTTCCTGCCCTTTGGGCAGGGGGCTGGACTCGATGATCTCCCGAGGTCCCTTCCATCCCTAATGTCTATGAAATCTATGAAATCTATGAAAGAAGGGAGGGCTACTCTAGTGACCCCCAGCTTCTAGCCTGAGCTACTGCAGGCATGTGCCAGCATTTCTGGGATGTCTGTCTGGTTACAAAACTGATTTAGCCTAGCCAGGATATACTAATCTGCGAAGACTGAATCAATTCAAGCTCAGGCTTTTTGAATGTCTGTCCCTAGCCCATGTGTTTAAATGTTCTTCTGTTCTGACCTCCCGAATAACACAGGTTATTTCACCCACACGCTCCCATATTGAGCAGAATAGTCTATGCTTTACACAAGCAAGACTTCTATTAACTATTGCAGCAGCAAGTACTCACACATGTTAAGCAGTTCTCACATCTTTAACATAATACATGAGAAATATATTGCCTCACTGTCCTCTAGCATGGCTTGACTATTTTAATTAAAACAAAGGAGCAAGCCCTTTCTATTTAGCTTACTAATATATTGAGCAGGTATGCAACAGAAAGACATCTCTTGGCATTAAATGCTCTAATTTTTGTCAGACATATGGCCCACAGAGAAGATCCAGTCTTGCATGATGCATTTATATGACCCGTGGGTTGTCTGCCATCTAAACTGCCATTTAAAAGAAAGGTCCCTAGTCCTTAGAAGGCAAAGAAAACCTTCTGAATGCAATTCAAGTGTAACTAATGCACTCATATCTTCCTGACGCTGCCTGAAAAAATAGCTCTGAGAAGCGTGATCTCTACTGCCATGAATCTGCCTGGAAGTGTCAGTCTTAACATTCTGTGACACACTTCAATCTCAACCTTAACTATTGCACTGCCTACCATTTGAGCATGTTTTACAGGGTTTAGTGGGAGTGAAGTGCTTTGGGAGGCAGGAATTGAGAGCTGCTACTGTGAAGGAAATGCAGAGGGAAGAAGTGAGGGGAGGCAGGTGGAGCTGGAAAGGAGGAAAAGAAAAGCAAACAAAGGGTAGAAGTGATGGCTCAAAAAGAGGGCGGATTTTTTTTTAGGGAGCAACACTGCAAGTGATATACCTCAGAAAGCAAACTACTCCTGATCATTTTGCCAGATGCCATTGACATCAGTGAGAACTGCAGTGGTGATGATAAAGTCCCAATTTTACGCTCTTAAACATAGGCCATAAATTAAGATGGAATGGAGACCTCTGCCCTGAAAGAGTGTGACCTTGGCCACTGCTTTTGTAGTTTCATTGCAGAGATTTGCTTTCATCAGTCCCTGTCAGTGGCTATTTTTAAAGGGAACAGCCATCCAACATGATAGTGCTGACTGTTCTTGCCCTCATCTTAAAGCAGAGGGAACCAGTCTTTGTGGCAGGTGTGTCATAAATTAACCTTGCACCCTCCCCAAATGCCACTTTAATCCTGTTCCCTTGTCTGATCTACTGCTCTGCTTTCTGTTTCCCTGACTGATTTTCTGCTTTGCGTTCTGCTTCCTGTCCTATCTACTGCTGTCTGTCCCCTCCCTAATCAGCTGCACGCTGCACACAGAGGCTGCTCATACCACTTATGGCACCTGTGCTGCACATTGGCCACACCTTTGTCAAAGGATCATTTAAATCCTACTAGGTCTTCTTATGACCTGTTCTGAGGAAAACTGATGGAAGAGGTTTATCAGGGGTCCAAAAATATTTGATTTGCCATCAGTTACTGAAACATTTCATGAAAGTTTAAAAAATGAACTAAACTGGGACCATTACTTAACGCAGGGGTGGGCAAAATGAGGCCCGCGGGCCAGATGTGGCCCACCAGGACATTCTATCCGGCCTGTGGGGCCCCTAAAAAATTTAGAAAATTAATATTAATCTGCCCCTGGCTGCCTGTCATGCAGCCCTCGATGGCTTGCTAAAACTCAGTAAGTGGCCCTCCACCCAAAATAATTGCCCAGCCCTGACTTAATGGCATTGTGGTGGAGAGAGAAAAATGATTATGTGATCAAATGCCTTTCTAAAAATAGCTGATTTCATGAAACTGAAAGGTCCATTGATTTCTTGATGAACTATTAAAATTCCTCTCAAATTTATCTAAATAAAAGTGTCATGAATTTAGTAAAAAGAATTAAGGGTTCAAGGGTTCCAGAAATGGCAGAAAAGCGTGAGCAGAATTATACTCTAAAGAGCAATTTCATGAAAAAGATCTAACACTTTTTTCATCTACAGTCTTTGCTCCAGACACTCACCCTGTCTGGCTTTGTCTACATGGAAAATGAAGGCAATTTAAGTGAATTCAATTAAGCTAAAGGAAACCAAGGCCATTTAGCAGGAGAGCTTTGTCATGCATCCATTGCCTGTTAATACTTAACATTTAAATACCTAAGAGCCAGAGGAGAAACCTGGACAGCATGGACACAGAATTGGAGCATATATTTTTTAGTTTCTCACTACAGTGAGATACATTGCCAGACTGAAAAGGCTATTCCCCCTTACCAGAGAATGGGTGTTATTATCCCTTGGTTGTGTTACCCAGACTCAGAAGATGATATATAAGGCTATATCTGAAGCACAGGACTGTTAAAATCATACTTACAAATCCTGCACAGTGTTCACAGAAAGTTGGCTTAAGATAGGTCATCTCCTGAAAGTTGTGAATAAATCCTGGTCCCATTTTACACTGTAGCTGTGATTTTGCTCTCAGGAAGTAGGCCATCATTTCTTCTTTGCTAATTAGACCATCTCTGTAAGAAAAATCATAGATCAAATCTATTAATACAGCATGCAACTGGGCATCATAGGATGCTGCTGCTGAAAAAATGTATGGAGTACAATATATGCACTGACAGCAATATATAAAAAAAGGCATCTGAGAAGCCAACCTTCCACTCAGAAGCTCTAAATTATCTTGTCCTTCCTTAAAGAACTAAAACTAAATTCATTGCCCTAGAGGCACTGCTTTCCCTCCTGGTGATCTCACTAATGCTAGGTTCCCTCTTTCTCATTCTTATGTTAAAGCATTCAGTTCATCTTCTTGTCAATTGACTTGGCAGGAGTTTTGTGACCAGTCAAATGTTTACTAACTGTAGAAGGCTGCTGCCCAAATTTGTTATGCCCAAAATATAGTTTTCCTTTCTGTCTGCACACATTTGCAAATATGTGTAAATTAATTTGCTTCCCCATAATAAATTCTTAAAGTTTCCCACTTCCTTTACCCCCGTAGAATAATATAAATCAGTCATCCATAAAGAGCTGTAAGGAAATAACACGCAGTGAATTTAGGAATTCCTCTCTATAAGAACATTGTTCTGGCTGGATATGTATGTTTACCTGACCTACATAACAGGGAAGATGATTTTTCTGATGGAATTGTTAATCTGGCAATTACAGGTTTAGCATGTTCTTTAAGCCAACAGACATGGCCACAATTTCAACAGGTAATATTTTAGAGAAGCTTTGCAGAATAGGTGCCTTATTCTTTTTAGCAGAGAAAGAGGTAGATCTTTAGGTCTTGTGTTCTACAGTTACTGAATAAACAGACACGATCTGACTCTTAGCTAGCATAGCAATGGTTTTATGGTGTGTCCTAAAGGGACAAGTTAGACCTGATAATCAGGAAGGTCTGGAGAAAGGACCACAGCATGGCTTCAGTTCAGCTGAGTAATCAGGATGGCAAATAGATATGGTGTGTGGCTGTGTTCTGGCACAAACACTATGATATGTGTTTGCTTGTGTCAGTGTACCTAGATAGACCTTCCTTGTAGTGTTTGGTTCTGATAACCTCATCCTGGATGTTGGAGTTTACTCTAAGGTGTAAGCTGGATAGAGAAAGCAATCCAAGATCTTGATGCATCCAGAAGGACGCAATATGATATTAGAATTGGGGTTTCATTCATCTCCAAAGTTATACCTGTATCTGTGGCAAGTAGAATAAGACCTCAGCATACATCACCTGGTACTTGGCATAATTGGGGCCTATGCTGGGCAATCTGGGTGTAGTGATGAAAGGCTGCAGTTCTGAGGCATCCTGTGAAACACCCAAGGCCTGGCAGATGGCTCTGAGTTAGTAATGGCAGGGACTGTCCTGAACCTGTCTTCTTATAAAAGCTGCTAATCTAACTTTAAGACATACTCTTTCATTGAGAATAGATGCACTAGGCCCTTCATTAGCAATGTGCTGGGCAGTGAGGTATTTTGCCTTGTATAATGATCTACAGTGTCTTTTTGTACATACCTGGTGCAAAGGGGTACAATGTCCATGAAATCAAACCAAATCAAATCAAATCCTTTTAAAAAGAACCTCTGTCCAGTCTCAGAAAAATTCAAAACATTCTGCTTGTAAATACTATAACACACCGTAGCACATTCATAGCACACCACATTTAATTAATGATCATTTTTTCAGGAAACCAAGTGTGAAAAATTTCACCAGTTCATTTCACATTTCAGATCCTGAAATTTCACTGTTTTGTAACAAATTGAGATCACGAGTATGTTTCCACATGAGACACGCAAAAATTCAGAGTCCCTTTTGCACTGACAGAAGTTATAATTTAGTGATGCTCCCTAAGAGAAGGCTACAGAAGTTGGGAGATGATCCCTGAGCTAGCTAGTTAGTGTGGAACACAAACCAAGGGTCTGCAAAGGTTGTCTGCTGTTCCACAGATAAAGCTGTTGGGTTGTTGGTTGTAGTCATGTTGGTCTAAGGACATAGGCAAGTGAAGTTCTTTAGGTAAATGTGATATCTTTTATTAAACCAATTAAATAGTTGGGGAAAAGTTCTTTGCAAGCTTTCTGGCACAAACACCCTTCTTCAGGCTTTGGGAGACTTTGCAATGTCTCCCAGTACCTGAAGAGATCCTATAGAGTCTCCCAATGCCTGAAGAAGGGTGCAAGAAAGCTTGTAAAGAATGTTTCCCCAACTATTTAGTTGGTCTAATAAAATATATCACATCTACCCAAAGAACTTTGCCTACAGATAAAGATGGTTATTCAGTTCTTCTCATTCACATATGCCTGTCTTTACTGAACCTGATGATCACCATACCTTTCACACAGAAATCTAGCTTTGTTATTTTCAGAATAGTTATCAACTGCTCCAATCCTGCACTTTAATAACATGGAAAACTGCTCCTATGTAAAGCCCCACTGAAGTGAATGGGGAGAATTCATCTGTGTGGAACAACTTGTTCCAGCGCACAGAATGATTAGGTCCACTTAAAGACAAAACCTAAACTCAGAATCTCCTGGCCTTTCACCCATGCTTAAATCCACTAAGCAATGAGAGGGGAAGAGAAAGAACCTCTTCCCCCATAAATTAAAAAATGAGGATACAACTTTTCAATGTTTCGAATACACCAACAATAACCAAAGAGTGGTGAACATTTCTGAAATCTTGTAAACTTGCTCCAGTTTTACAGAGGATTCTTAGACAAAAAAATCAAGCAAAATTTATCAGACATCAACCCCTCTGCCTAGAAACAACAACAGCCCCACCACATACTTCTGGTTAATATTATGACCAGGTGGAGGCAAATGAAAATATACAGATGAAGGCAAAAATACTCCAGAAGAAGATAAATCATTGTGAGATATGTGTTTATAGGGTGCTCACTGCTAGGTACATGGGTGTTTTATATTCCATTTTAAATCAAGCAACTCCCATATGACAAAATTAAACAATCTAAATGGACTGTTAGGTCAAGGTCCTAAGCCAGCAATGGGACAACGTGTGTGGTAATGCTACTGAGACCTATAGTCATACCAGAGATCTAACTGGACAAGTACACCTGGCAGTCAGAAGGTGTGTACTGGGGTTAGGTTCAGGCAACCTGCTGGGGAGCCGCTCTAACTATGGCACTTTACGCAAAGTGCTATGAGTTAGAGTGCCATTGTACCCTGCTGGGCTGGGAGAGGGGCTCGGAGTTTGCCTGCACTGGCACAGGCCAGAAGTGGGACGTTCCTGGACCACCCCTCTCTCTGGCCCTACCCCCCTGCCAGGTGGCAACTGTAAGCAGTGGCTGGGGAAGAAGGGGTAGAAAAAGGAGGTCTTGAGCGGGGAGAGGGAGAAGCCAGGCCCAGGCTGCACGATAGGGGGGGGCTCCTTTCCCCCTGCCCCCACCCAAGCATCTTGACAGCAGCAGAGGTTGTCGTGCTCAGAGCTGGGGCAGGAGGGGAAATGGAGACCACCCCACCTCATGGGCCCAGCCCAGCTACCCCCCACTGAGGTCTTCAGGGTAGCTGGGCCAGGCCTGCATGGCAGGGGGGTTACATTTTCCTCCTCCCTCTGATCCAGCTCTGGGTGCAGCAGCCATGAGGATACCATTTTCAAGAGTCTTGGGCAGGGGAAGGAACAGAGCCTCCCCACTGAATGGGTCAAGCCCAGTTCCCCCTGCTGGGGTCTTGTGGGGGTGGGGGGTGGGGGGAACTGGGCTGGGTTTGCAAGGCAGGGGGGCTCCATTTCCCCCCCTGCCCCAGCTCCAGGTATGGCAGCCATGAAGGTACTGCTGTCAAGATACTCACATGAAGGGCTGGGAAGGAGGAAGGGAACCCCCAACTATGTGGGCCAAGCTTGGCTCCCCCCAAGACCCCAGCGGGGGAACCAGGATGGGCCCATGTGGCAGGGAGGCTCTGCTCCTTCCCCTGAAGGGGTAGCTGGTGGGAATGTGTGGTAGGGGGCTCCCTCCCACGCCTGCTGTATAGGGAGGAGACAGAGCTTTTTTGTCTCTTCTCTGTGAAAGCCCTGGGGGTGGGACTGGGCTGGTGCTCACCAGTGAAAGCACCAGCCCAGCCCCAAGAAGTCACATGGGATGTGGGCAGATTCACCCCAAAGTAACCCTTGTTGTGCCTTAGAGCATTCTTGTCTGATACTACATCAGATGAGGTTTAACTTCTCAGTGCTCAGTCAGACTGAATGTAGATAATCCAGATGGCCAAACCTAATTGGCCAGGAATTGTGCAGATCCAGAAGTGTAACTGGGTAGTTCTGTGCTTTGCATGGCTGTTACACATGGGACAGCAGCAATACCTGAGCTGACACTGGCAGCAGCTGCTATTTTTGCACTCACCCTATATCAGTGCCTGTGACCAGTGATCTGCTCACCCCTTGCCTTAATTATTCTGTAGCTCATAGATGCAATGAAGGCCTTGTTCCAGCCTGGCTTAGTTTAACATAAATAAAAGCCATGATTTTAGTAAAATTATGAAAGTAGGATTGTGTAACATAGTGAGCATGTGGTGTAACTGATGTTGGTATGTCCTTATAATGTAAGAAAATAAATAGCAACTGGTTCACAGCACAAAAATGTAACCAAATGGGAAAAACCTGTATTAGGTATATAACTGGTGGTCAAGTTGTACAGAATCAAACTTCCATGAGCTCATCTATGAAAGAACAAATACATCAATGAATGTTCCTGAAGGAGCATTCTTCCTCTGAATCCAAGTCTACATAAACACTGTCCTTGTTGATGTAAATAAGCCATTTCCATAGCGTATCCCAATAAAGCTTTTGATAATCAGAATAATGCATCATGAGTCTCATTCTCAACCCTCTAAAATTCTCATGTAACAATTGACGTCCCTAGGTGGGCTCCCAAGTGAAACAATCAGTGTTGAAAGGTTTAAGCGACCCATGGAAAAGGGTTGTAACCTGCCCTGTGGGATAGACTGTGCAGACCCTATCAGGCTCAGGACGACCTAAGAAATATCTCCTCTGATTAGTGGGCTTGATGGAGTCAGTGGAAAAAAAAAGTGTTGGAGTCAGAAAACTGAGTCATAGACAAAACAGCTCTGAGTTTTAGGGATAAGGATACTGTAACAGGGAGGTTAGTGCTCCTGATATTTTAAGAGGGGAAAGGCTGCAGAGAGGGCTCAGGTGGCAGATTGCAGCTCTGCCCTGGCTCTGGACCACACTGTCATTCAAGATCCCAGCCCAGCTGCATAGCAGCTCCCCACACTGCCATGTGCCCTGCCAGCGCTGCTGGGGCTGGTCTCCATGGAAACCCCAGCCTCCACTATCACAGCATGGCTGCTGCTGCAGTCTCTATGGAAACTAGCCCCAGCCATGTGGGCAAGGGCTACTGGGAAATGGAGTCTGCTGCCAGTCAGATCCACCATTTTGCCCACCCCTGGCTTAGGGCCTGAGCTGGGGCAGGCAGTCTAGCCCCAGAGGCCATGGAAGGAACAGTCCCTGAGCAGGAGGGCAGCAGACAAGCTCCTGACTCATACTAGGGATACACTTCAGCCTGGGGCACTGGGATTTCTCTAGCTCCATCTCTAGTCCTTCCTCTGCCCTGCTCCGAGACTCTGGCCTTACTCCCCTGAACTAATCAGACTGTGCTGATTCCTTATAGGAAACTTGTTTTAATAGGTCCATAGAGTCACATTTAATTTTCCAGCTTCTTGGTCCCTGATTCAGCTTCTGTTTATTTCCAAGGCAGTGCAACCAGGCAAAGAGAGGTGGGATCCTATTGTGTCTATAGAGACACATACTTCCTTGTTCTTAGGCTCTCCCAGTTTTTTTTCCTAGAAAAGTATAGCATGAGAGTATAATAAAAATAAAGTAAATGAGAGTAAAATAATAATAACAATACTAATAATGACAGCAATAATAATTGTAATGATAATGATGATAATGATGTGAAAGATTCATCAAGCTGAAGTTGCTCTTCAAGTTGCTGGCTAAGAAGCCAGACACATATTTAAAAAAAAGCTGAGGTCTGGAAGGCATCTCTTCTCTTCTATAATTTTAAAAAGAAGAAAAAAAAGCTTACTGGTCTTTGTCCAGTACACAGAAGGAGTCCAGAAAAGGAAAGTTGGCAGCTATACTTTCAAAGTCTTCTTGAGAAATATAGCCATCATGGTCGTGATCATAGTTCCTAAAAACAGACTGAAAAATAGAAGGACGTGATTCTAAACAAACATAGAAGAAAGACACTGGCAACATAATGGCAAAATAAAATCCAGCCTATACACATTTATGACAAAACCACCTCTTCAGTTGTGCAGTTACACTAGTTAAATGTCCATTCTCATTAACTAGGAACTGCTGAATGGATTAATTCTATCAAATGCTAGTTACTAGCACTTCAATACTTTTCTGTTTATGCCCATTTAATTATAAGGCAAACTGTGCTGATTCCTTATAGGAAACTTGTTTTAATAGGTCCATAGAGCCACATCTTATTTTGCAGCCTCTTGGTCCCTGATTCAGCTTCTGTTTATTCCAAGGTAGTGCAACCAGGCAAAGAGAGGTGGGATCCTGTTGTGTCTGTAGAGACACATACTTCTTTGTTCTCAGGCTCTCCCAGTTTTCAGTGGGCAGTCTGTAGGTACTTTCAGTGATGGATCCAGTTTCACCCAGGAGATGAGTAGCTCTCCTCTCTCTCTGTGGGGATCCTCAACCTATGCTAAAAAAACTCTGGTGTTGTCATTTTTTTCATGTCCTTCTAACAATATATTTAGCAGAATTTATAGATTCATTGAAATCTGACAGGTTGCATCATGAGCACTTCTGCTATGACTTCAAACTTGCAACCTCTGGAGTATCAACCAGGTGCCTTACCATCTGCACCACTCAGCCTGGTCTTATCATGCTTGAACCTGATCTTGACAATGTAAGAGGAAGACATCTCAGCAGGATTCAGGGCCTGAACAGGGAAGCATCTGCCTGAACCAGCATGTCTACCTAATGGACTACAACACTGACTGTAAGTTAAGTAAATACTTCTCTTACATAAGTGGTGCAAGTAGTTGAGGACTTGCCCAGCACATGAGACCTGGGTTCTGGGTCCACTCACTAGGTCTGAACCCATGTGCCAACAGAGTGTGCTAATCACTAAACCACAGGCAAATTTAAGCCTGCCTTTACTCCCTGTGCCTCTTATCTCATTGGGCAGCCAAGAAAGAAAGCTTACTGGCTTGAGAGAATAGCAAACAAGAGGGTGTCTGAGTTTCTGGCTCAGTATGGCTGGCACTACTGTAACACTCCTGAGTTCTGGCCTCTGCTCTCAAACGGTTTATGCATTTTACCCAAAGATGCTAAATCATCACTTATGCTGATATAAATCCAACATTTGAAGTAACAGTATTATTCTAGATTACAGTTTGGTAACAGAGGTCAGGACCTAGATCAATGCAAAAGCATCAGTGCAAGTGAGAAGGGATTGTAGTTTGAATTGCACAGGATAGTATGCCAATACCAATGCTAATACACAGTATGCCTACTCCCCACTTCTGTGTAAAGTGGGTGCATGATGAAAAAAGTCACAGGAAAAAGGTGATCTGAGGAGCAGTTTGACAGCGGAGAGAGCCAGCCAGTACCCATAAGGTAGGGTGCGCTAGTGACAGAAAGCTGGAAAATGCTGGATACTGCATACACATGGCCTTTATTTTTCTGAAAGACGTTAGAGAAGTTGAGTACCACTGCTAACAATCTACCAGGCTTTAATTTCTTCTCTCTAAACACATGCACACACTCCTGCCCATTAGGGTTTTAGGCTTTTCAACAGGCACTTTCTGTTTGAAGAAACACTGTAATTAGGCTTCCTGCTAGAAGGGTCTCCAATAGTATAGTATGGGCATATATTATAGCCCTACAGGGAGGGAGTTTCAAGCAGGTAGAATATGATGTGAAGAAGAAACCTGGTTTGTGTTTTGGAAATCCCAAATCAGGATAATTCAGATCTAGGTACCATTCCATTGGAATGACTGACATCAAATTATAGACTTTGGCCCCCTCTACACCTTACATGTCTTACACAATTCCCTGGTTAATTGCACAATTATTTTAGACTGACTACATATGTAAATTAACTATCACACCTTAAAAAGGCCCAACCAGCTATAAAATTAGAGCTGGAAAATGTATAACAACTTTATATTTGGTTTCTATACAGCTTTAATTTGCATGTGTAGCAGGATCTATGTCCCAGGGTGCTCTATGCCCTTCCCAGTTGGCAATCCCACAACTGGCAAGACTCCCACCCACAGCACTACCCCATGGGTAGCATGGCAAGAAGCATGGAGAACAAGCAGGAGGAGCTTGCTCTCTTGCTTGCAAGTAGTAAAATCGACCTGGTTGGCCTAGTGGAGACATGGTGGGATGAAACTTTTGACTGGGCAGTATACATAGAGGGCTATAGGTTGTTTACAAGAGATAGGAAAGGGAAAAAAGGTTGAGCTCTATGTTAGGGAACAGTGTATCAATTCTACCTTCCAAATGGATACTGGATCTGGTGTTAGCCTCTGGGGATGACCTGGTGGGGGAGCTGCTAGTACAAAGGAGGCTAGGGGACAGTGATCATGAAATGATCCAGTTTGCTATTCAGAGAAAGGTGGGGAGGGTAACTAGCACAGC
>NW_017728943.1:82756024-82820058 GCF_001723895.1 Crocodylus porosus
ATCTTCAAGAGGAGACTGGATAGGCACCTGGCTGGGGTCTTATGACCCCTCCCACCCCCAGTGCTCCTTCCTGCCCATGGCCGGGGGTTGGACTAGATGATCTGTCCAGGTCCCGTCCCACTCAGTGATTCTATGATTCTATGGGTTACCATGTCTGAGTCCCATCAGTTGACAAGACACCCATCCATGGTAACATCCCTCAGGACTCCTAGCCACAGCAGCTTGCTAGTATGTTGGTGCAGGGGGAGCCTGGGATCATGGTCCTCAGCTCCCCCTGCACTGGCAATAAGGCATGATAGGATCTTTATTTTCTAAACACATGTGGCATGGCAGGAGGCTTGATTGTGTGGATTGCATATCAGATCTTATACAACTTTACCTGAACAGCTAGAGTGGCCCTTTGGTATCTCATAAATAAAGTTGTTATACCAATCCCTCTTGAAGCAAATGGCAAATATTTCCTTGATTTCAGTGGGATCCCTCCTTACTTCAGCAAAACTAACCCCTATATGTATGGCGGGAGCGATTAGCACATACTTAATATTTTAGCCACAGGGTCATGTGAGCAAATTTCAGGCAATGTCCGGCAAACCAAAAATGATTACAAACCAGTCACACAACCCTGTGATCTAGAATCAGCTGGAGCTGAGGAATGGAAAACTGTCATGCAGAAGACTGGAAGAGTGGCTAGTAGCACAAGTAGAATGTTCAAAGGTGATGAAAAAAGGCCTTCTCTTTCCAGAAGGCTTGTTGAGAGACAGCAATATTAGATTAAGTCTGGCATTTTGGATTAAGTTTGTCAGATCCCATAAAAAAGAAAATTTCACTTTGGGTTTCTTGGTCCTGAAGCACAAAATTGGCAGGCTTGATTTTTAAGCTGTTAAACAGCTGTATTGACACACCGGTGCCAAGAATTGTGAAATTTACTAGCAAATTAGCACAAATATCAAATAGTTTAGCGCTTATGGCTTAGGTTCCAGAAGGGCTTGTAAAGCCTGCTAAGATGTTTATCCATGTTTCTGAGTACATATGTTTTCAACTATCCAAATGCAGGTACAAGAAAGGGAGTCTGCATTGCAACTTCTCAAATTTACACCTGCAATTTATTTGATCAGTTGAACCCAGTGGAAGGAAAGTCAGGTTTCAAAGTTTCTAAAAAAATTACCCCTTAGCATCAGGGCATCGTCTTGCTAGTTCAGTCAGTCTTGGGTTTCTAGATTAAAATTAAAATAAGTCTTGCTGTATCACAATTGCTGTAAAACTGAAATTCATCCTGACTTTTGTATACTGCTTGAAAGCTTAGACAAGAGAAGCCAATGTCCCCTCAGTGTGATACATGCTTTCATCTACTTACATCAACTAGCTTTCTTATGTGCTTGTTAATGATGGTCGGGTCAGGCTTTGGTACCACTCCAGATGCCCACTCCAGCGGCACTACTGGCTTGTTAGGGGTCATTGGGGAGGTAGGCTGCTGACAGAAAAATCAAAAGACGGTTATTTTTTAAAATCTTAATCATTCAATCCAGTGCACTGATAAAATAGGTTGGAGTAGTAACATTACAGAAGGCATGAAAAAGCTGGCTGGCAAGATGTCAGACAAGGCCCCAAGAAAACAGGCATTGCTTACCTTTCCTGACTTGAGTTCTTAGACCCTGGCTCCATGGAGCCGTATTGCCAGGAATCCTAGGTTTGCAGTCACAGAACCACTAGGAGCAGTGACAACTGAGGGTGTGTGCCCAAACAGACTTTTCTCACTAACTGTCTCAGGAGACCTCAACAGTAAACAGGCTCAGAAGCAGAGTGGAGGAGAGGGATCAGTGCAGCTCTGTGGAGACAACACAATCAGAGAACAGGAGTTACATGAGATAAGTAAGTAACTTCCTTTTCTCCTTCCTGACATTGCCTCCACAGAATCATGTCATTAGGGGTAGGGACAGATATTACACATAAACCAGTTTAATTGCTCAGAAACTGGTTTAAACCTGTGACAGAACAGATGCTCAGTTCACATAAACCAGTTTGAAAATGGCTGAAACTGGTTTGAGATAAACTTGGTTGAATGTAGTATCAGACTTAACTGATTTGGGTCAAACCAATTTATGCAATGTCTGTCCCAGATCCCTTCCTGGTTTAACTTAAACCAGACACCCCCAGCATCCTGGCATGCTCTCTGGGCTGGGTGGGGTGGGGCTTTCTGTTCCACAGCAGAGCTGGCCCCTCCCTTCTGCTCCCTGGCTGGAGCTTGGCAGAGACTGCAGGCTGTTCCCTCCCCTCCCCATCACCACGCTCTGTTAAGCAGGAATTCCCCCTCCACTCTTCCTTACTGAGAGGTGTTTGTGTATTAGCAATCAGGCCACATGCTGGCTATGGTCTGTGCTGTGACAGACAGGGACAAAGGCAGAATCAACAGGTAGCTGGTAATGTCCCTCTGTTGTTTTCTTAATCGGGTGATAAACACTGAGTTAGGGGTGATAAACACTGTTATTACTTCCCTGCTAGGTTGATCAGAGTGTTCTGCAGGGCCTGGCTATACCCCCCTTGGCTCAGTACTGTAAAAGGGAAGGGAGGGCTGCTG
This sequence comes from Crocodylus porosus, assembly GCF_001723895.1. Lineage (NCBI taxonomy): Eukaryota > Metazoa > Chordata > Crocodylia > Crocodylidae > Crocodylus > Crocodylus porosus. The sequence goes on from NW_017728943.1 coordinate 82,758,600, forward strand.
TAGTGCCCCACAGCTTCTCACCTGAGCAACTGCAGGCATGTGCCTGCATGTCTGGGATGTCTGTGCAGTTACAAACTGATTTAACCTAGCCAGGTTGGACTAAACTGCAAAGATTGAATCAGTTCAGGCTCAGGCTTTTTGAATGTCTGTCCCTAGCCTAGGAGACAGCTAGTAATGACCTCCCTGAAGGGCCCGGGAGCTAAGCTTATGCAACAGCGATTGAAGCAGTGCCCTTCAGAAACTAACATCTGCTCCTGGTGCAGTAAGAGGGCAGTCTAGGAGCCCAAAAGATTTTGGATAAGGCACATTTTGAACATATGCCAGGGAAACAGCCAATCCAGTGGAATGAGTCCTAGGTCTTTTTGAGCAGGGATTCTAGAGAGGTCATAACAGGACTGTATGCACTGCCTAATCCATTTAGACAGTCTGTGCAGAGAGGGATTAACCTTTTGGTTTCCTTCAAGAGGCATCAGCCAGCTTATTTTATTTTCAAAACAGTTTGGTCCTGACTAAATAGTAGTTGACAACCCCTTTGACACCTATAATATGCCATCTGACTCATCCTGCATGACTAGATAGCTTTGTGAAGAAAACAAGTCGGACAATAGACTTGTTTCAGTGAAAAATCTGAGACTTGGTCATAAATTTTAGGTGAAGCCTTAGAAATCACCCTATCTTTATAAAGAATGGCTTTGGGTGGATTGCCTTATTAGTGCTTGCAATTCAGGGATGCCTAGTTAAGGGGATAGCTACCAGGATTGTCAGTAAGGTATGGAACCAAAAGTATTAGCTTCAAGGACTTAAATTTGGTCATTACTGCCCTATAGGGCATCTGGCTCTCCAGTAGAAGGTGTAACCTGAAGGAGAGCTAGTAAAGCTTCATTTAAAACTTTATTTTCTAATGTAAATATATTCTGACACCATAACTAATGGTACAATGCTATATAATAAAGGGCTGTTAAACACTCCCATTTGGGGGGGAGGGGAAGAAGGTATAATAGGGGCCTAGATTGCCCTGTTTGGTAGACAGAAATGAACTGCGTTTGTTAGTGGAATGGGTTATTTATGTCTTTGGCCTTTGGCAGTGAGGGCCTGAGGGACATGAACACATTCCCCATCACTCCTCTTGTGGGCTCTGCAGCTGCAAACCGAGGTGTGTGACTCCGAGAGTGAGGCTGTAAAGGTAAATTCAAGAAAGCAAAATATCTACATCCAGAAGTACAGGGAGTTCAAGTAAATTCAAATGAGCCACACGAATCAGAGTCACCAGATCTATAGCTTGGTGATGCTCAAAATGACTTTTTAGCCAGGATTATTATGCAGCCCTACTTTTTTAGAGCTTGGAGAAGAGGTCAGGAGGAATGACAGCTATTCTTAAAGCCCCAGCTCATGGAATGATGCAATAGAATCAGCTTTCATAAAGAATGAGGGCCTTGTCACATGTTACAGTTATGACATGTTTTATTTAGATTACGTATGGGTTGGAAAGTTTTCTGAGCAGTCACACAGTAATGCTTACTATGACCTAAATGAAACATGTCTTAAGTGCCAAAGTCCTTGAAAACTCTGCTGTGCTGTGAGCTGGGAACAACAAACATCTGGGAGCAACAGTCTTGAACCTGTTCCAGCGCGATGCAGAGGCTGAGACTGAAGCTACGTATCGGTCCCAGCACCAGCACCACACCAGAGTCTCCTGGGCATATTACATCTGTGGAGTAGTTGGATATTAGCTCAACAGTCATTAAGTAATATGATCTGGAGATACTCCTTGCTGGAAAAGTCCTAACTTTGCTACATTAGGATGGCATTTTGCATGTGTTTTACTGCTTGAATGCTCCCATTTTAAGTGCAGTTAACACATCCTAAGTGTAATGTGCAACAAGACCTTGAGTTTCTAGTCTTCATAACTGCAGGGAAAAGCTTATAATGAGAACCCTAGAGTCCCAAACTAAAAAAGAAACAAAAGAGAACTACAAATTATAGTATTTTTAAAAAAACTCACGATTTTTATAAGCACTCAGTTTTGGAAATACATCAGGCCCATTGTCTTGAGTATTGTTAAACTCCTTTTTACAACATCATTAATAAAGTATGGTGATGGTATGAGTTACAATTCATGGTGTGTATAGCTTTAATTTCATAAGATATTTCAGTTTAGAGTTTAATTGAATCCTTAGATTGCTTAATAATGCGTCGATTAATGGTTTCCATGGGCTTAATCAGGGTTATTATGCTGTGTTTTTGGACCACCTACCAAAATCTGTTGCAATGGGTGGGATCGCTGGGGCTCCTCAGCCAAACAGAGGTGTGGAGGAGCCCCACTGTGATAAGTCCATGAAAATGGTGGCTGGTGCCATGATCGGCCTGCAAAGTCTCCTGTCTACTGCCTCACTTTGGGTAGGTCCCTAAGCATAGAGTAAGTGTGAGTATACAGGCAGTTACTTCAGAGATATGCAGTGAATTCTTGCCTCTTTCTGCCCCTCAGTAAATTGTTCTTGTGTCTGCATCCCATGTGTCTATACATGTAGGATTGCTCAGGATTGCTGTTATCAGGTAGAAAAAAAAAAACCAGTTTGAATAGGAAACTGCAGAAGAAGAAATCATCCACAAACTGGACCGTGTTAAGTATAGTTTAAACAGGGTCTATGGATTCTTATCTCATTATTCTGATTAGCTTTTGAGACCCCTTTGTTCCTAGGGATTTACTGCATTTTACAGTCTCAAGAAGACTGTGATCACCTGACATCACTCTGGAGGATAAATCAATTGGAGTTGCTGACAGCTTTTGCTACTTGGGTTCTATGATGAGCAGGAATCTTTAGACTGAAATGACTAACAGAATCAGAAAAGCAGCTAAGAATTTTGGGCTATTACAGAAACCTGCATGGAGTAACAGCAAACTATGAGCTAAGGTGAAGATATAAATCTATGAGACTTGTGTGCTGCCATCCCTACTTTAGGATTTAAAAACGTGGACTACATATGCTAGGCACATCAAGAAACTGAACAGTACAGGTGTGTGAAATAGGCCGTATTCAATTTGGATTCAGATTTGGCCCGATTTGTTGATTCAGATCACTGTCCTGATTCGATTTGGCCGAATCCGAATCTAAAGATTCGATGCTGATTTGGCGATTCAGTGATTTGGCCATAGACACATCTTTAAATGCTTTTTCTACATACCTCAAGGTACCCGGCATGGCTTGTGAATGCTGTGATGTTGAGGTGAATGAAGCATCCTACAGGAACATGTGGGGGCCCCCCGCATGCTTGGTAGTGGACCCAGAAGTCAACCGGTCCACTTCCAGGTCTGCCACCGAGCATGTGGGGGGCCCCCTGCAACTTCTCTGGCTCAGTGATCAGCCACAGGGGGACCCCAGGTGCCTCCCCAGACCCAGGAGGCACCAGTCACTGAGCCAGGGGGCGAGAGGTGTGCTTCTGGTCCACCACCAAGTGAGCTAGGGACTCCCCTGCGCTCCTGTGGGACGCTCCATCTGCTCTACCATCTCAGCATTCACAAGCTGCCTGTTATCTTCAGGTACGCAGAAAAAATATTTAAATCTGTGTCTATGTCCAAATCATTGAATATCTCTGAATCGATTCGAAGCGTTCCAATTTGATTCAGAGAGATTAAAAGGTCTCCTGTTTCAATTCAGATTCAGAGATTTGGTCACCGAATCAGGCTGAATCTCTGTTAAATCAAATCAGTGACCAAAGCTTTGCACAGTCCTACTGAACAGCTTCCACAAGAGATGTCAACAGAAGATCCTGAAAATAAAGTAGGAAGACAGAATACCAAACACAGAGGACTGGAGTGCACAGGACTGACACACTTAGAAACCATTATCAAGAAGAGGAGGTTGCAATAAGATCCACTGTGTCAGGAGAATTGGAGGAGACTGTATCCCCAAGAATATTATGTACAGAGAGATTCGAAACAGCTCTAGAAAGTGGAGTTGCCCTTTATGGTGGTACCACAATGTATGCAAAATGACATGAAGTCATTCAATATCTATGTAGAAAGCTGAGAGGAGCACGCAGAATCCCATCCAACCTGGAGGGAATATCTAACATTGGGTAAATTCAACATGAAGTGGTTTTGATCCAGAGAATGGAAGCAAAGCAAGAAAGAAGAAAGCAGCTTGCTGTAAACTCCAACTCAGACAACACATGGATCTGTGAAACTTGCAACAAGCTGTGTTGCTCTTGAATTAGCTTGTAAACCACAAACAGATTCATCAGGCATCTGATTAGACCTCTCGCATGTACACCATGATCCAGAGGATTGATAGTGGCCTAGTACTGCTCTTTTGCTTGTGTCCTAGCACAATCCCCCTCCTCTTATCTCTCTCTCTATCTCCCCCACCTCCCTTGTCTTTGTATTATAATAACTTTCTCCTTATAGTCTGCTTTCTACATATCCTTTCACAGCATCTGATGAAGCAAACTTGGGTCCAGGAAAGCTTGTGCTCTCTCTATCTTATGTAATTAGTCTATAAAAGTACCCTGCCTTCTGACTGACTTCAGACTGACAAGGCTAATTACCCCTCATGGGATTATAACAGTAGAAAGAAAGAGATAAAATGATATCAATTTAGTTCTTCGGGTAAACTTTTTCCCATGTAAAAAAGACCTTGAAGCTGTACCTCACCCTCCAAGTGAGCTCAGACATTTCTGACACACTATGAAAATGAGCACAGGAGAAAGGCTATTTGTGCCTAGTTAATTCAAGCAGTGACATTCAGTTTTGCCTGGCTCAGGAGCTTTAGAAGCAGACAGTGTTAACCAAACAAGCCGTAGCAACCTGGATACCCCTCGGTGTATCGTGGCAAGCAAGTGCCAGTCCAAAAGGTTAAAAAAACCCCTACAGTATGTAGCTGTTGTGCTGCATTAACGTATTGCTCTGTTTTGTCATTCATGGCTGAAGAAAAGGTGTGTACCAAATGCATGTAGCAAACATACCCCAGAATGAAAAACACCCCCTCACACAAAAGAGAAAACACAATCATTTTATAACCTTTCCTGGGAAAAGCACCAGGTAGTCAGTGGAAGCACTCAGGAGCCACAGCCTGCCTCTCACTGAGGTAGAAGTCAAAAAGGACCTTGTGCTGCAAAGACTGAATGTCACTGATTATTCATTGATTACTTGAGAAGTCCCTGACAATTGACAGTATTGTTAAAGGTCACAGGACTGTTCCCCCACAGCATTTGTCCTTTTAAACTAAGACTGGTGAATAAAGCAGCTAAATGTTTGTTTTCTTTGTTCCTAGTAATGACCCATCATTAGTTCCTGACAGTCTGCCACAATCAGTGTTGCAATTGTTGCTGGCCTTGACAGACATACCAGGGTTAATGAGGAGAGGGATGGGGGAGACAGACTGATTAATGAGCAAACATACTGGAGTTTTGGCCATCAAATCATGCCCTACACACCATGAAGGTCAGAGTGTCGTTAATAAAATTCCAAGAATTCAAACTGGATTAAAGCTAAACCTGTGTTGGAATAATCAAACTAGATGTCCTTCTGATCAGTTACCATGCTGCATTTAAGATTCTACCCGTCTCCCAGAGAGTGATTTGTTAGGAACTGGGAAACAATGTCTTCAGGATGCAGCGCTTCTAAACACTGCCGAAGGGCTTTGAATAAAAGCAGTTTAATCTCTTGGGGCCTGATCCTACAATCTGCTAAACAAACTTCCCCAGGATGATGCTTAGATCTCTCAGTTCCTGCTGATTTCACAGAGAAGTGTGCTCACTTGTGGCAAAATTAAGCTCTGCATGAGATATGTCACACTCAGAATTAATACACTGAAAGCTGATGGATGCATCCATTGCACAAAAGTCCCCAAATTTCAACAGAGACCAAGGTAGGTCAGGTTCTTTGGTTAGTGTGCTATATTTTACTAGACCAAAAACCCTGCAAGAGACCAAAGCATTGGTAATAATTTAAATGACAGTTCAATTAAAACAGATTAATTCTTTTTGACCTATAGTTTAGTCTTTTTGCAGAATAAACCACAAAATAACCAGTTTTTCAGGGTATATACTCTTTCAGGTTCTTGCCAAATTCAGTATAGATGCAAATGTTGGGAAAATGTCCCAGTGCAATAAACAGTTTTAAGTTCTTGTGATTCCTATCTGAGAACGCTAGTATTGGGGTGATGCTGTAGCTATGATGGTCCTGGAAAAATGTGAGAGGCAAGGGTTTTTGTGGATGGTATCTTTTTTTGGCAGAACTTCCAAAAAAGTATTGTTGGAGGAACATAGGCAAGCTGTCAGGGACCACTGTACCCACCTGAGTGGAAGACCTGGGGAAAGGGTACAGTGGTACCCAAAAGCATGTCTGTTGGTCCATTAAAAGATATCACTCACAAAAATCCTTGCCTTTTCCATCTGAGAATGCAAAGTATAGCTAAAGTTTTTAGAAGCAGAACAACATCCAACAAAATGTGGTAACTCCATACACCAAACCATTAGCAAATGACAGATTTGGGGACTTAATTATGATTTATAACATTTTTCAGCTATTCAGAAATGTTATATATTTAGTTGATAGTAATATTATACATGTAGTTTGTAACACTATCTTTTTGTAACTTGTTGAGGTTTGTTTAAATTCAGAGTGATAAAGTCCAGGATAGTTTACTAGTATCATCTTCCTCCAGTTTACAGTGCTTATAAAAACATAAATAATAGATGACCATATTTGTTACAGAATACACATGAAATATGCTTTAAAGTTAATTCCCACAAGTTCAAGAGTATAATCTCATTATGTCAACTATAAACCTTACAGAGGTGTAAATACAACTTCACCCCTTCCAAAAGGCAATAAAAGAGACCTACTGATTTAGAATTCCTTGGCTCCAACACCAGGGAGAGCTTGTAAATATCATCTTCTGTGTGATAGAGGTCCAGGGACAGCTATAAACAAGCAGGAAAGGAAACAGTAACATTTATTAGATCAGATGAGAAATAACAGCACATTTAGTAATTTAAAATACAAGGGACTCAGACTGCTCTCACTGAACCCAAGGGAAGTTCTACCAGTTGAAGCTCAGGACGGAGAGGGAGGCTGCTGGTGAAGGCTGGAGGAAGTGCCGATATGTAACAATACAACTTTTGATGGAAATAATGTGACCTACCCGTGAGCTTCTTACACATCTCCCCCTGTGCCTTCTCTCCCTTGTTTCTGCTCCAGTTCTCTTCCTTCCCTGCTCCCTTCCACACCCATCCTGGTAGTCCCAGAACAAAGGAGTAAGTAAAGGAAAGTTCATTAGGGTTAGTGCTGCTATCTGTTGCACTTCAGTGATGACTATCTCTGCTGATAGGGCACTGCCCCTGACCCTCCGTTTATGAGCAGCTATGACCTGGGAGGGTTCCAGGCACCTCAAACAGATTGGTTATTGCTGCTCCTCTGGAAACATCTTACTATGCAGCAACCAAGGAGGTGGCCCTAGTCTTCAGACAACCCAAGAGAATCCCTGAAGTCTGAGACCTTCAGAATCACTGACATAGGCCGTTTGTAGACAACACTTTTTAGCAGGTTTAAAGTGGCTTAAACGCCTTTTGCACTGCTTTAATGGCATTGCTGTTTGCACATTCAGCGGTGTATTGCGCATTAACTCCAGCCACTGCAGCACATTTGGCAATGTAATGTGCCTTAAATGACTTTGGGATGCAACAAATTACTTTGGGGCGCTATGAAGTAAAACACCTCCAAAGAGTTTCCTACCCTACATCTGTGGAGGGAAGCACCAGGCTCCATGCAGCTGAGGGGCTGCTCAGGCAGACCGTGCAGGCAGCCTAGCAGCAGCCCAGGAAGGCAGGCTCCACAGAAGGAGAAAAAAAAAAAAGCAGCGAGCCTGATCTTTTTTTTCCCCCCCCCGGAGCATGCCTGCCTGCCTGAGCTGTGCAGGGGCCTGGTGCTTCCCTCCGAGGCTGTGGTGCCCCCCCAGGACTGCCCGAGCTAGGTGCCTGTAGGTGGGTGCCACCAGTGTGTGTGTGGGGGGTGCTGCTGCCACAGAGGGAAGCACCAGCCCCCCACTGCAGCTCAGGGACTGCTTTGCCTGCCAGCAGCTTGCTCTCCCCTCTTTACTGCTGGAGAGGCAGGTAAGGATCAGGTTCCGACATGGGTGTACATGACACAGTGGTTTATTTCACCCTAAATTGAAGTGGTCTTTTTATAAAAGCACTGCTTCAGTTTATAGAGAATTAAACCCCCGTGTTGTCTACAAATGCCCATAGATCCTCCCTATGGAGGTACATGGCCAGGCTCTGGACAGAGGCTTCTTTTTACTTGTGTGAATCAGCAAACTCCTCAAAGTACTTTGTGTGGCATTCCCTGTAACCCCAGACATTTTCATCACGCCAGCTATGACTGTATGCTAGTTCTTACTTCTTGAGCTCTGAATGCCACAGGTATTCCCTCTCCTTCTACTTATATATTGAGAGATGTTCCCCCCCACTCCAATACACAGCCCAAGATTTCTTGAGACTAGTGGAGGTGTTACCTATGGAGACAGGACACAGATCTAATCAAAGTAAAATTTGTTTACAGATGAAAACAAAATGTTTGTGAATTTGGCTGTTTTCACTCAACTCTAGCAATGCTGCTATTCATTGATGCTGCCTCACTCTAAAGCAAGGGACAGACATTCAAAAAGCCTAAGCCTGAATTGATTCAATCTCTGCAGATTAGTCTAGCCTGGCTAGGTGGAACCAGTTTGTAACCATATAGACATCCCCTCTGGACTGAAGTAATGCAGGTACATGCCTGCAGTGGCTCAGGCTCGAAGCTGGGGGGCGCTAGAGCAATCCTCCCTTCCCTTGTACAGTGCTGAGCTGAGGCGTGGGGTGTGGCCAGGCCCTGGTAGAATGCTATGATTAGGGAGGGGTTCCCCCTCCTCGCTGTTCCTGACCAGCAACAGAACCAGCAGGGAGTTGCATAGCATTTACTTACACAGCAGGGAGTCACACAGTGTTTATCAGTCCATTGAGAAAACAAAGGCCTCTATCGTTAGTTCAAGCTCTTGATTTAGCTCCAAAAAGCCGTAAATGGACACTGTCCTGTTTGCCTTTGTCCTGTCTGCCTTACACAGACACCTGTCAGCATTAGCTTGCATACCATATGCTGGCTACCATCCAAGTTGTGGGAGGGGAGAGGGGAATCTCTGCTTCAGCAGGGAGTGGTGGGGGGTGGGAGTGGAAATATCCAGGCAGATGCTGCCGTGGCTGAAGTCTCTGCCAGAGCTCCAGCCAGGGGACAGAGGGGAGGGGCCAGTTCTGCCATGAAACAGAGAGCCCTGCCCAGGGTTGCACAACTTCTGGGATGCTGGGGGCACTCTGGTTTAAATTTAACCAGGAAGGGGGTCTGGGACAGACATTGCATAAACCAGTTTGACCCAAATCAGTTAAGCCTGATACTACATTCAATCAGGTTTATCTCAAACCAGTTTCAGACATTTTCAAACTGGTTTATGAGCACTGAATATCTATTCTGTTACTGGTTTAAACCATTTTCTGATCACTTAAGCCAGTTTATGTGTAATGTCTCTCCCTAGCCAAAATGCAATGAAAGGAAGAAAGGGAAGAAATAGTCAATTCTCCCTGGCTAAGATTACTCAACAGAGTGGGGAAACATGGCATGATAATTTTCCTATATTAGTAGGTTCTGGAGTAACCAACATGAGTTGAAGTTATCAGCCAGCATGAGGACTCCAGTGAAGTGAGGATTATTCAGTTACAAAAGCTCTCAAAGCAGGCTGATTATAGAATTAACTTGAAATCAGACTTTTCATATACAAACAAGGTACACTGAAATTGTAAAACCATCTTCCCAAATTCAACTTTATCTGAAAGGAAAGTCTCTCCTTACACAATACTAAAAGAAGCAGATTTTTTTGAAAATTATGTTATTTTTAGAGTACACACAACTCATTGGAGACATTTCAATTAATTTTTCCTTATGTTATCCATGTTCACCATTGCACTCAATAATTAGAATAGTTGATCATCATTGGATCACCTTCCTTTCATTCAGATTAATTCATTTGACTAGTATATTGACTTTTTGGGTCTTGCATGCTCATTTTGATAGGTCCATGGGATTCAGGATGTTCTCCTGAGATAGCACATTTGCTGTGACTGTTACAGTATATACCATTCATGTAGTTAATTACTTGAGTATTGGTCAAATTTGGCATAGAATTCATCCTAGGTGTCATCAGCAGCATCAAGAGCCCAGGCATACACAATGATGACTGTGGCATATTGGCTCCCTGACACTTTAAAATGGAACGTTATGAGGTGCTTATTAATTCAGCTAGCGAATTCTCCGAGTTGGTTTATGGGTTCTTTCTTAATGGGAAAATCAATTCCATGAAGTTGGCATTCTCTTTCCTGTTCACCCTTCCAGAAGATGGTATAGCTGCCTCCATGTTCTTTGAGCTGCCCATCTCCCACTTACCAGGTCTTGGTCAATGCAACTACATTGATGTTTCACCTGAGTTCTTGGGCCACAATTGCAGTGCAGCACTCTTGGTGTTCACTATTAGGGTTGCCCATGACGGTCCTGATGTTCCCAGTTCCAAAAATGATGGTGTGTCTTAGTTGGTATTTTCAACCTCAGGAAGGTGATCCCATTGGATGTGGTTACACAGTCAGGAAGAAATACAAAATACTGTATTAGATGGCCTATGTTAAGGGCACATTTTGATCCCTCTCCTCATGTGGGGTGAATGGAGTGGATCCTGAAGAGGATCACAGTTACAGCTGCCAAATCACATCACTGTCTCAACCAAGTTCTAGACAAGCTTCTTGTAACTGTCACCTTCATGCCAGTTCATGACTAGGAGCTTCCAGACCTCACAACCCTGCTCTTGTTGCCACTAGCTGGTCACCAAAGGGCTTGAGGAAAGTGCTGGAAAAACTGTTTTCATGGAAGATGCCTGTACATAAATTCTTTTATCATGGAAAAGCTGCTGCACATCAGCTTCCACATGGCTCTTGACAAAATGGGACCTTGATCCAATGGCAAGGAGACCAGGACAACTGGGGATCTTGTTCTGCTGCAGCCTTCATCCATCTTTGTAGTCATTGAGATTCTAACAACTTCTTCTGCCTGCTCTGCTGTTGAGGACTTGTAGACCCATGGCTAGGGGCCAGGCAGGTTTATTATAGTGGCAACATGTACTCATTGTTAAAGGATACATGTGGCTTTTCTGGAGGGAAAGCATTGCCATCTGCTGTCTTCACCACATCCTGGTGGTGCTGCCACTGCTTGGTCTGTGATTGCTTATTTGTCAGAGTTACTCCTGCTTATTTGACAGCTAACCTTCCTTGAAGGTCATTCCACCGTCTGCCATCTTTGGACACGCTGGGCACAGCTCTGCCCCACAGCTGTGGTAATCCAGATCCATGGTGAGACACTGAGTACTTTGGAAGCCCACAGAAGGCTCACATTGATGAAGACATCCAACATGATTTCAAATGTGCAACTGCAGGCTTTGGATGCCTGAAGAAATGGATACTTGAAGATTGCAACATCAGATCCAAAACCAAGCTCATGGTTTATTAAGATTTCATGATCCCCACTTTGCTGTATGGAGCTGAGACATGGATAATACACAGGAGACAGCTAAAATTATTGGAGAAGTATCATCAACACTGCCTGTGGAAGATCCTCCAAATCCAGTGGGGAGACAGATGAACTAATGTTAGTGTCCTCCTGCAATTTGCAAACACCATGAGTATTGAGGTGATGATTTTCTGACATCAACTTCATTGGACTGGCCATGTTATCTGGATGTCTGACTTCAGAATCCCAAAGCAAGTTTTATTCTCCCAGCTCAGCCAACGTGTACACTCAAGAGGAGGGCAAAGAAAGTGCTTCAGGAATGTCCTTATGGCCAACTTAAAAAATCAACATCAATGTCACCTCATGGGAGATTATTGTCCAGGACTACTCCAAATGGAGGAAGAGTCTGTTGCAGGCATCTTAGTACTTTTAAACTTCACGATGACTACAGGAGATGGAAAAGGGGGAACGGCAGAAACAGCATGCCATGGACCAAATCAAGAATCCAGTGCCATGCACCCTACATAGAAACACATGTCCAAGCTGCAGCGGAGTCTGTTGATCTGTGATAGGCCTCATTAGCCATCTTTGGACACAGGGATAAGACAATCATAGAAGACAATCATCCTTGACTGTGAAGAATTACCAAAGAAGACTTGCATATATGTCTGCCCAACTTCCCTGCTGGTGTAAACACACAGAACTTCATGGAAGCTAATGGTATTGAACTAGATGGTGAAATGAAAGTATGGCTTGTAGTTTGAATTGATGGGTCCTATCCTGCTTCTACTGAAGTCAGTAGAAGTTTTGCCATTTGGAGAAAGTGGCAGGGAAGCGGGAGGAGTGAGTTTGGGCTTGAAGGTTAGTTATTTGTGCCTATTAACATTCCCAAATATCTGGCCTTTAATGAGCTGATATTTGAACATGTTTGTTGAACATAGGCCAAGATCCACCTCCCCTTTAGGCAGGTAAGTAGAACTTACATGAATAAAATTAGCCACAAAAGTGACATTCAGGCCACTAGATCCTACTTTTCTCTGTGCATCTTGCCTTGTTTTTCTGAGCATGTTCAGAGGATATCAATGCTGCCCATTCTATTTCACCTTGGGAAGGTGCATAAACTTTGTGAAATACTAGTTGGTCCAATAGGGCAAAGCTATTCCATTGTTTTTCAGTTTTAAACAGTGAGTGCTAGACAGAGAAACACCATTGGAACAGAACTCAGGAACTCCATCCAGGGCAGTGCCCATCTTACAAAGCTTGTTTGCCTCCTGGCCCCATATATCTTCCCCTCTTGGCTCCCCAAAAGACCAGCTTCAACGGGAGGGGAGAAGGATAAACTTACCTCAGATTGGTAGTTAGGATACTTTTCTGGGAAGTGAGAGACATAGACTCACACCTCCTCCACATAGCAGGAGATGGTCCTGCAGGTTAGTTAGAGAGAGACAAAGGGTCTGCAGATGTTGTCTACTGCTCCATAAAATAAACTGTGTTGTTCTTCTCATTCAATGTATATGTGTGTTTACTGAACACACTAATCACTGTGCTAATCACTAGGCTGTTGGCCTAGAAACCTTCCCCTTTTCCATTCTGAGGGACATACACAGTTATGCACCTTCCTGGAGGAAGTAGGAGCTAAGATCCATGCGAGTGCTTTGAAAGGCCACTTAGCTAATATGAGATACATAGGTCCTGCTAACTAAGGGATGGGCAAAATATGGCCTGCGGGCTGGATCTGGCCCACGAGGCCATTCTATCTGGCCTGTGGGGCCCCTAAAGAATTTAGAACATTAGTATTTATCTGCCTTTGCTTCCTGTCAAAAATGACAGGAACCAGGGGCAGTAGGACCCAGGGGAAGCCCTGGCAGGCTCCTGCAACAGTGGGGCCCGCCTGGCTCCTGACCCTGATCCCTGGCCAGAAGCCCCAGCAGAGGCTTCTAGCCTGGGAATATGTGGCTGCCCCAGCGGGGGAACCTCAGATAAGGTGGGGGGAGGGGAAGGGCACAGGAGGACTCCAGGGAAAAGCGGCCTGGGGAAAATGAACACAGGGAAAAGCAGCCCTTCCCCTCCTGTGTGGCTGGTGCTCCGCGTGAAGCTGTCCTGAGCAGGCACAGGCGGGCTGCAAGTGGCTGCAGTGTAGGGCGCTGGCCACGGGGCAGGCAAGGGGCTGCTTTTCCCTGTGCTCAGCACCAGCTTGTAACCCACCTTCACTGCCAGCCTGGGCCCCGTGCCAGCTCTGGGCTCACCTCTTGGGGCTGCGCTGTGGCAGGAGCAGCTGCTCGGCATGGAGGAAAGCAACCCCCGCACTTGCCGCACTGGGCAGTGTTTGCCACTGCTGCCTCTGTGCTGCCTAGCATGTGAGCTCCGAGTGGGCAGTGGCAGCAAACACTACCTGGCAGGGCAAGTGAGGGGGAGAGGGGGGCACTTTCCTTTGCACCGAGCAGCTGCTCCCGCTGCAGCGCAGCCCCGATGGGTGAGACTAGAGCTGGTGCGGGGCCCAGGCTGGCAGCGGGGGCAGGTTACAAGCTGGTGCTGAGTGCGAGGGAAAACAGCCCCTCGCTCACCCCATGGCTGGTGCCCCCCACCGCAGCCATTTACAGCCCACCTGGGGCTGCCTGTGCCTGCTCATGACAGCCCCGCTTGGGCTGTGAGTGGCTACAGTGGGGGGTGCCGGCAATGCGGCAAGGGAGGGACCGCTTTTCCCTGCTGGTGAGCAGGGGGTCAGGGCTGTGTTCTGTCCCCTGCCTGTACCACGGGGCTGGAGGGCACTGGGAGCGAGTGGATGCGGGAGTCAGTGGGAGCATGGGGCCATACTGGTGTGCTGGGGCCAGCGCTGGCAGGGCCCAGAGCAGGGCGGCAGGGATACAGGGGTCCTGACTGGCAGGGGCTCTATGGAGCCAGGCCAGCTCCCCCCTCTCTATGCTGGTGCAGCCCAGCCTGATTCCATAAACCTGCTAGCCTGCGCCCTGCTTTGGGCCCCACTTGTGCTGGCCCTGGGACATTGGTCCCAAGACATTGGGACATTGGTCCCAAAATGGTGACCGGGGGGGGGCACCTGTCAAGGGCTGGGGCACCTGTCAAGGGCTGGGGCTATCCATGCGGCCCTTGACAGCTTGCCAAAATTGGGTAAGCGGTCCTCTGCCCAAAATAATTGCTCACCCCTGTGCTAACTCATCTAAAGGCAGAGCTGGATTTGGCCTGTGTGTGCAAACAAAAAGGCCTATATGTTGCATATTTAAGGAGTTGGGATTAATTATTCAACTTAAGAACAAGGAGACATTTTTAAGGATATACAATTATTGAGTAATTCTCAATACATCATGTATTTATAAATTAATTACAGAGTTTTGCATTGAAAGAAAAGCAATGCTGCTTGGAAGAAAGTTTCCTGAGACTTCCTTTATCATCCCTTGGAATGGAAATTTTTAGCTCTTGGTTTAATTTCATTTTCATTTTTTTCCTATTTTATAATTATTATAAAAAAATAAGTTATAATATAATCTTCTAATTTCAAAAAGGAACTGCACTGAGCAAGAGGTAAGATTTACTTTTGGTTTGATTTTTAGCTACCAGTACTTTGTCTTTCACTTCACTAGACTGTAGAAAGGACTGGGACTTTCCAACTATTTGCATAGTCTCAGAACAGGTTAGTTAAGCAGCGGTTACAGCTAAAAATAGAAAGCAAAAAATTGTGGCACCAAATGAATGTTATCAATATGAAGCCGACCTAAATATATGGGGTTGGGTAAAGTGACCCTGCACTAGCTCCAACCCTTGTAAGGAATGAAGGAGCTGCCTGCTGCCAAAGTTGAATTCATATTGTGAAATTAAAAGGATTATAAAACTCATTGTGTATTGGAGAGACTGTGCAGCAGGCACTAATATCTCTTCATTAAGTATCTCCCCTCTCATCTTTCAAAAGCAACTGTTTCTAATAACAAATAGGGAAAGGCAATATTATCTCTGCAACTGTTTTTCCTTTTTTACTGTGCTTCACTGGAGAGCTTCTGCTTGGAACCTTTCCTTGTTTTGCTGTACCTTGGCTATCTGTTCCAGATCTGAAGAAATTTTTTAAACATCACCTCTGAATTTGGCTCAGTGAGTGAAAGGGAGATTAAACTGGGGTAGCTGAGAATTCAGAAGGGAGGGAACACAGCAAAGCACAAAGGGAGGTCAACAGAAAGTATCAGGGCGTGGAAGGAAGGGTTAAGCTGCCCACTGGTTTAACTTAGACCTTACTCTGGATTTTCACTATTTAAGTTACAGCTCATTTAATTCTCTTTCATATAACTCAGTTTAATTTATGCATCACTTCTGAATTTGGCAGTTAGTGATTCAAGCCATTTGTCAGCTTTTCACAGTCTCCTCTACTACATGCATCCAGGGAGAAATGTCATACACACCAGGACAAGAATATTCACTTTATTTGACATTCAGCTTCCACATACACTATTGATTGTTTTTCACCTTGTGTAAAGAACAGACTGTCTAGCTCACAGTCTGTTCATTTTTATACAGATCTATGTAAAGGTTTTTACAAGATTTTTAAAAGCAGGTTTTTAAGATTATATTTAGGCATCTGAAATTAGTGCTCTGACTTTCAACCGCCCTCAATGGCTACCACTGAAATCAATTAGAGGATTAGATCTTGGATGGGTGTGTTAAATTTTTCTAGACTAGATAATTTAGCTGATAGTTCAATGCCTAATGTCCAGCCATTAGATAAAACATTGGTACAAGTTCTCTTTGACCTTAAGTAGCCATTACTTACAGTGTTTTCTATGATATGTATTTTTGTCATATTTATCATCATTTGCATAAAAAAGATATTAAGGAATTAATTGTGTACATCTTTATGTGAATAGCTCTTTTTACTTGAATGAAGTCTCATCTACTTATTGAACTATGATGGACAGGTGTGCTGGAACCTTCGTAACACTTACTGTTAGCAGGTTAATTAAATCCATATTTGGTTCTAGATGATGGGAAGCAGTCTGCAGGGAAATCAGTTCACTCAAGGTCATGGAAAGCTGCTGCATTTTCACTATGTTTACTTTGTTCTCATCTATCCAGTCTGGAAAGATGACATGGACAGCGATCAAGTCTTTCAAGTGTACTCCTAAAATGGGGATTTTGAAGCCAACACAGTCAGCAAAAGCTTTGCGATAGTTGCAGTAGTTTCCATTGGAGGAGACCAGTTCTGTCATTTCATTCCAGTCCTATAAACAGCCATAAGATCCAAGACTCAGTAAGAGCATTCATAACAGTTCTTTGACCTATTCTAAATGACATCAAGATGCTGAATTTGTCCATTTCCTTCCCATCACAGATAATCAAAAACAAGATATTCACACTCTAACTGTTTTTATCAAGAGCAACCTAACTCTTTACTTAGGCTTTAATGGGATTCAAGTGTTCTAAAGCCTAATATAGCTTTACTGAAATACTGGTTATACATGAGATACTGGATTTTTCAGTAAGATATTTATTTATACTGTGGATCCCACTGTACCTTTGTAACCTCAGAAGATAGATGAGAGTGCGTTTCTTTGAGACGAGAAATAGAACTGTGGCTTAGACCTCCTACAACTGCCATCAGGGTGTTGAAGTTCTGGAGATGTAGCAACTTCTGCATGGGAATCAAACATATGAACATTAAGCTTAGGCAAATGTATTGCATGACACTGGATGACTGCTGTACCTGTGTTAAAGTGGATGAGTTAGTCACTGCTGAAATACAGTAGGAAGTGTATAGACATGTAGATTGGGACACATGACATGAATACGTTTCACATGACATGAATATGTAATATTTAATATCTCCATTTTCTTGTAGAGCAGGGGCACACCAAAATGGGCAAACAGATGCACCCAGAACACAAGAAAAGCAACAGAAGACCAACAGCAACGAGAAGGCTTATTACATATTGAAGTGTACTCTCTACAGCAGCTCATGTGGCAGCCAGAATATTGTCCATCTGTATGGTATTCATTTACTACTCCAAGCCCTGAGTGCTTTTTCCTCCCTTAGCCATGTCTACTGCTGTAGCCACTCTACTACTGCACAGCACAGAAGGTGGAGAGTAGGAAGACAAGTGGAGAGTGGTTAGAAGCCTGATCATTAAATTGCATCTGCAGGTGCTTTTAATAACAAAGTAACAAGCAAGGTGCAAATGCCCAAGTCATGCTGTTCTAGCACAAATTAGCCCACATGCTTAAACTGGCTTAAATAGAG
Organism: Crocodylus porosus; assembly: GCF_001723895.1. Classification (NCBI taxonomy): domain Eukaryota; kingdom Metazoa; phylum Chordata; order Crocodylia; family Crocodylidae; genus Crocodylus; species Crocodylus porosus. Next base: position 82,776,413 of record NW_017728943.1, read on the forward strand.
ATTTTAATGCAGAAATCAATAGGATTTGGGAAACAGCTTGTGCCATTTGCATCATGTAGATGGCTGTCCATGTTACTCAGGCATCATAAGGGACTTAACACTGCCTTACATTAAAATGCTGATCTAGAAATAACTACGGCTGAAAAAAATATTCATCAAAGAAACAGCTTGAAATCACAGTGGCAGAGTGGTTGTGGTATCTTGGAAAGTTCCAGCCGTGACCACAAGCCTGGCTCTGGGCTCATGCCAAAGGAAGCTCCAAGTTGACTCAGCTGTACATGAGTGCTTGGTGATTTTGGCTGGGGAGTCAAAGAGGAGTGGATGTGATGTTAGCCATACCCCTCCCTGGGAAACTGTTGTCTCTCAACCACCTAGTCCAATAATGCTTTAGATGTGGATGGACCTTCCTCAATAGTTTTCTGCAGCGATGGTATGTATAATTTTCTTCTATCAGACAAAGCATGGTTCAAAGATTTATCTTACCTGTGCAATGTTGATAAACTTTGTAATTACTTCTGCCCGTTGCTGGGGTGTTGGTTTGCTGAGAACCATAAGCTGGACCCACTTAGAGATACCATTAAATAATGCAATAGATCTCTCCAGGGTAGGGTTGTTTTCCAAGCAGCCATGGATCACATAGCTTTGATAATCTATAAACTATCCAAGGAAAGAAATGTACAGGTAAGCATTGCATAGCACTCTTACAATCAACATGATACTTGTGCTACTTTTCCTTTAAAACAAGAGATTGCTATTTCTATTAGGTTTCCCTACTGCACCTGGGCTACCTCTTTAAATTATATGAAGATACTTTTATGAGCAGTTTATAAAATGTTACTGTTAATGTATATATATGTCAGAAAATACAGCAACTCAATAGGTCTTGAACTTTACCATCATAAAATCAGCTTCTGCTACAGATTATCCAATACTTATCCCCTCCAGCCATTTTTTGTCATTGTTCATCCGCTTGACACTGAAAAAATAAATGTTCTTTTCTTCTTCTACAAGTTATGAGGAGGTGAATATGACAGTTTAATTCTTTTGGAGTGAATTACCCTCCAATATTCTGACAGATTGCATTGCTGACCTCACAAGTGAAATCGTAGTTCCATTGAAATCGATGGTTTTTGCCACAGAATTCACGGGAGTCAGACTTCTATCCTAAACACAACACCAATTTCTTTGTCCGCATTTTGATTTTTATCTTATTTTTTTCCAAGAAGACCTTTATGAAACATATTGTCATTGAAGGGATTTCAACCAGATTTATAGTTTCTGATTTCTAGGCTTTTCAAGTGTATTGATACTGCTTTACACGGCAGAGCTACTGTGACTGTGTTTGACTTACTTAAACATTTGAAATATTTGTTTTTAACTGGCCCTCTAACAGATTAAGTCCAGATCTCCAGCAGATTATGTCCTACTCTAACCTAAATACACTGTTTTTAAAAATATGAGCCCAAATTGCCTTTTCCTTGGTCTACTGAACAAAAATTGCTTGTTTAGAGACCACCTGACAGCAGGTACAGTAGGTATCTTTCCAGGAGCTGAAAATTTACAACATCTCACTGCTTATAATTTTCCAAATCTTTTTTCAACAATCCTCAATCCCCTTTTCTTTCCATTTCCCACCTTTATTATGTGAAACCCACTAGGTCTTGAGCTTAGCTTTCAACCTACATCCACAGAAGTATGGTCTTCTCTTAACTCCCTGACTTGTCCCCTGCTAGTTGATTGTCTGCTACCCCTATCAATAGCCACTTTTACCTTTATTTAAAACCTAACATGCCTCTATTTGCTCCGCTTATCAACTTATACCTCACAGTAGGGGAAACATAAGCTTAGCTGACTCCAGCCCATGTACCAGAAACCCTAACTGGTTCAGGAGAATTATCTGAGTTAGTAGACTCAAACAGATAAATTAACTATTATTATAAATATCAAATTGCAATCTTCCAGTTTAAGCCACCAGTACGTAAGGTCTCAATTTTCTCTCTGGGATTCCCAAGAAGCTTCAAAATATACTTTAAACAATTTATTTAATGTCCATCTCTTTTCTTGGGCACTTTTGCATGCTACAAATCATTTCCATCCCTCGTTAGGCCTAGTGTTGTACAGATAACCCACATTTATTCTCCCACATTGTATAGAATTACTTCCCATTATTTAGAGTCCAGAATGGCAGAAACTTTACTTTGATCTTAAGGAAAACCCTATTCATGCTTGTCTCTCTTTTTTTCATCTCCTCATTGACTTCCTTATTCTCTCTCTTGAAGAATCAAGGATTAAAAAAAATCTGGACTTCTATTCTTTTTGGTTTCCCAAGTTTCTTCACAACAGTGTCTTTCTGCTAAGAAGAATTAAGTCTAGCAGCCTTCCTGCTAGGATAGTTTCTACTTGCCATGGAAAGAACCAAGGTCAAGAGAGCATTTACTGCGAATATTTGTTAAGAAGAAGCCAGTTCTTCAGTTAGTGTTTATAACACAGTTAAAACTAGGTTCCCCTTTTTGAGAGTCTTGCATCAGTACCACAATTCTAATATTCCTCTGATTTCCGTTGTCATTGTCATTGAGTTTTTCCTTTTGTTCCAGATGTTTGAATTAGTGATGAGAGAAAGAAGATCAGGTCTGAATTTACCCTGGTTACCATCCAATGCCATTCTAGTCCAATATCAACTCAAGGAAATCTTTTGCATCTGACTTAACAGTAGGTATCAGTTTATTTCAGCATGGGACATACTGACTGCCCTCTTGTTTAGTTCCTTGGGAACTCAACACAAGACATTTTACTGTATTTCTGCAATTCAGTAAAATGCTGGATATGCAAGATCTGCAGGGTGAGCAAATAGAGACCAAGATGAGCTGCCCTCCCAGGGTGAAGCGTATACACTTCCATGACTATTGTAAGCATTTGGGAGTCACGGTTTTGCTTCATACTGGGGTCAGTTTTAGGATGCGCTAACTCAAGAATGTTCCTTTAAGAACACAGTACCCCTAATGTGTCCAGGAAACATGACAGGCCCTAAACATCAAATACCAAAATAGGAGGAAAATAATGGCACTTGTTTTATGTCCTAAGGGTATAGCTGCACAGCACAATGAAGTCATGGAGCACAAGTGTTACCTTAAAGCAAATAAAGTCTCAGTTTAAGTGCAAGGCCCTATTAAGAGTATCATTGTGAATGAAAAAAAGAGCTGTAGGTTTCTTACAGAGATGCGTCTAAAAGACTTGTGCTCTAGGAAAGTCAGGTGTTCGGCTAGTTCAATGGGCTCCAGATGGTCAAACAGCAGGCAGGCTTTTCCTTTCTTAGAAGTTTTTTTCCTTTGTGTGACTCTTCTCATCCAGTCATAGGAGGGACTGCAACAGAAAAGAAGGCTCATCATATCCTGTCCACACACCTCTTAGTGGGAACCATTATCTGCTATAGCCATGTGTAGGGTGACCACAGGGGTGCACGTGCACCCCCTGACAGGCAGCGCTCCAGGGAGTGGGGGCACCAGGACAAGTGCCGCTGGCACTTCTGGGATAAGATTGTATTGCTTACCATCTGAAGTGCTCTACAGTATTGGATTAATAATGGGAACATGGACAATATACTCTTCTGTGCTATATTGTATCATATAATTAATGGGGATCTAACAGCTACGTTACAAAGAACTAGAAAAGTATTAGAGTGATATTGTAGCTGTGATGATCCCCAAAAAAGTGCAGGAGGCAATACTTTTTGTATGCAATCTCTTTTATTAGACCAATAGTAGAGTTGGGAGAGATATAGAAATGCTTTCAGGCAAAAGATAATCTACTTCAAGTGTGTGTCTAAATGTCTCCCAACTATGCAGTTGGTTCAATAAAAGAGATCACCCACAAAAATCCATTACAAAGAAGATTTAGGTCTGACCAAAACTGACTTGAATAATAGTCCATGAGGATTTAATTTATTTGGCTTTTAATGGCTGAGGCTAGGGACAGACATGCACATAAACCCTTTAAGTGATCAGAAACTGGTTTAAACCTGTAACAGAACAGATGTTCAGTACACATAAACCAATTTGAAAATGGCTGAAACGGGTTTGAGATAAACCCGGTTGAATGTAGTATCAGACTTAACTGATTTGAGTCAAACTGGCTTATGCAATGTCTGTCCCAAATCCCTTGCTGGTTTAAGATAAACCAGCCCACCCCAGCATCCTGACATGCTCTCTGTGCTGTATGGGGCTCTCTGCTCCGCAGCAGAGATGACCCCTCCCCTCTGCTCCCTGGCTGCAGCTCTGGCAAAGACTGCAAGTACAGCAGGGTCTGCCTGGATGCTCCCTGCCCTACTGCCCCCTCCCTCCTCCCACCCATCTCCCACAGCACAGGCCCCAGCCCAATGGACCCTAGGCATGTGGTATGCTAGCTAAAGCTGAGAGGTGTCTGTGTGTATCTCCAATTTCACTGGGACAGGTGAACAGAACAGTGACCCCTTAGGGCATTTTGGACCTAATCAACAGGTTAGCTGGTAAGCTGTTTAAGAAGAGTTTTAACTAATGGAGAGAGGCTATTGTTTTTGCTGATGAGGTGATAAACACTGTTATCAGCTCCCTGCTGGCTTGCTTGCCTTTCAGTTTGCTGCAGACAGTATAAAGAAGCAGGGAGGGAGATTGAAAAACTCTGTATCATCAATAGATGCATACACTGCACACCCCGCGATGCATCAGAGTGCTAGCAGGAGACTGGGGTCAGGCAACACTCCTGCCCCTTGAGCAGCCAGTGGTAAAAGCCTGGGATGGTGCAGGCAGACATCCCTAATCAGAGGTCCTGCTGGGGCCTGGCCACAGCCCCCCTCAGCTAAGTGCTGTGCAAGGGAAAGTAGGGCTGCTTTAGTGCTCCCCCAACTTCTAGCCTGAGCCACTGCAGGCATGTGCCTGAATTTCCTCAGTCCAGAGTGGATGTCTGTCCAGTTACAAACCAGTTCAGTCTAGCCAGGTTAGACTAACCTGCAAAGATTGAATCAATTCAGGCTCGGGCTTTTTGAATGTCTGTTCCTAGTCTGAAAGACCACAGGCTAAGAAAAAATAGAACAGTAAATGAAAAGGCATCTTTTATTTATATGCAACAGCTAGAAAAGGACTATGTTGTACTGACAAAGGAGGGACCCTCATAGTTACTCAGCGCAGAATGATATGGCACATATATTCTTCTGTGTTTTTTTGTAGAATGGGGTGTCAGTGTGGATGAATGAGGCTTGCTGGGCTGGTCTATCAGCCAGATTGGGACCAACCTTCTGTGCCATGTACAGCATCTGCTGTTCCAGGTCTAGCCTGTACATCACATGCAGCACATGCCAGTCCCATTCCAGGGCCTGCACTAGATATGGTGCTTGGGGTGGACCTGGCACTGCTTGCAGCACAGGAAATTGGTCTGGGCTGGTGTGCAGAGCAACCCCAGGCCTAGCATATGCTGCATGCAGCACATGGGTTGGATACACTACACATTCTGCATATGGTATAGGGAGGCAGCTCAGGGTGTGTGTTGTAAGCAGCACACTGCTGGCTCAGCCATGTGTGTTGGTTCTGGCATGCCCTGATCTGGACAGATTCAATCCAGACTGGCCCCAGAATCAGTCAGCTGGTCCAAGGCAGGAGTCCCATTTGGCCCAGGGGGGTTGTGGGAAAATCCTCCCCCTCCATATATGCCACAATCCTCCCCAGCCACCCCCCTGCACATGGCCTCTCACCAACCCCATACCCACCCACACACACACCCACATGATCCCCTACCCCACATCTACACCCCTACATCTATCCCCCCACACACACCCACACCACACATACCCACAGCCCCCCACCAACCTATACTCACCCACCCATTCTTCCCACACCCCCCCACAATATACAAGAGTAAGACTTCATTTTAAGCTCTTATACAATCACCTTTATGTACACTACACAAGTGTTTCCCAACCTTTTCCATCCCACAGGACACTTACATAAATTTTAAAAAATTGTGGCACACCACTCCCTCCCCCTGTCCCCAACAGGTAAGATGGCCATTGCTGCCACCACCCGCTGCCCTCTGCTGCCGCCATTCCGCGGAGCAGGTGGAGGGGTGGTGCGTGGCACTGGCTGGAGCTACTCCTTGCTGGGAGCCATGCCCCCCAAGAGCATTACAGATAGACAGACTAGGCCCTTTATATATACAAAATGTTTCATTTATTTGTGTGACTTTTCAAAAATTCTGCAGCACACCTGTTCATGTCTGACGGCACACCAGTGTGCCACGGCACACCAGTTGGGAAACGTTGCACTACACAAACACATGTAAATCGGGACAAAAATATTTTTTTGAAATCAGATTAATGCATCTTGTAGTAGATGTTTGATTTTTAGAATATAATTTGGTATTTTTCTGGTTCTGAGGTGGCAAACCTCCTTGTTGAATGGAGTATTTTCAGGGGGAAGGGGAGGGATTTCTGGTGGCAAAGGTCAGGGGTTAGGGCGTAGGACTTCCAGTCCCAAGATGGTGACCAGGGGGAGGAGCACCTGTCAAGGGGCGGGGCTACCCTTGCTGCCCTAACAGCTTGCCAAAACTTGGTAAGTGGCTGTCTGCCTGAAATAACTGCCAGCCCCTGGGGTGGGTACTTCCATTCCTAACATTGCAAATATTGTGCAGCACCCTTAAAAGAATCTTATGACACCCTTGGGTGTATAATACCCTGACTGAGAATTACTGTCTTAGGCTAAAATATTTATAGTAGTAAGCACAAGCCACACTATCTGGAGTTTAATTTCCAACATTCCTAGGTTTTGGATCTAGGACTTTGATTCAGTCACCCATACTAAAAAAAAATAGTTATGTGGAGATCAACATAACATAACATAACATAACATAACATAACATAACATAACATAACATAAACACAAATAGGACTTCTGAAGCTAACTCCACAACAGCACAGTATGCACATATGCCATGTGCCCTAAGAATCCATTTAAAACTAATCATATTTCAAATAAGAAATCTGCAACAAACTGACATAAAAGTATGGTGGGAGGGTTAAAACAAAATGCTTTGGTTAAGTTAAACTTTTGTTAGTAATAATTCTTCTAGCTCTAAGCACACTGAGAAATGTACCTTTAGCTACAGAATTCAAAATATTATTTAAAATATTAACTTTAAGACCCAACACTCATGCCATTTCATTGTAATCTTTCCTGCAAAAATGTCTCACAATCTTCCCTGACATAAAAGGTTCTTTCCATTCTGTTTTTCTTTACATTAGAAAACACCAGTAAGTGTCTTCTATAGTCTAAAAGAAACCTGATAAGCAGATGGACTAACAAAATAGCTAATATGACTTCTTTGCTGACATTAGAAATTCAAAGGTATAAGATTCCAACTTGAGGCCCTATCATTTATATTTCTAATAAAAGTATGGCTAAAACTGAGCACTCCAGATATTATACAGTTAGGAAAATACTATAAAGATGCATCAAACACTGTGAAATAATCATATTCAGAGTAGGAACTGAATTGTCAGAGATTTTTGGAAGGTAGACAAGGAATCTGAAAAATCTTAAGGTTCCCTGTTAAATGTGATACTTGCAACATACATAATAAACATACTTTGTTTAACCATGCCCTGTGGGATGATTGGTGCAATGTTCACTCTTTCCCTGTGAAGAGATCAATGCTTTCTAGCAATAGTAAAGCAGTGTTTTTTTCTTACCAGCATTGACTTTGGAACACACATGGCCAGGGGCATAATTTATTCCTTTCAGATTTATATAAAAATGCAGTAAGGAGAGGATTCTTCTTCCTTGAGAATCATACAGGTCTATCTTTATAATCATAAATGTGATTTCAAATTTTGGACTGAATACCACTTTTTTGGAAATTGCTTGCTGGTGTTCCCCACTAACTCATTTTGGGTGCCTATACGCATACTCTGATCCATTCTAATTGAGTCTGCTCTGCATTCTAATTAGAACACTCTAGCATTGCCGCAGTGTCATGTGTATAAGGTCCCTTGGGTTTAAAAATGGTCCCTGGAATACTTTAACTAAAGCTTGTCAAATGAGCTTTAGTTAGAGTATCCCATAGCCCTTTCTAAATGCATGAGGGCTTAATAGATATCACACTGTGGCATCTTAATGAGAGTGTCTATCCTGGAACCACTTTAATTAAAACACGCCCTCATCCCCAAGTATTTGCATAGGCACCCTGAAGCCCAAATGAGATCGTCAATCTGAACACTTCCTTCGCAGAACTCTGGCATTACAAAACACAGAAAGAAAGGTACTTAAGCACTTTAGAGTGTATAGCCTTACATGCTAGAGATGTCAATAAGGTGGATATGAGCCTCATAACCAAGCTGGGTGGCTACTTCCCGGAATTCCTCGGTCAGACGGATTAAACCAAGATCCAAGTTAAATTCTGCAGGAAATTCCAAAATCCAGTATCTGAAATCACGAGAGAAAGATTAGTCAAAGATCCAGGCACAACATTCTGGGACTGCATAGATGCACTTCTGATGCGGTGCCAAACTAATCTGAGTGTTATACTTCAAAGAATTAAATACAAACCAAATAGTGGCATGAGTTTTTAGAAAGTGTTCATGCTTGATGCAGTGAAAGTTTCAAAAGGCTGAATAACTCCAGATGAACGTTTATGTTTAAAACAGGATTGCATCCCTTGCCCCACCACCATCCAGGCAAAAAGCATTAGTAGAGGTTGACTGGTTTAAAAAGCTCTTATAAAATGGATAAGAATTGACAGTATTCATAGAACTACAATTTTACCTCATGAAATAGCAGATTTTTAAACGGAATTCATCACAATTTTCCCCACTGGCATCTCTATAGGTGGACTAGTTAAGGAAAAAAAATCATATTTATGGTTTCAGCACCATTTACTCTGTAGTTGACTGGTCTGTTGAAAGAGATGGAGTATACTTCCTGAGCACTTGTTCAGCCAAACAGTTATGTGCTACACTTAAAAAAAAGAGATAACAGCTAGTAAAAAACAAGTATGTCTTTAGGCCACATAGATGCCATTTCTTACGTGGTACCTTCTGTTCTAGGAAAATCATGCATCCAATACAGTCTGTTTTTTCTGGGCAAATTGTTTTCCAGAAAAACTGGCCAACCAAGGAAATTAACAGATATTTCCAGATGCAGGGGAGATTTTCAAAAGGCACAAATGACATTTAGGTGCTTAGATGCCAAACTCCCATTGATTTCAATGGGCATAGGAATAGGCCCTCAGTCACTGGAGAACTGCATATTCTGATGACACTATCACTGTTTAATAAATAGTCTGTACATGATATTAGAGACACACTTGGCTTCCAAAGTACTAACAGAAGGTTTTGTGGCTCTTTGAAGGATATATGGAGAGAAGTTTGCCTGCCAGTTCTGTGGAAGACAGATACCATCGGTGCATTAGAAGGAATGTTCTTGGCAACTGAGTGGTGCCCAGACCTCCTTTGTCATCTGCAAAACAGAGACACTTTCAAAACAACTGGCCTTCAATATTCAAATACTGAAACCTAACAACTTTCAGATATACATGATCCATTACCTCCCTTAAGGGCAGTCATATATATTAATATTAAAAATGAAATTGTATTCAAAGTATTGTCCATTAAAATATTCTCACAAAGTATATCAACTGAGTAGTAAGCATAAATTCAAACAAAGAATGCTTTTCTAGCAGTTAAAGTTAACAAATTGCAATGGCTGTAGCATGCCAACAATTATAAAAGCAGAGTGTAAAATGGAACACAAATGAACTGCCCCCCTTTCCCCAAAAGAAAAAAGGTATAGTTCCACTCTCCAAAAAGCCTCCAAATATATCCCACCCTCCAAAATAAATATTTCTTATGAGGTGCACAATAGTGATTCTGCTGATTCAAGAGGGAAGTGTCTTCCTTCCTACTTAACATGGTTTTATAAAAGCCATACATTTTGAACAAAAAATGTACATTGATACCAACTGATCACAGTGACCAATTATGTGCTTATGTAAATCAGAATTCTAGATTAATGAAACACATAAGTACTTAGAAGGTCAACGGATTTATCCAATTTTAAAATGACCATCAGAAAATTCAGTTTTGTCATTTATTGAAAACAACTGTCACAATGACCAACTATCACAATCAAGAATGTAAGAATGTGGCTGTTGCTGGGCATGTATGCTTGAGACACTAGAAGGGCAATAGACTAATTCTACTGTGCCTTAGCACGCCATGGCAAAAGCCGTGCTAATGTGTTAAGGCACAGTAGAATTAGTCTACTGCACATTAGCATCACCTAAAAGACGTATGCTGATGCTACTGTGCAGTAGTGCTGATTATGGCGCATTAAATTAGTGTACCTGTTATTACAGGTACTAAACTTAATGAGCCATACAAATAGGCATTAATGCACATGTAGATATGCCTACAGAGAAGTAGCAGAGAGAGTAAATGTAAATGAGACAGAGTAAATCAGAAAGAAAAGAGATGAAGAGAGGAAGCCCATATACAGTGGACTTCAGTAAACAAAAAATGTGTATAGGTGGTTGGGAAGAGTGGTATTCTGAACATATAAGATGTGCCCAGACTCTGCTGTTTATGTCCTATGTGGGATCATTGTTTTAGAGCCAGATTCACACACTCGATATGGTCTGGACACAGTGGCATGTCTATCTGAATTCAGCTGCAGGATTCAGTCCTTTATTATTTATGTCATGTCCATCAGTGTTTAGGCATTTATTACTGTCTTCAAAACAGAAGTCATATTATAATCTCATTCAAACTGAGGGCTGTCATGATCTTTAAAAGTCAGATGCCTCATTTTAATTAAGATCCTAATTCAAAGCACTTAAGCACCTGCTTAAATCCAATTGACGTCAATGGGACTTTGGCCCATGTTTGCGTGCTTTCATGAATCAAGGCCTATTGTAACTCCCTTTTCCACTTTAAAAGGCATGTCAGAGTCCACAAAATACAGTAGGAGGATTTATTTTCCTTAATAAAACTAAAAATTGGGAAGTTTATGACCTTTCCCAACCTGAGTTTCATGATCAGTGATTTCTGTTTTCAAAAGAGTAAAAGTCATTTCTATTTATAGCAATTCATAAAGGCACACATAAAGTACTATATTATTGACCCTAGAGTCTCATAAATGGAAACAGTTTCTATAGGCAATGGTTCATTAAAATGAGAGCCTAAAATCATATTACTACCAATTGCTACATGACACATACGAAAATCTTCCAGAATTAGGTCTAAAAGACCCATGTAACAACAATGCAAAACAAAATCAACACATGGAGAAATAAATCCATACTTTTATAAGAAATCACAGAGAAGTCTTTAAATACCAGTAATTCAATGGTACAGTTATCTAATCTTAATACTGATTTTCAAAATCATTATATCCATCCACCTTGCATTGAAAGAAAATTACCATATTTATTGTGTAATGTTTTTAATTACAAACAAGTAGTGTTTGAGCCCACTGTATCAGAAGAGAGGCCATCTCTTCCTGACACACAAACAGATAAAAATATTGCCTTCAGCCTTTTCAATTAATGTTTTCCTTTGGGCTAGAACCAAGTATGGACAATGTCAAAGAACAGATACTTGTTTGCTAAAGGAAGCATGGACTGAACAAGGTGGTAAAAGAAGCAAAGTTATAAGAGAAGATGCATTTTTAAAACAGCAAGGAGCGAAACAAATTAACAGGCTCATACCAGACATTTCAATACAAGTGTTCAAAAGATCATCTAATGTTGCAGCTTTCCCAAGTGTATTTGACCCCATTTTCCTTTAGTCGTCGTCAAAAAATTAGAGCCATTTTCACCACACAGAAGAATATCTGTACAGCGAAACAGGCCTTATCTCTTTATGGTTGGTTGCATTCTTAGCTGGACTTCATGGAAAATCTGCAGATAAAAATAAAGAAAAGGAAATTATCATAAGAGGACTGTCCAGAAGCATTATCAGGATAGACTATTTACAATTCAGCACATCCTTTTGTAAACTGATTTTTCCCTCCACACATACACAACACAAAGAACATGAAAGACCCTCACACATTTTCAGTCCATGCTAACTTCTAATAAAGTGTTTCATTATTTGTTCGCTAGTCCAAAATAAATCCACAGAGATGTCAGAAAACACAAACCAGATGTTATGCTAGGACATGACTCATGTACAATGATGCACATTAGTACAGATCATAAGCACATTCTAGAGAACGCATACTAAAGTAAAAAGGAAGAGATTTTCAAAGATATTAATGACAGGGGGTCATCTCCTGTTGAATGATAGTGGGGGCTAAGCACCCAAATGTCTTTTTATGAATCTCTCCCCAGTTGTAGGGACTTTACAAAACACTCCTTGCAATGCCCTTAAAACATGTCTACTTTTAAGGACTACACATGGCTGATTTCAAATTTATAGAAATGTGGCAAGCCTTTTAACAGCTACAATTAAAAAGCAGCAGAGAACCGTATTTGTATCTGCTATAAAATTTCTAGAAACCTATTTTTAAAGTATCTCAATTTTTAAAATATATGTAAGTTTCCTTTAAATTTGTGGTAAATAAATATGTGGTAACCAAAAATTTGTAGCACATTCAACAACTTCGTAAGGAAAGAAACCAGTGGAGGGATTACACTGGCATATGACAGTCAAAGCATTGAGGGAATAAGGGAAGTTTCTTTTAAGTGAGCTTAGTGTAGGTATGCCTTGCATTATGTGGGTTTTGTATATGAAAGTTTGCTCTTATGCAATGACCCTTTTCATACCATAAATTCGTTACATGTGAGGTAAATTAACTCATATGCGATCCGTGTTGTTGAAGCCCACAGTCAGCTGCTTTGTGCAGTGCACTGTGGGAGTGATGCGCACCAAAATACATTCTCCTGTGTGGCTCTGTGCTCCAAACACGTTGTCTACAACACATGTTTCTGTAGTTGCCATCCCTATTATGACAGGGCCCTGTGCTTGTGTGTACTGTCTGGTGTTGGTGAGTGCCAACATTTTCTTGCAAAAGTGGTAGAAATGGGGCTGGGGGTCAGTACAGCCGAGGTCTTGGAACATATCCCTATTTGTTACATTGTAAAGTGGATTCCCTTTATGCAAATTCAAGTTATGTGCTATTTTCCAGGAACACATGTACAGCATAAAGCAAGGGAAACCTGTATAATATGATTTTTGTATTGGGTGAGCAGTAACAATGCAGAACCTTTGCTCTTCTCAGAGTTACACACCCACCATATGCTCCAGACACTCATAGCAACCATAGCTTTGTATCCTCAGGGAAGTTTCTGCACCTCCTTTATTAAAATTATCCCACTAACCTATCTCTGATACACCCTCACATTGCCTTCACTACACAGGTCTGCAGCAAAATGAAGGTGAGACTGTGGCATGCTTAGTCTAGCACACTCAGGCTAGCTTTAATCTAGTTAGCACAGGTAATGGTAGCAATGAAGACATGGAAGCCTGGGGTGCCTATACACATGCTCCAATGTTTTCTAATTAGTATCCAGTTTCATTTTGCTTTTAAGATTTTCACTGTAATACATGGTCAAGATTTACAAAAAAGAATGGGTACCTGAAGTTAAGTTCTTGGCTAAGAACAGAGTCAAAAAGCCACAGACTGAAACAATTCTGTCTTCACAGAGTTCTCTAAGCTGTGTAGATTGAACTGATAAAGAATTTGTATTAAAGAAATCAGTTGAGTTTGATACTATGTTCATCCAGGTCTATCTTAAACTAGTCTTGGCCATTTTGGAAGAGGTTTATGTGCACTGAACTTACAGGTTTAAACCAGTTTCCAATCACTTAACTGGTTTATATATAATATCTGTCCCTAGCTGTTATGGGTGACCTCTAATGAGGGACATAGGTGCTATGCAGCCTATTTGGGGACCAGGTGCCTGAATAGAAACAAGAGCCATGTGTTAGGTGCTTTGGCTCCTATTACATATAGCGGGACACTTCAGAATAGGTACTAAAACAGTGATTCTCAACCACGGTGTTGGATCATCCTGGTATACCCTGAGATCCTTTTCAGGGTGCCATGGAGTGCCGTGCAATATTAGCACTGTTAGGTATGCAAACACTGGCACATGATTCATGAGATAAACCTAGAGTTTTCAAAGTTTGCTGGGGTGATTTGACCGCAGCTGACTTCCTGCTGACTACCTTGGGCAGGGGGTTGGACCCAATGATCTTGCGAAGTCCCTTCCAGCCCTAATATCTATGAAATCTATGAAATAGGAATCAATAATGTCAAATGCATTTTGACTTGTTCTGGTCTTTCTGAGTCCTTTGCAACAGAAGAATACTCTTACTTTTTTGTAGTAAAAAAACAAGTGAAAGTTACGATGATGAGCGAGTCTGACAAGGGGTGCCTTTAATCAGAAATGGTTGAAAACCCCTGATCTAAGAAGAGAAGGCTGAGGGGAGATTTGAAAACAGGCTTCAAATACCAGAAGGGTGATTTTAGAGAGGATGGAGTTAGACTTTTCTTTGTAGCTGTAGGGAATGGAACTAGGAACAACAGCCTCAAACTGCTGCAGAGGCAATTTAGGTTAGTGAGTAGAAAGAACTTTCTGACTATGAGTCGGGACTACCTAAGTCACAGCAAGATAACAGGTTTTTTGTGGCTTGCTCAAGGTGTGCAGAGCCTATTTTGTGGAGGCCCCACCCCTCATCACTGATTGGCAAAGAGCCTCTTCATTCAGTCTTTATCACTACCACTTTCTTTGCCCTGCCCCTCACCGCTGATTGGTAGAGGGTGCCTTCACTCAGTCTACCTCACTACCACTTTTTTTTTGGTTGATTTTGCGGGATATTGAGGCCAATGCCAGATTTCTTGGTGATCTCAGACAAAGCTGTTTTTCCGGGTTTCCATTACATCTATGAAACTGTGATTTAGAGAAGTTCCTGACTATGAGACTGATTAACCATTTGAACAGGCTACCTAGAAAAGTTGTGGAATCTCCATCCCTGGAAATTTTCAAGAACAAGTTAGACAGACACTTGGCTGTCAGGAATGACAGGCTCTTCTACCCTTTTATTCAAAGAACTGAACATGCTCACTCTTTTAAATAGGGCTGGAGGAGGAACCCTCTCTCTATACATCAGTGTAGTATTCAGCCAGGAAGCAGAAAACACAGGTTTTTTTCCCCCCTTCTTAGCCTGAAGGGTTTCAAAGGGGGACCCTTCAAAGGGGACCTGCATCTCCAGTCTCCCATAAAACTGTATTTCCCACCAGGGTCTTGGTAATTCTGGGTGCTCCATTCCTTTTGAAGCCAGGGCACAGTGCAGAAAGGAATGCAGTATTCATGGGCCCAGAGACAGAATACAAGAGGTCTAGTGGTTATTGTACTCAGCTAAGAGAAGTCCTGGCTTCCAATTACTGCTCCCAAAATCATTACTTTATTTGAAGTAAAAAAGTATTGTGGCTATAGAGTACAGCTGCTCCCAGAGTTAGGTGAAATTAGAACATGGCCCTTAAAAGAAATGTATCCTACATTTTAGATTTATTTCCTAAAGTTTTTTTCTAAGTCCCATAATAAGCACCTAAGTCAATTATTGCATCTGGTCTTATGTCTTGAAAATAATTGGGCTTATTTTCCAGGGCCAATCACCACCAACTTGTGCTGATATTTAAAAAAAAATATATCAGGCCACACATTTTTGCATAGGTAAGTCCCTGTATGTTAAAATACTGCTTCAGTTAGGTCTTGCAGGAGCCATTACTGTACATATTCCTTGCTCCAAGAAAGTAGCCAAACAGAACGGTAGGAAAGGAAGGGCTTTGAAAAGCAAGCACTTTTCTGGGTTTTTTTAGTGTTAATTACTTGTTTATCAGTGTTACCAAAGAGGAGAAATAGCAATAGTTAATAGGGGTGTGCGAAGCTTTGGTCACCAATTTGATTCAGAGAAGATTCGACCCAATTCAGAGGCTGAATCGCTGAATCCAAATTGAACTGGGAGACCAAACAAACCCTCTGAACTGATTTGGAGTCTTCGAATCAATTTGGAAAAGTTTTGAAAATTCAGAGATTCTGAAGGCAGTCTTTCAGGGGAATAGAAACTGAGAAGATGGAGGGGAGTGGGGAGGAAAGATTGATATTTGTAGCTGACCAATGACTGTGATCTTTCCCTGAGTCCCCTTCCAATCACAGTGCTCTGGGGGAGGGACAAAGAAACAGCATATAAGCCTCTGCTTGAGGCGCAGTTTCCCAGAAACCCTTGTACCTATCTCCTTGAAACTTGGAAGGCTTCATGGCCTCAGAAGGGGCTACCATGCCTGCTGTTTTCATACTGCTGTGCCTTAACACATACACAAAGTCACACATCATGTGTTTTGCTTGTCTGCACCTTGAGGTGCAGTTTCCCAGAAACCCTTACACCTGTCTCCTTGAAACCTGGCAGCCCTCAGAAGGGGCTACCATCTTGGCTGTTTTCATTTAAATCTGCCAAAAAATGACAAATTTATAGGTATTTCAGTGATTTCCCCATTATAGTCTATGGCTGAATCACCAAATCTCTCTGAATCAGTGCCAAATCTTTGGAAGCCAGTTTGTCCAAACCAATTTGGGACAGTGATGTGAACCTCCAAATTGAATCACTGTCATCTGAATTGGGCTAATCTGAATCAAATAATTCCCTATTCACACAGGCCTAATAACTAATGTCCCCATGTGAAGCTTGATGACATTTTTGTATTATGGCTTTTGCCCACCTAGCAGTACTTTATAGCCATTAAAGGATTTTATCCTCATAACATTTCTTTGAGGTCAGGAAATGCCTTTTCCATCTTTACAGATGAGGAAGTTACTGAGTCACAGGGTAGATTAAGTAATTTGGTCAAGGGGAATGAGCCAGACCTAAATCTAGGCCTTTTGCATCCCAATTCTGTGTGTTCCTATTAGACCAGTTGGGCTAATTGTTTCACTAATGTACCAATATTATTTAATCTGAGGTCCAGGGGCAGATCTGAGGGGGAAGGAAGGGGGGATTCACTGGTGCAGTTATTTTGATTCCCGCTTTGATTCCTGGTCCACTGAGGCTTTAAAGCCAACTGCCTGGGAGGGGTGACCACATTTCTATGTGCTGAGACAGTCAGTCAGTCAACTTCATGAGTCATTGTCATCTCTCTGATTCCTGTTAATCTCTACCTACTCCATAGGTGTTAACAACCCTCCATCCTTTTTAATGGGTTTGATGTTCCACTACTTGATGTCCCTTTCTTTTGCAATGTCACTGTCTGTTAGACATTCCTGGTAATGTCTCTTTTCTATTTTCACAGCCCTGCAGAGTGTTTTTAGCTGTAGCTGAAAACCTTAACTCTGCTGTGATGATATTAACTCAGGTGTAGAAATGATTGACAGTGAAGTGTTAGAGGCACTGTCAATGTGCTCAAGAAGGCTAGATTTTGTTTTATGAATCTGAACTATAATGGGTACAGGATGAATGAGACAATATCTTTTGACTATTTTTGTCTGGTTAGTTGTGGGTTTTTTAACTTTATATATAATCTACTGAATTAGTGCATGTTCCAATAGTTATATTTGTTTTTACTTTGATCTTAAACTGAATAATGTACTGCTAGCCTCCCTGGCATATTAATAAAGCTAGTTTCTCTTTAACTGGAGAAAAATGTGTTGGGTTAAAAGTAATATGTCATAAAATCTGCACCCTCCTTTTCAAAATCCTAGATTCACCCATGCTGAGATTTATTTAAATCACATATTCTCAGAGCATCTAAGTGCTGTACCACAATTGAAAATAGATTTATAGTGTCAGGAACAGCCAAGCACTAAACAGTAGTATGAGTGCTAAATAATTATGAACATTCAAAATTTGGGAGCTTGATCCAAGGAATTCCACAGTTCTAGGACTAAAGCTGCAATCTGTCAAGTGCCTGACCACCTTCAATAGGAATTGGGGGGAAAGTGGGGGAGCTCAGTACCAGGCCCATTATTTGGGCAGAGACTGGAAAGGACTGTTCTATTTATGCAACCCCAAAAGTTACCAGATTGACTTTCCAAAAAGCTAAAACAATTATGGAACAGGAGGAAGAAGGCAGAGATTCAAAAGAACTGGAGGTTATCAGAGACAGTACACCAATAACAGCACAGTGAGTACATTTACACATGCAATTAGCAGGTAACAATAAGCTCTGGCACAGTCTGCACTAGTGTTTATTTCTCTTGGATGCAGCATTTACGTGTGTGCCTGGGACTGCAGCATGTTGAGCTGGGGTGGAGCAGCCCCTCCCCCCCCCGGACTGGAAGGGGGTCTGGGGGTCAGCCCGGTTCAATGTGCTACAGAGGTACTGGCTGGGGTACAAAGGTGTTCCAGTGTAGGGCTAGCCAGCTGGCAGCCCCTTCACTATAGCACCTCCTGTGCCCAGCCAGCCCTGGTCACTCTCTGCCTGTGTGTTTCAGTGCACATAACTACTCAGCTGTAGTATAGTACTTGTCCCAGACAGTACTATACTACACTGGAGTTAATTAATTTACTGTGCACTAATACAAGCACATGTGTAGACAGTAACACTTTACTGCAGAGCTAATTAGTCAGCTCCACAGTAAAGCAGATGTGTAGATGCACCCAGAGTGAATTTTAGTGCCCAATCCAGGATATTAAGGGGGAGGGAGAGCAAGAGGGAGTAAAAGAAAGCACCAGATTTTGATAAAGCTAATAAATAATATTCCAAAAAATGTTGTACCAAGTTATTTATTATTCCCAATAAAAATCTTGGCTAAGGTAGAACTTTGGTTGGAAATGCAATGTGCCAGTCAGGTTCCATTAAAAGCCTATTGATAAACCAATAAAGAATCTGGAAGTTTGGATCTACTGTTTAGCAACAACATTAATACTAACTGTATGGCCTTGCCTGTTCAGAAAGAAAAGTCATCAATAGACACTTTTCACATAATCCATTGCAAATGAAAATGGTTCATATTGTATGCGCATGCTGGGTGTGTCCATATATTCAGGCACGTGCACTTGCAGCAGCTCAAATAGAAGTGGTGCAAATTTGAGATGGAGCTTCCTACCTCCGTGCATGTGCCTGGACATGCACTTTGGTGTGGGGCAAATTGTGTCAACTGGAGCAAAATAACTCTGCCTGCCTCCTCCTAAGACTGCAGCTATGGGGAGCTAGAGGCCGGGGCCAGTACCTGTGCTAGCCCCAGTATAAAAAGCTGCTCTGTGCTGGCCCCAGCAGTATAAAAAGCTGCTCTGGCAAGTAGCTCAGGGCTACTCACTCTCAGGAGCTTCTGGGGCCTGGCTAATTGTATCTGGGGACACTACCTCTTCTGCCAGCCAGACTACTGAAGCAGCCCTGCACCCTCTACCCACTGCAGCAGTCTGGCAGTGGGGGCTACTGCCTGCCTGTGACCTGCTGTCACCTGCAACAGCATGTAGCTCTGAGGCTGCATGCCTGCCAGACCCAGATGGGGACTACATGGCCATCAGAGGCATCTGCACCTCTGGGCCAGCTGCCAGTGGGCTGTGGCTGCAGAGTTGGCCTTTCTGCAGCACTACTGCTATGTGTACCACCACCCAGCCATCTGGGCAGCTATCGCCTTGGAGGTGTTCTTAGTGTGGTGGCCTTTTTTGAACTGTCAAAGCATGCCCTCCTGGCCTCAAGTGGCCAGGAAGTCAGCCACCTCCAGCTCGGTCCCAGGTGCCAGCTCTGAGTAGGTTGCTCTGCGTTGGTCTTGCCATTTGTCTCACTAGCAGAAATTCTGGTGTTTCCTATTTAAAAACTGCAAAATCCCTAATAAAAAAATCCCAAAGTCAGTCTTTAAAATACCCACAAATCCAAGTCCTTCCACAATTAAAACAAAAGACCACTAAACATAAATATATATATATATAGAGAGAGAGAGATCAAATCAGTTGGGCAATGACTTTTGGTTTTTTGGTCATAGAAAAATCAGAGCTGCCCCTACCCCCTTCACTCTCCAGGATGTACAGCACTAAGCAGCACTGATATGCCAGTTCCCTGTCCCTGCCCTTGCTCCATAATCACAACCCACAGCTTATCCCTACCCCAATCCCCTCACTCCTGACCCACAGGACCAGGTATGTGGTTGAGGGGTTTGTGAGGGTAGCTTGGGGGCGTGGGGTTTACAGGTGGATTGTAGGGGGACTGCAGGTGTGGGGAGGCATATGGCGGGGTTGCTCAGGAGGGGTGGGTCCCTTGCCCCGCACAGGGCACAGCCCCTCAACAGGGCTACAGCATCCCCACCATGGGCCCACAGTCGTCCAACAGGGGCCACACACCCTCCCATAGAGGCTACCGCCCCTCCTGCAGGGTCCAAGTGCTCCCTGCCTGGCCTCAGCCCCTGCTCATTCGCCCAGCTCTCCCGATCATTCCCCCACCTGGTCCCAGCCCCCAACCGCTGCCCCGTCCGACCCAGCGTTCCCGCACTCACTGGCTGTAGCAGTGCCTGTCAGGGCTGCTGGGGCCTCAGGGCAGAGCCCCCCGTGTGGCGCAGGGCAGCGGGGGGCAGTGGGGATCTGCTCTAGCTGCCTGGCATCTGTGCTGCCACTGTCATATCATGTGGGTGCGGCCCGGCTCAGTAGGGCACTGCGCACTGTCAGGCAGCTCAGGGCCTCTCAGGCTGAGTGGTGCCGGACCCAGGTGACAGTTGGAGCAGCTCTGAGCTGCCAGACAGCACATGTTGCCCTGCCTATCTGGGCAGCACCCACACAATGTGGCAGCATGGGTGCCAGGTGGCCATGGTTGAGCCCCTCTGGGCCCCGCTGCCCTGCACCACGTGGGGAAGTTATGGCAGGAGGCCCCAAGTGGCCCTGACAGCTGCTGCTGCAGCTGGTGAGTGTGGGCTGTGCAGGGAGGGGGTGGGGCTGGGTGGGGAAGCAATTGGGAGCTGGGCAAATGCGGAAAGAGCTGGGCAACCAAGGGGAGAGCTGGGTCCTGTCATAGTCCCTTCCCCCCTTTTCTGGTCCCCCTACCTCCTACTTACTTGGCAGGAGCCCAGGTTCTTGTCCCTGCAGCCTGCACTGCTGCTTGCCCTGCACGGGCAGGCAATGTGCTTCAGCATGGGGGCAAGGGCCAGCTGTAGAGACACTTTGGCTGGCTACCAGAGCATCTCTGTGGAGGACCTGAGCTTCAGTTGCCTCAGGGCATGGTCCGGGACTGTGCCATGCCCTGCTTTTTTTCCCCAGGGTATTTTTTGATACTTGGATCTCCAGGTATCAAATTTTGACGTCACACTGCAACTATATGCAGCGTGGGGAACATTTTTTTGTGTCTTACAGTGTCTTAAAGGGGTTTGAGCGCTGTCAGAGGCACATGCACACTTGTCTGAATGCACCCACCCACTCACTCCCTTTTCTTCATGACAAAATAGTAATCCTTACTTAGCAAAGCCTAGCATTCTTTGGCAGAAAGTGTGTCCTGCAAGAGTGCAAACACTCCTTTAGAGTTGGAGACGATTCTCTGGGTAATCTGCACATTTAAGCTTTAAAAAAATACAGCATGCTTTGAATTGCCATCTCTTAGTTCATAGGAAACAAAACTGGAAAGTAGAACTGGAAGGGACCTCCTGGGTCAGTGAGTCTAGTCTCCTGTTGTCAAAGGTACCATGTCATATAATCCCTTTCATAAATTTACTGAGCTCCAGCTTAAGTTAGCTCTTTTGCTCTTGCTAATTCCTTTGTAAAACTGTTCTGGAGTCTGATTGCTCTTCTGATTAGGAAACTCCTGCTAATTTTTTATTCTTGACCTTGTTCTTGTGCCAATATTGTCTTTAGTTTGAAATAGTCCTTCTACCGTCCTGATATATTTATAGAGAGCTATCATATTTACTATCAGCCTTTATTTTGCTACGCTAAACAAGCTAAGTTCTTTTAGCCTTCTCTTGTAAGATAGGGTCTCCATTATCCTGATCACCCTAGTAGCCCTTCTTTGCACCTGTTCCAGTTCCAGCATCACAGAGGAAATTTTCCAATGTGCTATTATTTAAAAAAATAGAGATGAGTTCACAAGGGGCAAATGAAATTAACAGTTTAATAGCATCAAAGACCATGAGCTTCCAGAGAGAGGTCAGAGACAAAATCCAAGGAGAAGAGGCTTAGCAGCACAGTTTTATGGTTGAGGCAGTGCTGGCTCCTGCTGTGCCGGTTGTGGCTATCAGCTGCTGCTGTGACAATGACTGTTTTTGTGCCTCTCCATAAAGGTGGTGCCTGGGGCTGCTGCCCTGGCCATCCTCCCTTAGTTATACTATTGCCAAAGAGCCTTCCAGTTTAGTTCTAAGGTGGGCTTGGACTTAACAACATGATCAGGAAGGAGTGAGAGGATAGGCAAGGGCCTTGTACCTCAGTAAGTTCACCTGGTTAGTGTGTATCAGGATACAGAATGTAATATTTTGGCTTTATCAAACAAACAAAAAAATTGGTTAATTGTAGGCTTAGCTGAAGCTACTAGAAAGGAACTGATTCTTAGCTAACACATGCCTGGTGGAGGTAGCAATGCTATGTAAATACCCTTACTGCAATGTTTTGTGACTATCACTTCCAAATTCTTACCAAGTCATTTCAAAGGAGAGAGCAGATTGTAAGTTTTACAGTAAGCCCAGTGCATGTTGGGATGGGACTCTGAGACTTTAGTCAGTGTTCAGTGAATATTCAGGCAGCGCAAACACAATCAGCATACCTCCCTGCCTCACTACTCATTCTCAGCTTTTTTTTAAGGTGTTCCCTGTCAACTGGGACACAACCAATAGTTCTGGGAACTGAGTCATAGTATCAAATGTGCCATGCTTATCTGTTGAAACAACATCATTCTTAGATGGAAGTAGCTATCAACATTTCCAGTGTTGTCCATTTCCAAATTGTTATTTCCAAGACAACAGAAACATCTATGATGATGTATTCAGAGATCAGGAAGTAGTAATAAATTATCATCCCTAGGGGTTTTGGAAATGCAATTAAAATTTGTGTTCTGCAACTATAATGCAGATGTCTTGCTGGTTCTGTTTAAATGAATGTAAAGACAATGAACTCTTGAAAAAACTGGTCATCCCGTAATGGGTGATCACTTCCCTATGTACAAATGCAAGCACACAGAAACATCACAGTATAAAACTAGTGTGTTGTGGCACATGCTTTGATTTTAAAAGTCTTAAATTATGGCTACTTTTAATCAGTAAAGCTAAAATACATCACTTTTGCTGCAAGAGGAGGGGCACACTAGCAGATTTATCTAAAAGTAGTTTTAAAAGGTCAAACAAGAGCCAGCCCTTGGGTGAACATTTCTGTAATGGTTTGAATCTGGATATGTTGGTTACAGGTGGAAGCTGTAAGTAGGTTTAAGAATGTCTGTGCACAGACTTACTTATATTTGTTTAACTAAATAAAATTTAGCCCCACCCTGTCAGTTAAGACAACAAAATTGTCTGTGTAAATTGTTTTCTTGCTAATTAAGGTAGCCTATTTTCCTTCTATGTAAAAATAATAAAGATAGCCACAGGTTAACACTACAACTTTGACATACAAGCATCCCTTTGGGCTTCAGTTCATGCATAAGCTTCTTGTAGGCCAGCACACAAGAGACTCATTCTTTACAAGGATAGGACATGCTTGTGGTTTTCTTTTTTCCCAGTAAATTAGACCTTTCCCCGTCCTCTTCCCCCTGGAAATTGTAACACAACATAAATGAATTCTCCCTGTAACTGCAGCCTCAGCCATATGTGCTACTGGAGGGAAGGACAGAGCTAAATGCCAGCAGATGAACAAGGATGATTTAACAGCAGCAGTATTCAGAAGAGAGCTGAGAAGAAATTAAATATCTCAAGAGAAGTTGCCTTATAAGTACTCTCTATATTACACCTTTTTCCTCTCTTTCATGCTATGACTGTCTGCTACTTTGTGCACAGTGTCTAGCATAATGAGGCCCTGTTCTTAGATCGTGCCTAGGCATCACTACAATAAATATAATTAAAAATAAGAGATTGGAGCACCTGTGCAAGTTGATTCCTGGACCTTTAAGTCTGCAGGGACCAAATGAGCCATCTGTTTGGACCAAAGTTAACACAGGGACTCAGTTGGGCAGTTCACTATTCCAGGAGTTTTTCTCCACAAGCCTTTAACTTAATAACTGTCAGTTCTTAATTACATTATGTGTATTATTTGTTAGTGTACATAACAAATAATGCACGTAAGTCCAATAGAGGTAGATCAAGTTTCTACCTCTATTGGATTTAACTAGCAGAATATTTAAATTAATTCACAGAACATTTAAGAACTAACTGCATTCACAACTGTACCACCCATATCAACTACTCAGACAGCCTCTCAAGT
Organism: Crocodylus porosus; assembly: GCF_001723895.1. Taxonomy (NCBI): domain Eukaryota; kingdom Metazoa; phylum Chordata; order Crocodylia; family Crocodylidae; genus Crocodylus; species Crocodylus porosus. The sequence goes on from NW_017728943.1 coordinate 82,800,750, forward strand.
AACAAAGCTTTATGGCCCATCAGATTCTCCAATGCTACTAAGTTCTGTTCTCTACTTATTGCATTCATAAACAGAGCAACAGCCATGACCAGAAGAGGTATACTTATAACTATACTTAAAACCAGTAGGGGTATACAAAGCAGGCCCTATTTGATTTGGATTTGGATTCGGCCCAAATCACTGTCCCTGATTTGATTCAGCTGAATCCGAATGTGTCTACATACCTCAAGGTACCAGGTGCACCTTGTGACTGCTGTGGTGCTGGGGTGGATGGAGTATCCCATAGGAGTGTGGGGGGCCCTCCATGTGCTCCCCTGGCTTGGCAATTGGCCACAGGGGGATCCCAGGCGCCCCCTCAGCCCAGGAGGCACCTGTCGCTGAACTGGAGAGGTCCAGGGTGGGCCCTAGCATGCTCCCTGGTGGACTCAGAAGTGCTTTTGGTCCACTTCTGGGTCTTTTGGGGAGTGCAAGGGGGGGACCCCCACGCACCCCTGGCTCAGCAACTGGCCACAGGGGGAACCCAGGTGTCCCCCCAGACCCAGGAGGCACCAGTCGCTGAGCTTGGGGGGCTCGGGGGAGGGGTCCCCAGCATGCTCCCTGGAGGACACAGAAGTGGACTAGAAGTGCTGCTGGTCCACTTCCGGGTCTGCTGCTGAGTGCGCTGGGGAGCCCCCTGCACTCCTGTGGGGCATTTCATCTGCCCCAGCATTGCAGGATTCATGAGCCACCTGCTACCTAAAGGTATGTAGAAAAAACATTTAAAGCTGTGTCTATGTCCAAATCGCTGAATCTTTCCAAATCTCTCTGAATTGATTTAGAGGGTTCTGATTTGATTCAGAAAGATTAAAGGGTCCTCTGATTCAATTCAGTGAGGAGATTCAGCTACCAAATCAGGCCGAATCTCTGCTGAATTGAATCAGAGACCGAAGCTTTGCACAGCCCTAATAATCAGGGATCCAGGCTTTCTGTTCACTACAGAAAAATGTGGTAAAACCCAGATTTTCTCCTTTAAGGGAGAAAAACATGGGAAATAGTGCATTTCCCTTGAAGGCTGGCAGAGATCTAATAAACTGATATTTTTGTTCAAATACAGCTTCTGTTTCCTTATTGCCTTCATTATGTCTGCACAGCTATCTCAGTATATAAGTATGCCCCCAGCTAATCCAGATAGCAATATCTTACAAGTCATTCTTGATCTATGCCACAAACTATATCACAGATGTCAAAGCATGAACTTCCATCACCCATGAAGAATGACAGTAAAATATTCTGGGAATGTATTAGGCTTAGAAGGAATCATAATGACAACTGCCATGTTAGTTAACCTTCAAACACAAACATAGAGTTAGTTATCTTCACAGTGGATTGCTCAAAAAATTAATTATTATCATATTGGGCCACTTTTAGTTAATAAACCATGGAGACTAGAAATATTACACATTAAATTGCTTAAAGAGGTAGGATCCCAACCAATCTTGACAACTTCACTATCCAAGTACCATAGAATTGTCACTGCCAAAGCAAAGCTCACTCACTGAGGACATCTAAAGGATATCTAGCTATAATTACTGCAGTGCATACTAGTTTACACAGCTTTTCTACATAAACTTATTTTTTATTTTCTGTGGAATCCGAGATGCTTGCGTTATAGCACAACTCCAGGCCAACAATTCAAGAGTCAGGAAAGACAACAAATATCCCAACCCATGCAATGGAATTGCAAGAGTTAAAAAAGAATCCTTCATAGATTTGAATGTCAAAAGGCATTATTAGATCATCTAGACAAGTGGTCTGTGGACCCCTGAGGGTCCACAGACTATGTCTAAGGGGTTTGCAAAAGAAGACTATGATCAATCAAAAGTATGTGAATAATCACACTTACAATTCAAAGGGGTCCCCACCACCATTCAAAATTTCCAAAGGGATCCACAAATGAAAAAAGGTTGAAAACCTCTGATCTAGACTGACCTGATGATGAATCCGTTCCATACCAAAATTCCCCTGTGATATCAGTTTATGGCCTCTAATGTAGTTACCCTGGAGAGAGACCTGCCCACAACACACGCTTCTGTGATATCCCATTTATTGACCATGGTAGAATAAGCAAGTGCTCTTGGCACATTCACAGATTCTAAAAAAGTTTCCTCATCTCAAAGGACTAAAGAGTGTTAAACACCAATTACTGGCCCACACGCTTGTGCTGTAGCTACTGGGATGAGTCACCTGTGGGAAGTTTAGTATGCATGCAAAACTTTCCAGGTGGGAGGTATAGCATTATCATTTAATAATTTACTTGACATAACATATTGTGAGCTTTGGAAGGGAGGTTTTTCCTGGCATCCAGGTTCTCTGTCGCTGTCAAGAGACAACAGAACTATTTTCTCCAGACAGTTAAATGAGAGAGGAGGAGATTTCAGTGCAAAGTACATTTTACCTTTTTCTGTACCAATTACTTGACCAGATTTCTCTCTCCTGCTGCTTTCTGAATTTTCCCACCTGAAGAACAGTTGCATCTTATGTAATGAGAAGGAAGCTGTCTGTATGTTGGGAGATGGGGTGAGCACATGCCTACTTTGCCTCTTAAGCCCAATTACACCTCTGATTCTATCTCTGAAGCTGACATTAATCTCAGGTACATCTAGGAAAGCTCACATTAATCTTGGGCCTCTGGCTGTAGGGAAAGTAGCTTTATTACTAACCTTTAAACTCTGTGTTTTCTTTCTTATCTCCTGTGGCTCTCTGTAGTGCATACAGCAAGCTCAGAAAAACACTTTGCCTACACATACAGAATGTAGTAGTGCTTTTACAATGCAAAATGCTTACCAGGGCAGATGTTTTGTGTGTGGAAGGTGGCAAGGAGGCAGAGGCAGCAAGAAACTAGGAGACTTAAGCAGTAAGAAGTAGTGTTGTGCGAAGCTTTGGTCCCTGATTCGATCCAGCAGAGATTCGACCCAATTCGGTGGCTGAATCTCCAAATCTGAATCGAAACAGAGGACCCTTTAATCTCTCTGAATCGAATCAGAACCCTCCGAATTGATTCAGAGAGATTCAGAAAGATTGGGACATAGACACAGCTTCAAGTGTTTTTTCTACATACCTCTAGGTATCAAGCAGCTCGTGAATGCTGCAATGCTGGAGTGCATGGAACGTCCCATAGGAGTGCGGGGGGCTTCCCAACACACTTGGCAGCAGAAACACTCCAGTCCACTTCTGGGTCCACCGGAGAACATGCTGAGGGCCCCCCCCCCAGCCCTCCTGGCTTGGTGACTGGTGCCTCCTAGGTCTGGGGGGGGGCATCTGGATTCCCCACAAAGCCGACTGCTGAGCTGGGGGGACGTAGGGGGGCTCCCCTGTGCGCTCCCCAGCAGACCTGGAAGTGTCACTTCTGAGTTTGCTGCCGAGCACATGGAGGACCCACCTTGAACTCCTGTGGGACACTCCATGCACCCCAGCATCGCAGCTTTCACAAGCTATGCCTGGTACCTCAAGGCACGTAGAAAAAACTTTTAAACTTGTGCCTGTGTCCAAATCGCTGATTCTCCGAATCAACATTAAATCTTCAGATTTGGGTTTGGCTGAACTGAAGCAGGGACAGTGATCCGAATCAACAAATTGAATCACTGTCCCTGATTCAGGCTGAATCCAAATCCAAATCAAATAGGGCCTGCTCTGCACACGCCTAGTAAGAAACAATGTGCCTGAAAAAAGGTAGAGGGTGGTCTAGAGGTAGAGGGTAAAGGTTGCATAGCAGAATAGTTAAGCATGGGAAAGGTATTTTGAGGGCACCTTGGCCCATACCATTGATGGCTCTAGCTAATGGCTCACATCAGTGTTGTGAGACATATGACAAGTTTTGAATTGGATGGTAAATCTCATACACTGGCCAAAATGTATGATAATTCAGGGAGATCGAGAGAGTCCTTGCATTTAAGAGGAAGTTTTGATGATTAATCCATTTTCCATCTTTAGATGATCTTAACACTGTCTTTGTGTTTTCCCTTCTGCACACAGACTCACAGACACATGGCACATGTAAGTGTGCTTCTAAAGACAAGTGTGTAACAGCAGAGGACAGCAATTCTGGAATGGAATTTGACTGAGCTATTAAAGTCCTAAGAAGTGACAGGGCATGAAATGAGCAAAATATTTGCTATTTAAGGTAACATGATTGCATATTAAGGATAACAAAAATCATGTTAACATATTCTTATATGTTTGTGGTTCACAATGTATTTTTTTGTTAAGTACCACAATTTTAAAGATCCAGTACAAGATTTCCATTTTTCAAATCTGACAACTCTGCCTCTGGTGCAACTGCTATTTCCTTATAGATATGCTAATAAATTCCCAAGCAGGAGGGGAGCAGAGACCAGGTATTGATGACCAATACATGGAACTCTGCACTTCCTGGCTGCAACTTTCCACTTGTCTGAGATCAGTCATTTGTTAAGGGGTCAGTACAAGTTAAAATTATGTCTGAGATGAGAGAGGTTGTGGCACGTGACATCTGGTAGATCTGTTGTGTGATCGTTGGCATTAATGCAAATTCACATGAGTGTGCAGTGGGTAACTCCTACAGAAGTTTGCACTTTTGCAAAGTCAGCATTTTGCATTTACACAAAACATTGCTGACTCTTTGGCTGCAAACAGACACCACATTTAGCCCAGGATAAACCATTTTATCCTGGTTCAAAGTGCATTTGTACAGATGTCTATGTCTGCTGCCCTGGGAAAATTCCTAAAAAAGTTTCCCAGATAAGAGATAGTAGCAGTTTTTTCCAGTTTATTACAAAGTATGCTTGTACAGTTATCCTTGGATTGCACCATTGAATCAATGGCAGAAAAGTGGCACTGCATTTAGTCACTTGCTAAACTCTCACTAGAAGAATGATGTACATGCCAATCCCAGGATATTTTTATTCTGGGATAAACACAGGCATTTATTATCTAGGGACAAATGCAATTATCTGTTTCTAGCTTTGATTCCTATGTGAGCAGGCCCAACAGGAAAGCTGGCAAAATCATATATGAACTGAAACTGGAAGAGCTCCACCCACTGCCTCTGATAAATCTGACTCAAGCTGGATATCGAAATACATGAAGAGTTTTCCTTCCTTACAGCTAGTCTATTTTTTGTGCAAGCTTCCCCAGGGAAGGAGAATTAAACAATGGCAGGGTCACAGTTTCTCAGTGATACAGGGAAAATGGTTAAAATAATCCTGTATACAATGGGCTTTTCAAACCAAACATTTCAGATGTCCTTCAAATATTAATTCAGACCTGGAGAAAAGGGCATTATTTGTGATGAAGCAGTGGTGACACTGTACTTTTTTCTTCATCAGTTTGCTTGATCAGATTAGGCACATATATTTTACTTTGCTGCCTTGTAAAGGCAAGTCAGCTGATTATAAGCCCCATTTCTTTGGTAAACAGCCTGTTATAGGAGACAAACTGACCAATACAATAACCTAGAGGCTAGACAGTGGATATACAGATACTGCTACAGCACAAATGTGAAGACACAATCAATACAGTTTCTTCTTTCTGTCTTGTAAAAAATAAAGATATATATTTGGGTGAATGGCACAAAAGAGGGAGGGTTTTGCATTTTTAAAAGAAGGAAATCCCCACTGAAAGAAGGAAGAAGACTTTCTATAAACATTGTTTATAGAAAAGTACTTCAATACAGAATACAATAAGCAAGAAGTTTGCCCAACTTTAGTTCTGTCTGTTGGAGTATGCTTTCCTACAGCAGTTGCTTAACAAATTCTATATGGACACTAAGCCAGTTTTATGAAAATAACAGAATCCACTGCTGTAATAGACTTAATCAGAATACGCAGTATCATTATGCTACTCTCTGCATTTCACTAGAAGTCTATACATTTAACAGGGCGAGAGGAGAATACAATATTCACAGCCCAAACTATATTTTCTGCTGTAAAACCCATTGGTGAGGCCATTAGAGGATGCAGATGTGACAATTTTCACCTGATCTGGCCCAGAAAGTGGTCTACAGCAATGACCAAACACAAGAGCACAGCTGTAGACCACTTTAAAAGGGCCTGATCCTGTGAGAATCTGAACCCTCCTTGTATGAGGGTTCAGATGAAGGCGCTCCAAAACAGAGCACCTTCATTAATTTCTGTCTGGGCATACCAGGAGCAGTGCTCGGCTGACACAACTCAGTTCTGCTCCCTGCGCTGTTTTCAGAATGGGAGGGGGGAAAGGGAGTGGCGGGAGATTGTTCTGGGGTTTGCCCAGCCGGTGCTGGAGGGTGGGTAGAATGCAGCCCCCCAATGTGGGGGGGCCTCCAATCCCTCTGCTTCCCAACTCCAGCTGGCTGGGGCACCCCCAGAATGAGCTCCCTCCCCTGAATTCTCCCTCCTGCCATCCACACAGAGCACCGGGGTGGAGCTTGGGGAAGGATATTGCAGAGATGTAGCCTTTGCGGAGACACAGCTCCAAATTGGAACTAAACCGCCACCCTCCCAGCTCAAAAGCTCAGGAGGATTGATCTAACTCATGGGGCTTTCTGTGAAGCACCATGAGTTTGATTAGGGAGCTGCATTTCTGTTTGCACCCATAGATGCATCTTCAGTGCAGATTCTACACCTGGAATAGTCTTTTAAGGCACAGACAGAAGTGACAATATTCACCTGATCTAGCTCCTGAACGCGCTCTATAGCTATGACCAAACAAAATGCATGGCTGCAGACCACTTTAACAGGGCCTGATCCCACGACAATCTGAACCATCATTGCATGAGAGTTTAGATGAAGATACTTCAAAATGGAGTGCCTTCAGTAAGTTGTGTCTGCATGTGCTGGGAGCAGGGCTGGGCTGGCACAACTCAGTCCTGCTCCCAGAGCTGTCTTCAGAATGGGAAGGGGGAAAGGGAGTGCAGGGAGTTTGGTCTGGGATTTTTTCAGCCGGTTCTGGAGGGTGACACGGGTAGATTAGACCCCCCCCGCCCCTCCAAGCTGGGCTCTACTTCCTTTCCCCCCTTCCAGTCTCAGGTGCTGGGAGCAGGTAGGGGCATTGCTACAGGAGAGCAGCAGCTGGTCTAAACAACAGCTTGATTCCCCAACCCTCGGGACCAACACCTTCTTAGCAAGCCAGGAAACAATGCCCACCCCATAGATCCTGCTGACACAAATGTAATGTGGTTGTTTTTCGGGGCTGTGCCTGGGGTGCTTTCAGGGTCTCAGTCTTAGGCGTGTTCCAGAGGGTGGTATTGGGTGTGCCTGACTCCCCTCCCACAGCAAGCACATATTTGTTCAATGTGCAGTGCTTATGGAATAGGCAGTAACATAAGTAAGGAGGGCAACTAGGGCAGTAGCCCCAGGACCCACCTTTGGGGGTCAGGCAAAAATAGCTACTGCTGCATTTGTTGGCTGGCTGCATGCTGCTGCAAGCATTGAAGTGGCTCAGGAGGTGGACCTGCCCTGTTATGCCTCGAGCAGTTTTGGGATTGCCATGGGGATGGTACAGACATATCTTTAATCATTACTCTGTTTTTAATGTATCAGTGTTTCACATTCCACTAAGGATCTGTGTGCTCCTCACCCCTCAAGTTAATATATTGCCATGTAACTTGAGATAGGTAACACCTTTTTAGAGGCTGGGTTGGGCCCTCCTCAGACACTGGTAGCTTGGTACACATCTCATGCATAAGCCTAACTAATCATTGCAGGTTGATTGCAGGTTGAAACTAATCATTTCCTCATGAGTGTGGGAGAAACTCAGTGTTTGGTAATGGATTTTGCCCTCCACCTTAGCATGTGATTCAGGAGTTTTCTGAAGAACTCCTTTGTTCTGACAGCATTTTGCTAGGGGTAACTGGGAAACCTATCATATTTACTGTTGCATGATAACCTGACAGTATCCCAGGCAGAGCAAATCTCAGGTGAAAAGAGTGTTCAGGTTAGAAAATGAAATTAAAGTGTGGGTGATGAGGGGGTGGCCTTGATTTAGAAACCATGGGAAAGATTTCCCCTGCCGCCTCCAAAAAAGTAATTAAAAAAAAGAAGAGTTCAGGGCCAGGCTTTCAAGTATTGAGCTTGTTTTAGTGTGGCCTGATTTTCAAAAAAGCCTCAGTCCCATTCAGGCATAGGAATAAACTATACCTTTACAAGCAGACTGGCATTACTGTGCCCATATGAGGGACTGCATGGGTTTATATCAGTACAAACTGTATGTGTAGACCAGCCTAAGGGACAGATGTTTAAAAGTGGCCATCAGGCAGCAGTTTCCATTGGGATGCTTGGGCTAGGGACAGAAATTGCATATAAACGGTATAAATTATTGGAAATCAGTTCAAATCTGTAATACAACAGAAGTTTAGTGCACATAAATTGCTTTTAAAATGTCCAAAACTGGTTTAAGATAAACCTGGATGGATGTAGTATTAGACCTAACTGATTTAGGTTAAATCGGTTTACTGAACTTCTGTCCCAGGTCCTCTTCAGATTCAAGTAAGCTCAGTTCCCCAGCATCCCAGGTTTCTTTGCACTTCCCCCCACAAACCCCTCCCTTGCAGGGTGGGTGGGCTAGCCTTGGCCCAAGCTATAGCTCTAGTGCCCCGCAGCTTCTGACCTGAACCACTGCAGGCATGTGGCTGCATTTCCAGAAACAAAAGTGAATCTCTGTTCACTTGCTTATCGGTTCAATCTATGCAGCTTAGACTAACCTGTGATGACTGAATTGACTCAACCTAAGGCTTTTTGACTGCCTATATGTAGCCTTGATGGTCACGTTTTAGAAGTGCTCTCATCCATCATGCATATTTTATTTGAAAATCACGTCTCTTACTTAGGGCCCAAAGGGAAGCTGTCAGCTACATAAAGGTTATAGGTATCTCAGTCCAAAATTGCAGTCCTCAAACCATTCCCCCAGATTATTCAGTGCCTAACACTGGCGGTATCTACAATTTGTAGGCATCTCAGTTTTCACAGTAAAATTCCTCTGGTGTGTCAAGTTCTTCTGGATATGCTCAACAGCACCTCAGTTTTGATAAGGCAGACCTTTGCCTATAAAGCTTGCTCTGTTTGGATGTACTCAGAATATGCTGTATGCATCAGGTTCTGCACAAAACGGAACACTACCTCCCCAACACCTTTCTCCCGCCCCACCTTCCAGAGCTCCTGAGTCTGCACTGGCCCTCAGTAACTTCCCAGGCACATTTCAAGCTGCTGGTTTTGACTGAAAGGCCCAAAGAGGTCTGGGCCCTATGTATGTAAGGGACTGCCTTTTCCCTTATGCACCATTGTGACCCCTAAGGTCAGCCCAAGAACAACCTCCTAGTAGTACCATCAGTTTGCCAAGTTCACTTGGTGAAATCGGTGGCAGGTTGTTCTCAGTAGTCACTCCTCAGCTTTGGAACTCCCTCTCCCTTGAGACCTATCTGAACACAAACCTGGACATCCCTCCGAAGCTCTGTAAGACCTTCCTATGTGGGCAGGCATTTAGCAAGCCAGACTAGGCTAGGATACCATTTAGCAAGCTTTTGTTTCTTGTTCTAGTCCACTTGGTTTTCTATGTTGTTTCTGCCTGTACTGAGCCTTTGTTGGGAAGGGCAGCATGTAGTCTAGTAAATAAATAATACCTCAGTGGTTAGGGCTGTGATATGGAAGACCTGGATTAATTTCCCTCTGTTGTCACAGGGGACTCAAAGTCCCACCACCTACCTCTCAGGAGAAGGGTGTAACCCCCAGGTACTAGGGATACAGCTTGCTGCCTCTCCTGTTGGACCAGTTGTACAGAGTAATTACATCTTCACTGAGCTTCAGAAAAACTGGAGTGAGCAGGGACTGGATGCTAGGGATCCTCAGGAGGACTGTGCACTACCTCAGAAATTTGGCAGAGGAGAGCGTGTCTGTGTTACAATGAGCAAGACCTCTTTGGCTGAGGAGGATAAACATTGGTCCCATATCCAGAGCCAGCCTTAGATGTGGGGATGTGGGTGACCACTCAGGGTGCCATGGGCAGGAGGGCACCACAAACACACACACACACACACACACACACACGGTCACTGTGAACAGCAGGGAGTGGTGCCAGTCTGGGGCATTGCTCCGGGCCTTGTGCAATGCTGGGGTGGAAGGATGGAGCGGGTTTCAGCAAAAAGGGCCAGGGCAGGGTGGCACATGCAGGGAGCCCTGGGCTGGGGCCAGCAGCCTGTGGAGGGGATCAGGAGAGGGCCTGGAGGGCTCTTGTAATGTCTGCAGGGTGTCCAAGGCCCAGTGCCAGCACTCGCTGGCCACTCATTGCAGGCTCCAGCTCCCTCTGCCTCAGCTCCATGGGGCTGTAGCCAGTGGCCCCTTGCCAAGACAGGCATCCTGCCCAGCTCCCCAGCTTGTCAGACAGAGCACAGGTGACTTTAGGAGGGGCATCGGAGGGAGGGAGTAGGCAGGGCACCAAAGTACAAGTTTGTCCAGGGCTCCGTTTTCTCTAAGGCTGGCTCTGCCCTTATGGAAAGCACCCGATGAGCAATGTATCATTTACTGGTTACTCTGATTCAGATTGGATATCAGGATATTACTAAAACCACTAGAAATACACTACTGCTGGAACTAAATGACCTGTGCCCCAGTCCTTCAGATGTTTTCATATGAAATTAATTCCATTGCATTCTGTGGGACTAAATGGGTGCATTAAATTCAACTTTCTTTTTTTTCCCTTAATGAAATCTGGAAGCCTCAGGGGATCTATTGAATCCAACAACTGGAGTTAAAAAAAACAAAAAACAAACACACTCCGAAACAGGTGAGCCAGCCACAAACAGAATTGCCAACAGTGCTATGGCTTGGTAGGGATGAGCATTGGCTTGTCTACCTAACTAGTGAAAGTCACCTGCAGATGAGAGTTGTGCTTTTTGGTGAGTGACTCTAATTGAGGCTCACGTATAGGAGTGGCTATTATTCTGATTAAGGAGATTCAAATTACTGAGCTGAGAGATCTGGTTGACAGAAAGCCATTTCTTTGTATGCAATGTACCAGATGGCTAAGAATGTGGGAATATGGCAAATGGTAACCAGTCGCTTAAGACCCATAGATCAGAGCAAGTCACTCACAGCATCTGTTTAGCAGTCTAGCAGCCAGAATGAGGTATGAGAAATTCATCATGGTCCTCTGAAGGTATATATTTTTAATGCTGCTGATACATTTAGAATATGAAAGTAAGCAGAAAATACCCATGGCATGCCAAAACACAACCAGTAACTCTCTTTGCCTCTAAAAACTGATTTCCTCACTGAAAATCAACCTGTTTATAATAATGGGTGCTCTCTCTCTCTCTAGCTGAACAGGAGATCCATGTTTCGCAAAGCCTAGGTGGGAGCTGCCATTTCACATATTTCTTGTCGCTTCTGTGCTCTTTTCTCTCCTTTCTCATCCATTTGGCCACTGTTTCACATGTGAATTGCCACCTTTTACCACAGGGATTTCCAGGAGAAGCAGCTGTAGTATAATTAAAAGCAAGGAGGCTGATGTCAAGTTCTACACTGGCATATACTGCTATAGAGTTGGACGTGAGCAAGGGCCCTTGATGCCCAGAAGCCTGCCCAACAGCTCTCCCAATTCTATGTTGGTCCAGTAAAAGATACCACAAAAAAATCCTTGCTTCTCAGGTTAAACCCAGTGCTGGGGCTGCCACCAATATTTCTGAACCACCAATATCAAACTCATGCTAATTTACAATGAAGTTGTTGCCTGTGATGTAGTAGAAACCAAACACACTAAGTCTGGACCAGTATAGTTCAAACAGTGGCTAAAAAGTCTGGCTGATTCATTAGACTTTTAAAGATTCTTTCCTCTTTTGTGAAATTTTATATACTCCATGAAAAGAAAATGTATAAATAATAAACTATAAATGGGAGAGTACAGTGTAGAAAGTGCCCTGAAAAGCCTAAAGCACCAGGATCTATCATTGACCTCCTGTGGGTGACCTTGGGGAAGCCCTGCCACCTCACCTGGTTTCCTTTCTCATGCTCTGTTGCATGGTCCATTTAGAAAATGAGATCTTGGGAACAAGGTTTGGCTTCCACTTTGCATATATAAAACAAATAGGATGGTGAGGCTCTGATCCTGATGTACTACTGTACTACTAAAAGAAAGGCAAAATGGGTATGGTGCTGTTTGTGGGTGTATATGCATGTCACTGGTGCTTGCCTTCTGACTTCTAAATGAAACAGGCCATTAATTTAAAATCAAAGTCTCTGTTTGCTGTTTGTATTATCTGACAGGGCCAAGAAGAGCCAAGCTCAAGAACCAATATACCCACAGATCCCTCTCTCTGATTTTGTTGGCCTTGTTCAATGTTGCATTTGTCTCTCTACATGTAAAAAGCAGGTAGAAGCTGGTTATAGAATGTAGAACAGAGCTTGATCTGAATTAAAGAAAAAACAAAAGCCCTTGGGGTAGGTTCTTAATCTTCCAGCCCTTTTGAAAACTTGTCTAATTTTATCCCAGCCATGCAGCTGGTCCAATAAAAGATATCACCCATAGAAGTCCTTGCCTCTTGCATAATTCCTGGACCATCACAACTACAATATCACTCCAACTACAATATTACTCCAACATTAGCTTCAAGAGGAAATTCTAGATTTGCTTAATTATGCCTTACATCAGGATTTGGCTATTGTGTTCTTCTGTTTTATGAATTCAGTGCCTTAAATATAGGGGTATTTTTCTAACATTTACTTACAGCCTGATCTTTAAGAGTTATACAGCCATAGATGTGATTAGTAACAGGGCCTGAGGTCTGGAACCTCTTGAATTTCCAAGAATGCTATTGATTGCAAACTCGAAAAAGGTCTATATTCTTATGAAAGTTTTTAAAAAGAATCTTTAAATACTTAGCTTATTTATTTTTGCTAACCCAGCATTGCAGCTTTGCAGAATGATTGTACAAATGAAAACTTCACCAGTTATATTGCTGTGTTTCGTTGATTAAAATAAGGGGCTCAGCAGAAAAGATAGCTGTTGTATTCAACAGTGAGAAATCACTGGAGCCATTATACAGTAATGCAGATCCATTAGCAAAGGAGCAATTTTTCATAAATTGTTTTGAGGCCATGAACAGTAGCTTGTAGTAAGACCTGGACAGCTTGGAAAAAACCACTCCCCTCCTTACAGTATGTTCAAATCTAGTTTCCTCTCTTTATTCTGGGAATTCCTGGGAGTGTCCCACTTACAATGATATTTTTAAGTAAAGAGCGAGGTTGGCAAAATTGTATTTACTCTTCAGTTATTTGCTTTAAAGCAGCAATGTGGCCAACTGGAGAATTAGAAAGGCAACACAGTTAATTCATGTTTGATTAGAGTGTAGCCTTTTGTTTTAAAATGACTTACTAAAATGATTTCTGAACTCCTTTCTTCCTGAAGGGTAATGGGAAAATCTTTTAATGGGAAACTGCTAAAATCCTATGAAATGTGGCCATGTGGAAGGTGGACAGGAATGTTCATCCAGTTAATAGAACCTGAATCTACTAATCCATAAAGCAGTTCCAGTTCCTGCGAAGTAACACCACTGTTGTTCCTGAATTACTACTATGGAACCAACAAAAGGCTCCATAATGAGCAATCTCTGTGAGGCACTGAGTCTCTGTAACTTGTGGTCTGATTAGTGGGAGATGCAGGAGCTCAGACCAGGAAAAGGCCTTGTATATCTTGGTCATGCAAAGCCATAAAGTATACAATTTCGTGTACATGAATATCCCCTTGATTTGAGGGAAGCCAGTGAGACCAGGAGGGGGCAACCTGAAAGTTTCTACAAGGATCTTAGATAAAAAGACTCTCTAGTACAAAGAATGTACTTTCTAGCTCTCTGTAAAGCACCATGCACACTCATGGCGCACTGGTAATATTAACAGTAGCTATCATCACAGTTATGGAAACATTAACAGGCAACGAGGCTCAAAGACATCAGACTGAACAAAAACCAAATAGACTGACAAGCTCCAATATCCTCTCACTCTTCAAAGCACATTGCCCTTACCAAATAATAACCAACAAAAACAAGGATAGCGAGACACAGTAGCAGCCTGAAGAACTCTGGGTGGTGTTCCTCAGGTATTTCTTGTTTTCTGGTAAAGGACTTGAATTTCCATCAGTCATTTTAACACTATTTAAAATTAAAGGATAAAAGCTGCAATCACTTTGACATATAATTCACCTTTATTAAATTAAGTAACACTGATTGTCCTCACATTTCCTATTCAAAGCAAAGCAAAAAACTCTAATTTCTTAAGTCTGTAAAATCTAGGTAACCTTAACAGTAAACATAGGTATCATGGAAGATTTCCTAAGACAACAGTGAGTTCCCATCCCTATTTATCTGATAGATGAAAACAGTCACTTCATCATCCTGTTTTCAGAAATAGTCCCCAATACCTACAGTTTGGCTCCACATTGTGTAGTTATACCATTTTCACCAGGTAAGTCACCAATGTCTTATGAAGAGCCCCATTTAGGTTATTTTGACTGCTCAGTGAGGCCTCCAAGGTGATTAAATTTGGCCACATAGAGTATTCCTATAAAAAGAGCACTATCCAGCTAGCAGTGTACACCATGTTCCAGAGGATTGATTAAAGGCACTCTTTAGAAAATGTCAGCACTTAGATTTCACTTGTTTTTTACAGAAAAAATAATTGAGCAATTCTCTTGTTGCAAAGAATCAGAAAGACCAGAACAGGTCAAAATGTTTTTGGCATTATGGTTTTGGCATTATGGTTTCCTATTTGAAATCTCTGGATTTATCTTGTGAATCATGTGTGGGTGTTTGCACACCTACCAGTGCTAATATTGCATGGCACTCCATGGCACCTTAAAAGGAACTCAGGACACCTGACGTTGCCATAGCACCTGTATTAAGAGTCACTGTTTTAGGGACTTCCCAGGCTGCTCTGGACTTCTGTGGATGTCTGCAACCCTTGGGAAGTCCCTAGGTTGCTCTAGGGCATCAGGCACACATCACAGAGTGATCTCCAGTGTCAGAACAGCCTTGAGAGTCCTGAGTTATGGAGTGAAGAAGCTCTAGAGCAACCTAGAAACTCGGACAGCCCTGATCCCAGCTGCAGTTCTAAGGCAGGGGCTTTCAACCTTTTTCGATCAGTGTACCCCCGGTGGCCAGACACAGAGCAGCGTACTCTTGGTGGCCAGACATGGAGTAGGGGGGATGACTCCTGGCCAGACATGGAGGAGCATGTGAGCTTTCCCCACCCCCTGCATTCGGCCGACTGGGTGGTGCCTGCATGGCAGCGCGGGAAAGTGTGTAGCCTCACTCCATCCGCGCCCACCTGTGTGTACCTGCTGGGGCCTTCTCAAGTACCGCTGGGGGTACATGTACCCCCAGTTGACAACCCCTGTTCTAAGGCATGCCAGGTTCCTGGATTTGTCATAGGGAGTCCTGAAAACCTCAGGTCCATGAGCCAGGAAATCCTGGGATCCCCCAGGACTTCTCTCTCAACTCGGTGATAGGGAACTTAGAAGCCACACCTGCACGAACCTGGGTTCTCAGGGTTTCATGGCATGGAGAAAGAAACCAAGCTCTAGCTACCGATAGAGCTCCCAGGACTTCTAGGTTTCCAGTTTCATGGAGTCCCTAACCCTGGAGCTCTCGTGTGACAGGACGGCTCCAGGGCCTTGGACCCACGGAGCTCAATCTCATGAACATGCAGGAGACCGAGATCATTTTTGCTGGCCAGTGCTTGTGTTTTAGTGACAATTTGTTGGAAAATGGCATATTTCTGTAAAACCTTTCAACAAATCATCATTCTCCACTGAAATTTTCAGTTAGCTCTACGTGGACTCCTCACAGCTCTAATTACAACCAATAACATGCTACTGGCAAAGCGACAACCTGTAGTTTAAAAGATAAAAAAAATCAGAGCTGAATAAACAAATAAAACTTCTCTCTCTATGCAAATCAATATCACTGCCCCTGCTGCCCTAACTGCCCCTGCTGACAGTTATCCAATCAGAATTGTTATATTCATCTTTGCAAGATGATAGTAATGGTTCAAAAAAAAAAAAAGAAAAGAAAAAGAAAAAAAGTTCACAACCTTTTGGTGTTCTTACTTGATCGGTCTCTGAGAGTTGTGCCTTCTGACTTGCTATACAACAGTTTGGACAGGACTCCACAGCTCTTTACCTCCAGCTTTTTTTTTACCTTCTTCTGAAGCAAATAATACAGGCCAGCACTCAAAGCAGGCTACCCAGTTGAACCACCAATTAAGTTGTTACAACACAGCAACTCCTGTCTCACTCCAAAATAACTACTATGCTCATTATTATATAGAAAGTGCATGGATGCATGAAACAAGAAAGAAATGCAACCCTCTGGAAATAAAATGGATTCAGAAGGCCAGATATATTTAGAAGACTTGGTCCACCTTATGCTTTTTTCCTTCTTCTGTATTTCCCTATTTCTATTTTTTCTTTAAAAAAAAAGTCCCATCTCATTCATCTTAAAAAACAGAGAGTAACCTCAGTCAAAAGCATCTCTGTAAAGTTATTTGCAGTTCTGCAAGGAAGCCTTCATAGATCTTCAACATTAGTATCGTTAAGTCAAATTACAGTACTCTTGACTTGTTCCCTAATGTACGTAATAGCTCTGCTTATAGCTCTATAGAAAACAGAAAACACACATACACACCATAACACACACACCACAACAACCTTTCAAAATCATCCTGGTAAATACACTTTTTCCCTGCTAGAACTAAGACAAAACACAATGCCCAATTTATTCTTGCAACACAGAAAACAATGTTGTTACTAATGATGGGTCAGAAAAACAGTCATTCTGAACACAAATGACTGTTTATCAATGAGGTGACAAACATACACCCTCTCCCCCCGATGTGCTTTTGCAAGAGGTTGAAAATGAAAATAGGAAAGCACTGGCAGTTAAAAAACAAAACAAAAAAAAAATCACTTACTGTAGTTGGTCCTGCAGAGGTATTCAACACAAACATCACCCTGCCTTGTCCAGCTGCCAAGTGCTAAAGCATGAAATGAGCAGCTGTTTCCTTCAAGCTGGGGCTGTGTGTCTTAACTAGTCACATGCCCCTTCTGATAAATCTCACTGCTGTGCCAGGAGGTCAGAATCTGAAGATCATTATTCCCCTTATTAGAAAAATCTTTTCATAACAGCAGCCTTTGCTAAAGCATTTGACTGGAACATGGAGCAACGTGTTCCATAACTTTTAATAAATGATAAACACCAAACAGTAGATAAGTTTGAATCTGGAATGAGGGCAGCTGAAATGGAAAGTTAAACACATTCCCATTGATTGTTTGTCATCTGACATACTACTGTATTTTAATTTGGCCTAAATGCTGGTAGTGGGACAATTCAAAGGCTGCATATCACTAATATCTTCTTCAAAAACATGCTACACCTGCCTTCCAAAGACCATGGAAAATGTGAGAGTTGGTTTGGGAACAGCTAGATTTGGAGGGCAGTATAGTAACTTTGTTGCTCTGGGAACAAAGTAATAGGTGCTTTATTAACTTTGTCGATAGACTTTATGATGGTTTAGTATGTCTATTATACATAGCACTGAGGTAGGGTCCCCTTGCACTTGGTGGTTCACAAACGCATAGTGACAGACATGCCCCAAAGAACCTACCATGTAAATAAAGGAGAGAGAAAAACAATGGGGGAGAGGAAACATCATTATCCTCTTTTTATGGAGAGGCACTGAAGTCCAGGAAAGCTGAGGGATTTTCAAAAGAATATCAGGGAACTATGCACCCAAACCCTACTGTACTTTGGTGGGAGTTGAGCACCTAACTCCCTTACAGTTGATTGGATATCATGGCTGAGGGGCAAGACTAGTAAAGGCCTTCTGATGCCTGGATATGTAGATGGACACTTTCTGGAGATTTCAGAAGAACCTATGTGCTTAACTCCTAGTGTGGCCTTTGGTGGAAGAAAGGGAAAACAAACCAAACCAAAACAAAACTTGGCTTAAAATTATTTTTTCATTTACAACATAATGCAGAAAAAGGTTCTGATATAATATCATAATTCACATACAATGGGAGGCAGCGTTAGGGCTAACTGTTCTGCAGAGACATGGTTTTACAGAGGTCCGGATGTAAAACCAAATCTTCCCATTTCCTCTAGATACCTGGGCCAATCAGATGGGAAGGGCGGCATTAACCCTTTTATTTTGTTGTTCCCTTTGATCCTGGGTGACTCTGTGTCAGCTCATTCCCTGTTTGAAGTAGGTTTATGCCAGTTGTCCATAACACCAAGGGATCTTTCCTGGAGCCATACAGCCTTTTCCCAGTCACATTCCTTAGGAAGGGATGGGCCACCATAAAGCCTTCTGTGCTATTGGAATGGGACCTTCTGGTGGCTAGATCTGATGAGAATAGGGATGCCTTCCAAGTGGTCCCAAGTATATCATGGTTCTGGTTCACTAAGCAGGAGCCACTCATGGTTCAACAATTCTCTGAAAAGGAGTCACGAGGTAGTAAGCAAATGACTATGCTTTTTCTTTAAGCAAGTGGATGACTTAAGTGACAGTGGCATTTGGATTTTGGGACATTATACTGTGACAGACAGGGTTTTAATGCTTCAGTACTTTTTATTTCACTTAGGGTAAATGTACTGGTATGTAAGAATTCTGAAGGAAATGGGAACCTTTTGTCTTCTGAAAAGGAGCTTCAAGGTCAGGGAGAATGAAGGTTAACTAATATCCTCAAAGGACATCCTTCATCATGAACTACCTCCTAGGCTAGGTATAGACAGTCACAAAATGAAAGCTGAATTGATTCAGTCTTTTCAGGTTAGTTTAAGCTGCATAGATTGAACCGATAAGCAAGTGAACAGACATTCACTTTTGATTCTGGAAATGCAGCCACATGCCTGCAGTGGCTCAGGGCAGAAGACAGCAAAGGGTGGGGGAAGGGGGGGCACTAGAGAATGTCTCCCAGTTCAGCTGGGGCAGACAACTTGGGCCAATGCTAGCCCTGCAAGGGAGAAGTTTGTGGGGGAGGCACAAAGCATCCTGGGATGCTGGGGGATTGTGAATTAACTTGAATCTGGAGGGGATCTGGGACAGAAGTTCAATGAATGGATCTAACTTAAATCAATGAAGTCTAATACTACATCCATCCAGGTTTATCATACACTGGTTTTGACTGTTTTGAAAGTGGTTTATGTGCACTGAACGTCTGTTGTGTTACAGACTTGAATTGGTTTCCCATCACTTATTTCATAGATTTCATAGATTTCATAGACATTAGGGCTGGAAGGGACCTCGGGAGATCATCGAGTCCAGCCCCCTGCCCA
>NW_017728943.1:82820069-82859305 GCF_001723895.1 Crocodylus porosus
CGAGCTCGTCCTGCTTGTTGCCCAGGCTCCTGGCATTAGTGTACAGGCAGGCAAGTGTGCGCTTGGGGGCTCTTGCCTTGCCCACAGATTGTGCCAGGGCTGGGGCAGGGGTGGGCTTATACTGGTTTATGAGTAATTACTATCCCTTGCCCTAGAGGGGAGGGCTCACAAATTGTTTAAAGTGAGACTTCATGGATTTAACCACCCTCAAGGAGACATTGGGGAAAATGGAGACCACATTGTGTATCCGGCTTAGTCACTTCAATGAAGGATGTCATTAGGGAAAGCCCAGGTGTGAGACTAGCATCTCTTAGCGGAGGCACTACTTTGGGTATGACAATCAATCAGGCTTGTCAGACAAACCTCAAAACCATAACGAGAGGGGAAGAAGTCTTGAGAACAAGATAGCAGAAGAGACAGAAACTACAGGACACATGAGGACAGCAAGCAGGGCCTTAAGGATAGACAAAGGGCATGAGAGGTGGGGGGACATGAGGACAGGGAAGGGGAGATCAGAGAAGTGTGTTTCCTTTCATTCACTGTAACCTAAACAGAGGCGAGGGCTGCAGAGTTTCATGTTCATTGTGTCCCACACAGCATTTCTTTTGTTTCAGCACAATCTTCTTAACAAATCCTGGGCCAGGTGCTTAGCTCTTGCTCTGTGCCCTTGGCACCATTCCCACAGAGCAAAAAGAACAGAATGCTACACGGAGGAATTCCCAGCTGGTACAACACTGAAGCAGTGGACTTAAATGAGACTTGAGGCACTAGCTGGGGATTTCCATAGTATAGCAATAATATTTCAGCAGACACGTCAAACTCTTTTAATCTTCTCTCAAAAGATGGGTTCCTCATTCCCTGCCCTGTACCTGTTTTAGCTGAAATTCATCTGTACACTACATTCCAAGTGGGCTCTTACCAAGGCCTTGGACCAAGGCCTTGTACAGTGGTGCTAATGCTTCTGTCTCTGCTAAAAATACACCCTAGAACTGGGTTTAGCCTTTTCAAAAACAATTGTAATGAATTCATTTGCTATTAATAACAGCTGACAATGTACAAATCATGTAGAAATGTCAAAGACTGACTTAAGCCAACACAAGTAAATACATGATAAGTTCAGGGTGCCTTTTTGCCATTATCTTACTGTTTTGTGCCTAAGAATTACAACTCATGCAATATCAAACTAACACCATTATGTAACCATGCAACACATCAGGCACTGCTATTTCATTTTGAATCAAGAAAGAAAAGTCTCAGCCCTCATTCTGGTTATTTTTGTATTTTATGGGGCTTCTCAAACTCTAGATATTCTAGGGGAAAAATATTTTTTGTAAGAGAAAAGCAAGATATGTTTGCTGAAAAGTAAATAGAGATAGGAAATAGCCGCAAATAAATGTGCTTCATTAAGGATGGCTCCTCCTTTTCTTTCTACCTGGACATGGACAGAAGGTTCACTGAAAAGAAGGGGGTGGGGTGGGCTATGCAAAAGGAACGAGTGGGACTGAAATGTGTACAATATACATTCTCTCCCTTCTCCCCCAGAAAAGCCAGGAGGGATTACACAAAAAGTGAGTCCAGCCCAAGATTGGTTTAAAGTTTGCTTAGGCCCCTTCTTCCATGTTGTTGAGGGCACTCTGGCTTTGAGGTATTCTGAGTGCATCTGCTGGCAGGTGAAGCCCTATCAGCTCGGCTCTACTGCATTCATAGGCTGTGTGGGAAGGGAAGTTGCAGCAGGACAGAAGGTGGTATGGAAGTAGTAGTACCTGGTACTGTACATATATGAAGTAGCAGTAGTCAGGAAAGTCTCTGCTCTGATGGAGCAAGCTTTGATGATGGCAAAGAGGTTTGGTTTTCCGGTGGGACTCAGTGGGAGGAAGTTAAGAGGGAACAGGTTAAATGGAAAGAAAACTGAAGGGAGAGAGGACATTGAAGGAATGGGTAACAGGAACAAGTGAGGCAGAAGAGTATGGTGAAGTAGGACACATGGAATGAGGCTGAGGGGAAGAGACCATGAGAGGGTATACCAAAGGACACTGAAGCAAACAGCCTGATTCTCCCTGCAAGCTCTTTTCCAAAAGTCATAGGAAAGGGAGTCACAGCATGGCTCCTAGTGCCTTAAATGAAGCACTGCCTTGCACAGTTCTGAGTCCAGAGCATGATGGAGGGTAGGTGTGGCCCAGCTGGAGGCTGGAATTGGCTCTAAGAAATACCTGTACAATGTCATGGCAGTCAGGTGGAATGGTCGGCAACTTAATTCTGTTGGCGTTGCAGAAGGCAGAGACTCTGCAGAAGCAACAGAAATATAAAAGCAGTAAAAGCTTATTCTGCAGCTTGATCATGCATAGTGCTGAATGCCCAGAATTCTCATGAGCTCAGCACCTTCCAGGGTCACTAAAGTTCACAGATACTGCTCTGTAGAGCCTTCATGCCAAAAAAATCTCACTGTATTCTGAGGGCTCAAGAGGCCTTTGTGCCAGTCCTCTGCATAGGAACAGAGCTGTTCTGCGAAAAGCTGCCAGTGGGCGTGCAGTTACATCGGCTTACATTTACTGTACAGTACGAAGGAACAGGCCAGCATCAACACGTGCAGGAATTAAAGCGCATTAACGCTGTGTGTGGACTGACCTGGGACTACAGTTAATCCCAAATCAGTCCACATACACAGTGCTACTGCGCAGTAAGGCATCTATGCATGCATTACTCTGCAGTAACTAATTGGGCATCAATCTGCTACCTGCATCATGCAGGTATCAAATTTACACTCAGGTTGGTATAAGTCGCCATATTTACTAAGCAGTAAGGGTGTGCATGTGTAGACACCCACCCATATGGCGCAGTCATTTTGGTTATTGTGTAATAAATACGCACGTGTAGATGCGCCCAGTTTTGCCTAGTCACCATTTAGAACAGAACCACTCTTTTATGGTAATGCACACATGAGAAAGGCTGTGGGATCCATTCACTGTCCCTTTGATTCATCCTTCTGGGTTTTTAAGACAAGCATTTAGCCCAGCTCCTGATCCATCCTGACCCCTGTGCTACACTTGTCGTGTCTATCTAGAATTTTTTAAAAGCCCATACCTCTGTAGCGTACAGACTATAAATATTTAATCACAAAAGAACTTTGCAAAGAGACTTTTCCTACAATTATTCCAGAACAAGAGCAAGCGTCTGTGCACACCCAAATGCACGGGTAAAAAGCTAAAGTCAAGCAAAGGGTACTGATAACTTTAAAGAACAAGTCACAAAGAACTAAAGAAAATGGAAAAGTTGGACTTTCCTTTTGATTCATCTTGTGGGTCAACAAGGCATTCACTGTGTGTTGAGACTGTATAAATAAATAATAATGAGAGAGGAAAACCTCTCCTTTTTCAATATTTTATTGCTTGTTGTTACTGTTGTTTATTTTAACTGCTAAAAACACAATGTCTAAAAATGCCTGAAACATCTTTGAACAGTAATAGCTTTGTGCTATTTCATTAGTCATATAACTTGTTATTAATAACCTAATCACTGATTCTTTGGCAGCTCTGTATAGAACGTGGCACTATTTTGTGAGTTATTGGCATTTGTGTAATGCTGTTTTGAGTTGTCTGGGGATTTTTAGAAACTTCATTTTCCATCATTTTTCCAATACACAGCATTTTGCAGTTTTTGTGATAATAAACCAGACTGGTATTTGATGTAAGTGAAAATACTGATGGTGGAATGACATCAGTTTACCCCAGCTGAGGATCTTGTCCATTACCTCCATGTCTTGACTCATACCACAACCATTTAACAGCAGTCTTAGGACTATGTGAAATCCACAGCTGTTAAAGCCTGCTAGGCTTGCTGATCTACCTCCTGGTCCAAGTAATACATATCCTTCTTCATTAGCAGCAGAACTGAATGAAAGCAGACAATGGGAGTCATCACCAGACATGAGGTTTTATACATAACTAGGTGTGATTAAATTGTCTACTATAAATACCCCACAAGCTCTCACATTAAGTTGTCAGCTGAAGGGGATCTGAAGGACACAAGAGAGAGGCAATCTTGCTGGAAATCTTGTAGCCTGGGGCTATTGGCTTTACCACATGCAAAGTCAGTGTGAAATATCTACAAGCTATAGGGATGGTGTGAACGCGAAGCATGAACAAACATTTTGAATTTGCCAAAGCAACACTTTTGGCACCAGGGGGCGCTACGTCACTGCAAATGCACCATAGGAAAAAAACGCTATAGTCTTACAACAAGGTTAAGGCTGAGAAATCGAATATGCAGAAGTCCTGAGATGTCTGGTTGAAGTCAGCCAGTCACCTTCCACCTTTGCCCCTTGACATATATCCTCCCCTCACATTGTAAACTGGTTTTCAATTAATTATCCATGGACCTGGTAGTACTGCCTAGAGAAAAGTTTGCTCCACATTTTCCATTAAGACTCTGCTTTCAGTTTTACAAACTTACCCAAATGTAATTGTTTGAGCAGAACTTTTCCATTCTGGAGATTTCTCTCCCGTTGTTTTCTTTTCTTTTTTTTTAATTCAAGGTATGAATCTTCTGCCTTTTGGGAGGATGATGAGCACACTGCTTTGCCAAGTCCATAAACTCTGCTAGCTGCTTAATTGAGACGCTGTAGCATCTCTGTGCTTTGGAACAGCGCCTAGAAAGCTGGCAGAGGAGCTGCCTGGTGGTGGGGATGTGGTCTTTGCTGGCTCTGTAATAAGCCACCCACAACTGGCCAAAGTTTAAGCTTCTGAAGAAATCTGCTTGTGACTGCTCAGCTTGAGGCTGTCAGGCGGATCAGTTTTGAGGAGTCACCCCTCACAGCTCCAAGGGCTGCCCGGGCCCTCGTCTCCACAGAGCGGCTCATTATACACCCTAAGGCTGAACAAGGCTTTTCCTCTAATTCTCCCAGCGACTGGAGGTGGCTTTACAGAGAAGGGCGCATATGTCCGCTGTGCTCTCAGAGCACTTCCTGCCAACACCCAGGAAGGTCAAAGGAGAAGGCAGAAGCAGTGTGACTGCAATCCTTGCAATCTGCTGTGGAAGAAGGGGTGGGGGGTAGCAAGCACCTGAGGACTTGAGAGGAGCAGGACAGCCAGCGTGGGAACAGGCTGGCTGGGAGTAGGCAGTGGGAAGACAGAAAAGCTGAGGCAGCTATGCAGGGTTAGCGTGGTCATTGGTCCTGTTTTCTACTGGACCGTCCTGTTTTTAAACACTTTGTCCCCTGTCCGTTTCTGAATGAGGAATGGACTGCAAAAAGTCCTGTTTTTCAGTTTATTAGTGGAAATACATGTCAATCATTTGTCCTCATGATTCTATTGGCTGTGCCCAGAGGCAGGGCAGTACACAGCCAGGAGGAGCAGGGTTGGGAGCCAGCCAGGGAGGAAAGGAGGGAAGGAAGGAGGTGGTTTTTTTGTGGTGGCCTCGTCCCTTGCTGCTGATTGGTCGAGGGGCGCCGTGGCCCCACCTCTCACTATGGATTGGCTGAGGAGGTTGTGGCCCCACCTCTCACCACTGATTGGCTGAGGGGGCTGGTGGTTCACACCCTTGCCCCCTACAAGGAGCTGTCCTGTATTCCTGGGATGGGTCAGTGGCCACCCTATGGAGGGTATGTCTATACAGCACAAGGCACCACCATGCAGACGCCCTAGGTTAGCTCTGCCCCTACCAGCTCTGTCACCAGAACCAGTCTAGCCTCAATACCTCACAGTATGTGTGAGCTAATAAACTCCAAGAGGCTGAGAACGGGGGTGGATGGGAACATGGGAGGCAGGAGTCCTAGGTGAAGGGCGGATGTAGTAGGAAGGAGTTGGGAGAGAGGGGTAGGAATAAGTCACATAAACAGTCTTCCTTTAGGTGGCCTCTAATTAGTGTGTCCTCAGTTTAAGACCCTTGGTCTGACTTGCCAAAGTAATAGGCACTGTCACTGCAAATCAATGAGAGCTGTACTTTGAACAGAGAGATCAGATTGGCAGTTTGGCTCCTCAAAGTCACAAACTCATTGCCCAGCATTAGTGCACGGTTTTGTTATTTATTTATTCCATTTGACTGTCATATCTCTGCACCTTAATTCCCCAGTTTTAAAATGGGGCTTATAATGCCCTTTAATCTCATGGAGGTTGTGATAGTAAAGTCATTCATGCTTATGAGGTGCTTAGATACTACGGTGAGAACAGGATATACAGTATCTACTCGAATAAAAGTCAGCCCTGAATTTAAGATGACCCCCTGCAATAATTAGATTCTATATCTAGAAAATGTATACATTTGTTATAATTTTCCAGGTATGGACTCTAATGATCAGAGGGTTGCCTTAAATTTGTCCCTCTCCCACTACTACAGCAGGGTAAATAGTGGGTGGGGGTGTTGGGTAGCTGAAGGGGTCAGGCATCCCTTTTACCCTGTACCTCTCCCATTTCTTCCCCCTGCAGCTGTCCTAACCCGTTCCCCTCCGCTACTGGCATCCCCCTACCCCTAGCCCACTACAATCTCTGCCCCTTCCCTTCCCCCCTTAACATCAGACACTGCTTGGGCTCTGTTCCTTCCCAGAGCACATGGAAGCTCAGCCCTCCTCAGGCCATGGAGTAGCGTCAGCGCTACTGAGTGGCTGGAAGGGAAGTGAGCAATAGCTGGAGTCAGAGTCGGAGCCGAGCCACACCTGACAATAAGGAGGGGGCAGGGAAAGAGGGGAAGAAACTTCCAAGAGCAAGAGCTGGGGGAGGCAGGAGGTTGCTGTGGGTCTGACTGGCCCCAAACAGGGCTCAGGGCCAGAGTCAAAGACACAGCAGTTGCCTGCTGCCCCCTCTGATTTGCAAATCTAAGACAAGGGATTTTTTTCCCCATGTTGGGGGGGGGGGAAACCTCATTTTAGGTTTGAGTAAATATAATAAATGCCTCATAGGCAATTAATGGTTTTGTGTTGAGTACCAGGTTTGGGTACTGCACCAGGTACAGCCTGGGTTCAGCTATTGAATAAAGAGGATAAAAATAAATAGTTAAATAACAACTCATTTGCTGTGTGAGGTAGGGGCTCTGCGACAAAAATAGTATATGGTCATATAATTAAAGGCTGTGTCCTACTGTATATGTACAGGGGAGGTCAAATTAAGGTTGCAGAAGCAGCTTTAATACTGGCATTTCCTGATTTACCTTTGACTCTGCAACCTTCTGGAGGTTTCAGAGCAATATCAGTATTACTGGAGCACTGCTTTCTCTAAACACATGGGTTTAGATGACATGGGATCCAGGGGTGTTGGGGAAGGGCTTCTGATGCTCCCTGCTGTGCAGGGAGAAAATGCTTGCTGCTGTGCCTCTGCAGTGGTTCTTCTTCCCTGAATTTCAGTCACAGCCTGGGGGCCAGTATGGTGTTGGGTGAGGGGTCCTTTGTACCCCAGTGGAGTAGACTGGGCTCACTCACATGCTTCTGTGTTATCCAGGTAAGTTCCAGGTGCAACATGGCACATTTGTTTTTGAAGGTTTGAGACTACCCTCAGCTGACATAAATCAGCCCCGCACTGTTGGAACCAGCCAGTCAGATTCTCCAGTGCTGTAAACTGAGGCGATAGGATGGCTTTTGAGACCACTGCGGGAACACTACATCCACACCTGGGGCCCATGCTTCAGCATGAATGTGGGGAAAATGGGAAAGGGGTCTAAAGAGAACTTAAAAACCATCAGAAGTCTGGAAAATGAGCTTAATGCTTGTTTATGCAGGGAACTAGCTCCAAATAACTATTCCACAATAGCTACTGGTATCAACCAGGGGTAGAGCCAATAAATCTCGAAGTAGAAATCAGCTGCACATTTCAACAACAAAGGTAATCACTTTCAGAATAGAGCAGTGGTGAATAAAACAAGCCGGGGTGTCTCCGAAAGGTGTGATACGCTTCACAGAGAAGATCTGGGACTGATGCAGAGGTTCCTGGGTGAGCATCTTTAGCCCGTGCTGTGTAGGAGGCCACACTGGCTAATCATAATGGTCCCTGTTGGACTTGACAACTATGAATCTCTAAAAATTGAAGAAGTGCACATGTCCCACTGAACTCTAACAGAAGTAGGTTACTTAATTCCCAAGAGGCTTGGTCTGCACTACAAAGTTCTGCCAGCATAGCTGTGCCAGCTAGCAGAGTGAAAAAAATCCTCTGACCCCCACAGGGAAACAGCTATGTTGACAAAAGAGTGCCTTATCAGTGTAGCCGGTGTCATTTGGGGAAGTGGTGTCGCTATGCAGGCAGGAAAGTTATATGGCGCTGTCAGCACCCTGTTTTTCTGTCTTTTGTTGGCTTCCCACTAGGAGTCTCTGGTCACATAGATACGTCAGCTACAAAAAAATGCCCTAATTAGACCTCTGTGGAAACATCACGCCTAGTCACATGAAGCCATTGATGATAGTATGAAGTGAGTGCCAAGTGGGTGTAATATGTTACTGTTCTGAAATAGCTTCTGCTGATATTTTTATGGAATAAAGTTATTTTGAAACAGGGCACTGTAATCCTGAACTAGTCGCATATATGCAGCCTTGCATCAACATAACTATGGGCGTTAATTCCTATCCATTGTCAATGCTCCTATTGGTGAATTCACAATTTGCTTTCCACACACCTTTGGCAGTAGAACTCCTTGTTTTCAGGAAACATTTTTGCTAGAGTCCTGATGGCCATCACACAGACTCTCATGAACACAGCCCAGACATGTTTTCTGGCAGGATTATATACTGTGAGTTCACTATTCATTCTGATATGCTGATCTAATGTATTTTAAGATAATTTTTTCAGAAGCAACTAGCCTCAGATAGGCTCCTTCTTTCCATTTTACAGTTTTAAACAATATTCTAATGAATGCTTTGCATTTCTGTAATGTTCATACATTTTAATCCTCATAACATCCTATGAAATATTAATTATCTTATTTTACCAATAGAGAACCCAGGGTACAAAGAATCTGAAAGCTGCCCAAGTTCATACAAAGACTCTGTGGTAGGGCTGGGAATAGCTTTCCTGGCTCCCACTCTTGTGACATCCATAATAGTAGATATTCTGACAGTATCCTCCTTTCAGGGGGCTGGAAGTCTTTCAGTATATTGCATAATGCTGAGCACTTTCACTCAATGGAAAAAATATTTGATACCTTACTAATTCAAACAGTTAACTTTAAAATAGTGCTTCTGTATTTTTCTCGTTCAGATACATTCAACAGTTTCCTCAGTGCAGTGTGATTAAAATCCTGTATAAATGATGCATAATCTTTATAAAGCGTGGACGTGTATTCCCTAATCAGCCCAGTGTCACTTGCTCTGATCGAGAGGTTCATAACATACCATCATAAGATGTTTATGTGAATCACCCTATTGTTAATTATCCAGCTCAAAGAGCTTTTCCACAACATGGCTGCACTACACAATAACAAGTTATTTATAACCTTTTGCATTATACATAAGCAGGTGAAATGGTCTCTTTGGTTCTGTTAATCTTTATGTATGTTCTAGTAACCACAGCATTGCAACAGCTCCTGATGCCCATCTGTGCAGTGAGATGGATATGGGCAACATGCCCGATGTTCCTTATTTTACTAACAGAGAAGCCGGGGAACAAAGATGTAATTATCACAAATGATACAGGCATTGCAGTATAAAAAAATCCATTTATAATAAGTTTACAAGAGAGGGTAATAAGCTTTTGCTTATTAACAATCCTGATTAAGAAAGGGGCAAAAAATGAGGGATGGTTTAAAAAGCTGAATAATTTTTGTGGATGACATCACAAAATTGACTTTTTGAAAATCTGCTGCCAGGCCCACAGAAAGTACTTGGCTCCTGATGTAGTCAGGGAATCTAAGGAGCACCCTTAGAAAAAGGTTTTTACACAGCTTTTACTGCAATGCTTGCCATTTCTATACGTGGTTAAGAATGAAGTCTCATCACCTGTGGTATCCCACTCCATGGCCCCTCCAGACCAAATGCCTTGTTTGCAAAACTCTCTGGGTAGAAGCACACATTGCATTTTATCATCTTTGTGCCACCATAAAAATATTTATGGTGGCACAAAGCCATAGCAAATAGACATCTATACCTTTTGATGTGCCACAGTCTGGCTGCCACAAAAAGTAGTAATACATTGTATTGCTTTATTGCGGTGGGTGTCTATTTGCTTTATGGTAGGAGAATGTGGGCATCCTGGAATAGCCTGGACTGTCCTGCTGCCCCAGGCAAGTGCTCCCTGAGCTTGAGGGGCCCAGTCTTGTGTGCCCCAGGAATTCTTGCACAGTGTTGGGCTCTGCAAATCCAGGGAATGCATGCTTGGCTTTCCCTACTTCCAGAGATGCACCCCAGGCAATCTATGGGGCGGGCCTCTGGAAGACTGCTGGGGGAGTTTCTCTTCAAGCAGAAACCCTGACTTCTCCACTTCCAGAGACTCATACCAAAGATTGTGGGGGTACATCTCTGGAAATTAGGAAAATCAGGACACTCTGGTGTGGTACATGGTCCAGTGGTTGTGGCCGCCAATCAGCTGATCAGCGGCAGGAGCTGTGGGGCTGGACTGTAGTGTTCAGCTCACTTTTGTGTGGTCCTGGAGCTGAGACCTCCATCAGTCCAAAGTTCTGCTTTCCCACATTTCTGAACCGGCCAACAATACTTCAAAGTTCAGTTAATTTTGGATGCCTGCTCTCTATTTGTCTGCATTATTTTTCATTTTCTCAAGTTAAAGTGACCTGCATTTATAAAATATAAATGTTATTGTGCATTAGCTTGCCAATTCATACAAATTCTGTAATCCACCTTGGAAGAGGATTTGCTTCATTGCAGATTGAGTTAGTGCAGACTAACATTGGTCTGAAAGCGTCTGTATGTGGTACCAGCTGGCAGTCCTCCAACTGCCATCCTACAGTGCTTTATATTATATATTTGCAACCATCCTGTCTGTTTACATATATGCTTTCCTTCGCTCTGGATTCATCTTGTCCACATGTCACTTCCCCATTTCAATGCTCACCATTTCAGCATGCAGCTAAGCTCTGTTCATTTATGCCTCTGCACTCCTTGGGTCCATCTATATGTGCGATTAATGCAAAGCAATAAACCTCCTGGGTGCCATGTTTACATGTCAGCACTGACACGCATTTTGCCACTTATACAACTGCATGCGTTGCAGCGCCGGGCACTTTTAAAAGCACCCAGCACTGCAGTGCAAGCATGTCTACAAATTCCCTTATTAAGCAATGAACTGGAGAAGATGCTGAATAGAAAGTCAAGTACTTCAACAGGTCCACCTGCTAATTGTCACTAATAGGAGGAGCTGGCCAGATTCTTTTCCCAAGTTGTGTCTGCAGAACCCAGGTGTGTGGGAGATAGCACCAAGGGAACCAAACTGCACACGCTGGGTTTAGTGGGGAAAAGGTGCCACTTATACAACTGCATGTGTCGCAGCGCTGGGCACAGAGCATTTCCCTGAAAACTAAGATCGCTTCCCTACACAGAGCGCCTGGCCCAAAACCGAAATAGATCTGCATGGACACCAAACATGGAAAGAACTTCAGCCCCAGTAAGCATTTTTCTCATTGTGCATCAAATTAACCTTTGTTATGAACAAGTCCCATTTCCTCCCCTTGGCAGTTAGATACACTACATGCCACAACAACCTACCCCCATGTCCATTCCACCACAGTAGCTTCAATTAATATGCACACATTGTGGCTAGCCTAGAGCAGTATCCATTGCTAAACTCCACTGTCTCATCTGGGCTTCAAATAGTAAAACCTTGCAAAAGAATGTGCTTATTGGAACTTCTGACACAGAAGAGAGTGCATTAGAGTCACCAGAGCATTTCACATCTTGAGAAATGCCTGCATTTGGTTACAGTCCCTGTACCATTTAATGTGATATGTTTCACAGCATTTTATCAGTGCATCATAGGAAGTATATTTCATAGGATTTTAGCATTTCATATTTTAAGGAACATTTCACAGCTGACAAAATTATGGTCCCAAGCCCCTAACATGTCATTGTTCCCAAGCCCCATACAGTTCTGACCGATTACTGCAAAACGCTGTTTATTTTGTGGTTTGCTTTGCCTATGTCATTTGGAGAGATAAGAGAATTTCTGACAAAGGAAAGCTCTGTTTTGGTGTGCAGACTGGACAGCCCTTTAATTTGCCCCTGCATCTAAAACAAGGCCTTTTCAGTTTAGCAGTTCCTGTGGGGTAAATTAACACCACTGCCTATCTCCGTGTGCTATCAGCAAGAGCTGCCTCCCTTAAAAAAAAGGGAGTACTTCATTTTCCTGGCACAGAAATTCAGAAAACAAACACAAGGCCAGTGCACTGGTAACTTCTGCCTCAGCTGAGAGCTTTGTATCTTTCTATATCACCATAAATACAGTTCTTGTTGTAATGACCCTTGAAATCCTTACAGAATGTCACATACCACCCTGAAGGATCTTGCATGTGGTTTTCTTTTAGGCATGGAGAAGTCCTATGTGAGTTATTTGGCTCAGTACAGGGGTAAGCAGGTGAAATGAAGGCCTTGCCTACACCATTTCTGGGCCCTATGCATTCCTAGTCTGTGCATACCAAATCCTGGAAACAAGGCAGAGTAGCCTTCTTAGACCACATGCCAGTCAGAGCCTAAAATGGAATTGGGAATTGAATCTGGGAGCTACTCTAAGTTGGCTACATTGCCTGGTTTCCAGGGTTTGGTGCACCTAGGATGAGAGTGAGTGGGTAGGGTGTCCTTCACAGCAGTGCATCTGGTATCAGCACAGAAGCAATATGGTCTTGCCCTTCGTGACCTGTGCAGTGCAGGAGGTCAGGCTAGACGATCTAATGGTTCCCTATGTCCTTAAACTCCATGAAGCTACTAATTTCTTTAAGATGTGCTTGAGGTTAGTAGGACCCCTCACATGCTTGAAGTTAAGCACCTGCATAAACATTTCCAGGATTATGGGGTTTGGTCAGTGCTTAGTCAATTTACACATGCAGTTTAAACAATGTTTCCTCATAAATTAGCCTTCTGCATGAGTATTTTTGTCACTCTTTGAACTGCACTCAGTTTGGCAGTGTTTTTATAGCAATGCCATGCCTAAGGCTACATTCACTTTGTCAGGTGGCTTATTTCCCACAGGGTGTGTCTACATGAGATGCCTTACTGTGCAGTAGAGTAATCTATTGAGCACTGAAGCATCACCATCTACACATGCACACCATTTACTGTGCAGCAAATTAGTTTACTACATGGTTGACTACTACCTGCACAGTAGCACACATGTAGACAGCAGACCAGGAGCAAATTGCTCCTGGTTAAGCCAGGCAGCAGGGGGCAGGGGAACTGTCCCTCCCTCAGAAAGCTGCCTCCCAGCCCTGTGCCCCAATCAGCAGATTGGGACGCAGGAATGGGAAACTGTCCCCTCTTCCACCGGCTGTTTCCCAGCCCCAGTGCCTGATCTGCCAGGGCCTGCAGCTCCCTTGGGTTGCTGTACAGGGGCAGAGCAGGGCAGGAATAGTCCTGCACTGAGCTGCTCTTGTTGGGAGGAAACTTGCCCCTGACAGGTGCACATGTAGAGGCACTCCCAGGGAAAGCTTACCGTGAAGCATTTTACTGTGCAGTAAGCTTATAGTATATTAATAACACACGCATACGCACTCACAGTGTTGGTTTTTTTTCCCCAGGGTGTTGTGTTGGGATCTTGTATAGCTAAGGTGACTGTATATCCTGGATTGGCCAGGACAGTCCTGGATTTCATCTGCTGTCTCAGCATCCCAGCCATTAGAGTAAATTGAAACAACAGTCCCAGATCGGTGGAAACCAGTCTGCATGTGCCCAGTTCCTGACTGACTCTACTGAGCAAGTGACTCTGCTTGCAGCCCAGCTGTCAGGACCATGGGGCAGCCCACTGGCTGGGTTCCCTGGAGAAAACTGAAGCAAAGGTCCCGGATTGGCACAAACCCACCTGCACATGCCTGTGTCCTGACTGACACTACTGGGCAAGTGACTCCCAACTTTCAGCCCAGTGGAGTAGTGTCCAGAGAGCAGCTGCTGGAGACCTGTGTTTGGGGAGGCAGCTCTGGGCTCTAGGTTCTGGGCTCCAGGCTCTGCCCTGGGACTGCACCCTGGCCAGCTGTTGGTGGCAGGGGGAGGCACCATGTGGCTGCACAGCATGGGCTGGCAGACACTGGGGGACACTGCACAGGAGCTGCTCTCAGGTAGGTCCAGCCTCTGCATGTGGGGGATGGAACATGGCCAGGGGCCTCAGTGCTGTCCCGCACTGCCCTGTTCCTCAGAGCTGTGATGTCAATATGTGTGTGTGTGTGTGTGTGTGTGTGTTTGGGTGGATGCCATGGTGTCCCACCCAGCCCAGCTCCTGGGAGCTGTGGGGTTGTGTGTGTGTGTGCATATTGGTGCCCCCTGGTGCCCACCCCCCCATCCTGGATTTCCTTATCCCATCCTAGATTTCCCTAGAATTATGGTCACTGTATGTAGAGTTCACCACCTTCACACGTTTCCTTGATAATGTTGCTTTAACTGTGCTCAAACAGATACTTGCTCTTCCAAGTTTCTGTGCATTGTTTTAGAAAGTTATGGGGCTCTATTGTGACTTGGTGCATGAGTGTCCCTGGTTAGAGCCTCCCATACACTGTCATGGGGATTAGCAGTATCTGGAGTCCGAGATCACTGAGAGACATGGGCATACTTTCCCCACAGCCTTGAATTCACTGTTCTGTTCCCTCTCCCACCAGGGTGAACCAGCTTGGGTTGTAGGGAGAAACACTTTCTGGATGGAATAGGTTGGCAATAAATTGCTACCTGCTCAGGAGAGTAAAGAGGGCACTATGGGCTCCTATACATGTGCGGGGAGCTGGCTCTGACGTGGAAATCCAGCACATCAGAGCAGACTCAGTTAATTGAGTCTGCTGGAGCATGGAAATAAATGGGTTCCAGCAGTCTCTGGTGTCATGTGTATTAGCATCCCCACACTGAAAAATGGCAGTGGGATGCTTTGAACTAAAGCTTGTTTGTTGACCTTTAGTTCAAAGCACTCTGCCACCATTTTTCATTGTGGAGGATGCTGATATATGTGGTGCTCAGGTGCTAGCTAATTAAAATTGCTAGCTAATTAAAGCACGCCTGCACCTCCCGGAGCATGTGCCAAAATGACCTATAGGTGCAGATAGAAGTTATGGTACATTTTTCATGTGATCAAGCCCCTGAAAGTGCTCTACAGCTGTGCTGACACATGTACATGGCTGCAGAGCACTTTTAAAGTGGTTGATTGTGTGAAAAGTTAACCTTCCTCAGGTGAGGTATCAGATGAAAGTGCTCTGCTTTAAAGTACCTTAGGGAACTTGTGTTCCATGGGGTTAATTTTTCATGTGTTCAGGCCTGTGCTGATGCAGCCCAGCCCTGCCCCTGGGGCTGTCCATAGGAAGCCATGAGCTGCTGGCTTGCCCAGCCTGAGCTGAAGCGTGGTGGGTGGATCGGAGTACCCCTTGCCCTGTGGCCTCCCTTTCCCTCCTGCTGGGATACTGGGAGGCAGCTAGACTTGGCCCATGGGGTGAGGTGGCTCCGATCCACCTGCACCTCCAGCTTCAGCTCAGGCCAGGCAAAGCCAGCTGGCAGCTCACTACTGCTGGCTTCTCCTTCCCCGCTCCCTCCATGCTGACAGCCCCAGAGCTGGGAGTGGGGCAGGGCTGGGGAGAGGGATGGTGCTGCTGGTGCCACTCACAGGGGATAAGGCTGCGCCAGCCGAGCACCGAGCCCAGCCGTGCCCAGCCCTGTCCCCTCCAAGCGGTGCCAGGCTTGCAGGGGATGGAGCCATGCCAGCTGAGCACCCAGCCTGGCCCTGTCTGCTGTGAGTGGTGCTGCTGAACACTGAGCCCAATGCTGCTTGAAGGGGTGAGGCTGTGCCAGCTGAGTGGGGATGGGGCCAGGCTTGGCACTCAGCTGGCATGGCCCCACCCCCTGTGAGCCTGGCGCTGTTCGCAAAGGAAGGGGATAGAGACGGGGCTGGGTTTGGCTGGTCTCAGCACTTGGCTGGAGCAGTCTCTTCCCCTGCAAGCAGCGCCGCTCGCAGGAGATGGGGCCATGCCAGTTGAGCGCTGAGCCCAGCTGAGCCCAGCCGTGTAGCTGATTTTTTGATGTGGCATGGTATATAAGTTGAGTTTAATTTTCAAGACAAAAATTGGGCTTCAAAACCCGACTTATACACCATGAAATATGGTAAATCAATGACAGAATTTCAATGAGTGACTTCAATAGGGACAACACTCCACATGTCTCTTTCATCGACTCTGACAGTGCTGCAGCTTCCACTATCATCTTTTGCCCGGGGTTATGCCTAAACTCACAGTCTAGCCTGCTTGCTCATGCATTGCTAAACTCACAGATTAAACATTTTCTCCCATTCCTTTTAAAAATGTTAATATATGGATATTAAAAAAACATTATTCCAAGCCTACAAAATGTGTACATGAACACTTAGGTGGGTAGAAACCAATACCTTTAAGAGACTAAACCAAAATCAAGACAAATATTTGGACTTATGAGACAATGTATGGCACCTTTCTATATTAAATAAGAAACATAAAAGAAAACCTGTGGATTAGAGAAACATTAAAATGGTTCTTTATATGATGGACTACTCTGTTCAGTCATTCTTGACAAGCCTGGCATTTTTTTCATATCCTAATGCCTAGGGAACGTAATAATATAATTCCTGTTAACTCAAATGAAGTTTAAATTCATGAACCTCCCCTTCCATGCTTGGGAGTGTATGAAGAACAAACCTTTACATTTTACTTTTTATCTTGATTAACACCACTTGTAGTCTCTCAGGCAGCTGAACAGCCATGACAATTTCCTGTCACTCTGAATCATTTAGGTACTGAGATATCACACTCCTTTCATTTTGTAAAGATAGATGTCTTAATAATTCTAGGTCTGCATGCCATTGCATGCATCAAAAGGGACCTGGATACCTCTGGAGGGTGTGTCACAGAGTAGTTTTAAAATCCATACAGATTATGTAGCCTTAAGTGGCTATGAAGTAAGGTCTATGGCCTTGCCTATAGGGTGATTAAACTGTCAGAATTTCCCCTTGTGGTATATGTAATCTCCACAGCCAGCAAATATTTTGCCCTAAATCTACAAATAGTGTTTTGAACCTTGTGAGCTTGTCAACTTCTATAATTTTAATGCAAATCTCATTATATTTTTAAAAGCCCCAACTTCTAGAATCATGTGACTGTGAAAGTCTCTAAATTTGGGTTTTTTTAAATTAGCTTCCTAGCTCTTGTGGTTGCAAAAAAAGCTTGAAAAAGTTAATCCTAAAGGCTTGAAGTGAAGAAGGCAAGTAAAAAGACCCCAACATTTATTACTTTTAGAAGCTTTATTATTTAAAAAACAATAACATGAGCTTGTAGAGCCTGAAGCAGAAGTTTTGAATACTATTGGCAGTACTGACTTTGATTCTGAGTTGCTCCATTGCCAGGCTGAGTGCAGGAGTGAGGGTGATTATGGGTATAGTGGTATAGTTAGTTTTAATCTACCTTTCTGTTCCTCATACGATTGACTGTCAGTAGGAGAAAACAGTGAGTTTGCTCCACTAGGTGATCCTAACAGGGTACGGGGCCTGAGGCAAATCAGCCTGTGCGGGGCCCAGATGCAAAGAAGCCAGCGGCAGCAGTGGCAGGGGGACATGTAGGGGAGGGTGGCAAGTGGCCAGACACGAAGCTGGTGGTGGCACAGAATCACCAGCACTAGGTGGGCCCTGCAGGAGGTGCTGCGGCTGCTCTGATGGGCTCCGCGGGGCCCCCCAAAGGGCGGTTGCCCCCCTGTAGGGATGGTCCTGCTTACCCACATCAAGCACATTTTGGTCTCAGTGGGTGCATCTACACATGCAATTAATGCACCTGAATTTACTGCACAGTAAACTTAGGTGCGTGAAATATGCCCCCAGCAGGCACATAGGTTGAGTGACTTGAATAAAAACAAAATGATAAACCTTCTCCCTGCAAATGTGTTGGGTTTATCCAGACATCTACAACAAATATTTTCATAGGACTCGGCCTTGCGCCACATTCAGTGTTCTCACACACTTCATTCGCACAGAGGTGCTCCATATCTCTCAAGAGCAAGCCCTCTCAGAAAAGAGATCTGTTGTATAGAAAGAATAAGGAGTTTAAAATTGGGAAGTGTACGAGGGCCAGGTCTTACAAGGTGTTGAGGCTCAATCTCAAATTCCGTTGACATCACCCATTCAGCACTTCACAGTATTTTGTGGGCACTTCTAGTCTTTAGTTAGCGGTACTGATTACCACTGTTTACCATAGTCCTCCCCCAGCTTTTCACCTCAGTGGGTATCAGCAGACATCCTGCCTGGCTATCTTCACAACAACAGGCTCCGAATGTAACAGCATCCTACCAGGATAAGGCAGCATAACAACACACACATTTCCTTTTCTTTTACTCACTAGCAGCGTTTTATAATGACTGCTAATCTTTAATAGCATGAGTAATTTGTGACAAATGTGGGTACTACGTGGAATAGATATGAGGCCATACATCACTGACACGAGTACAACTTCTACTCTCACAATTTGTTAAAATAGGCTGAAAATCTGGCAGCAGTAGCTACATACTGCCCATGGAGAATATTGCATCTTCTAGTATGATGTAGCCTATGTTTCTCTCTTTCTGCCTTCACCTCTCATTACTGTCTCTTATTCTGGCATACGCAAAGCAGAATTTTCTGAAAAAGAAGCCAAACAAAACCCCCTCCCCTACGAATTAAGTCTGTCATCATCACTGAGGGCAAATACATATTTCCGGTCTCTTTTTAATGAAGAGCCTTTCTCTTTCAGTACTCATCAGATAAAATGATATAATCTGTATTCTGACATTATATAATGCAGCTTTTATAGATGATTTCATAACGTTGTAGAAGAGCATGAACTGCCCAGAGACAGGAAGACTGAATTTTATCATCTGCTTCAGGCCGGTAGAATGTGACTGCATGGTTTTGCATAGAAGAACAAAAGATTACTAAAATCCCCAACAAGCTATTTCACATCTTGAATTTAAAAACAATATAACATTAAGGTGCTTCCATTTTAGAATGGATCCTTTTCTTGTAACACATCTGATAAGATGAAATCTCTAATTCCATGACATTGTAACAATGCATTTTTTGCTTGACGTCATGCTTTTTATAGGAATCAAACCTTTCATCATAATAGCTTTAATATGTAATCAATGACTGTTAGCTCCAACAAAAACCAAATATACATGAGATAACAACCTTACTTGGCAGGGGATGTTTAACATAGATACCTGTGGCTTATTGCAACTTGTTAAGGATCTATAACCAATATTTCCAAGCAAAAAGTTTATTGTAAAAGCCAGTTCACCTGGAGAACTGGTTGGGTAGCAAAAATTACTTCTGCAAAGCCCACTTTTTCATTTATGAGATTGCTCATCCGTGAAAGATGTTAAAAGTACAAGCTGAAATGCCAAAAGAAGAGACTTACCTTAAGGTGTCAAGTTAAGTCCACCTCTTTTCAGGCCACCGTTCCTTCTCTCACGCTAACTTCTTCCAAGTGTTCATATGCTGAGATTTTCCTTTGCTCTTCTGTGCTACTCACACCATGTTCATTATTCAACCCCGTATGAAGGATTCTGAAGCAAATAACAGAGTTGTGCTGTTTATTCTTGGTGGCTACAGTAAAGCTGAGGCTCTTTTGAGCTCAATTAGTTCTAGATTGTTTGGCTAACTGGCAGCTACACTTCCTCCTATTCTTTCCCGACTTAGTTTTCCTGCCTCCAGTGGAGCTTTTTCCTTTTTTTTTTTTTGAACTATAAATAGGTCTGCCACAACACATAACATAGCAATAAGGAAGGCAGGAAATGCATTTAAACAAAGGGGAGATCTTGTAGTTTTTTTCTAGTGGATACCTATTTGAGTGTAAAATACTTAAAGGAGGTTTCTTAAGACGTGTTATGCAAATACCATCCACATCAAAAGTACCAGTCTTTCAGAGCAGAACATTATTGGTTCTAAACCATTATTAGGAGTCCATCTGACTGCACTGCGCAACGCAGTGATGGGGCACAAATGCAATTAGACCATTTTCTTTAATAAGTGCTTCACTTTTGTGTTTATTTTGCTTACTTTCTCCATCTCAAAATCAGACAAAGGCTTTGTGGGGAAGTTTTATTAAAAGGAGGACAGAGAAAGCTGTTTAGAAAATGCTTTATTTTTCGAGCATCGTGGTAAGAGTAGGATTTAAAACTAAGCTTAAGTTTGACTTCCAAACTCCATTAATTTTTTTCCTTTTTTAAAGTTACTACCCATTTTGAAAGTTGAAGCAAAAACTATGCACATGGAGAAACAGTCATTCTGCTACATATATTCTGATACATTTTTGCATGGGTCACCACTCAACAGTGACTGGGATATAAACATCAAACTTTTGTTAATTGTTTTAAGAACTGAAGAATGGAAGCCTGATCCAAACCCTATTGCAGTCAGTTGGAGCTTTTCCAGCCTGAACTTTTCACAACAGTGTTTTTTCTATGTATTTCCCTGGGGCCCTAGATTAGGCCCTAAATCAGATTTAAAGAAAATTGATTCAGCACTTTTCACACTGATCAATCCAAGTGATCCTTTATGTGCGTGCTGTAGATTTCTTTGTTTTGATCAATCAGAAAAGTTAAATTAGTTTATGACAGGGGAGTTGCTGAAATGCTTTAAACGTGGAGGCATACATAAGCAACTAACTTAACTTGGGGATCCTGTTTTTTTTCTGGTAACCCCCCCCCCCCAACACACACACAATTTTTTGACTTAAAAAAGTATATTAGTGGTGTTTCAATTAATCATGGAAAATGTGGATTTTGGGTTACTTTTTAAATCCAGAAATTGGGGATTTTTGTTATCAGAGAAAACCAGGATCCCTGCTCATAAGGCTAATAGCAATATTAAAGGCGTAGTTCAAAGAAGATTTTGAAATTATTGAATTTCAGTTTATACTTTTCCTTCCTTCCCTTTCTCTTTTTTCTTTGCATTCTTTCTACCTCACTTTCCTACACAAATCCTGCTCAGTTACAAATTACTGCATAAATGGACTCTGTTGTTTTGGGGGGTGTTGGTTGTAGCTGTGTTGGTGTAAGGTCATAGACAAGATTCTTTGGGTAAATGTGGTATCTTTTATTAGACCAACAAAACAGTGGCAAAACCTGTTCTTTGCAAGCTTTTGAGTACAAACCCAAAAGCTTGCAAAGAAGAATTTTTCCAACTATTTTGTTGGTCTAATAAAAGATACCACACTTACCCAAAGAACCTTGTCTGTCTCTGTTGTCTTTTGCAGTGGCTGGTATGATACTGGAATATTAACATATCTTTGAGAGGAGAGTTAAGGCTGTGGGGGTGATAACTGTGATGAATGGTGGCTGTGCTAGTGGGGAGATATGTGTCCCTCAGGATAAGGGATATATATTAAAAGATGGCATAGCTTCCCATTTCTTTCCTTTTGAGGTTTTAGGTACATTTTTTTAAAAGAGCCCAAATCCCACAGAAAGGCAATGGGATTTAGGTGCATAACTCATGGTGATCTGGAACTTGCCATGTTTGTTTCAGGTTTATTTATGTGGTAAGCAACCTTACTTGTTGCACAGTGCAGCGTGTCTGTGTGTAAGTGACTTGGTTTTGTAGTGGTAACTGAACAGTAGCATACCATGTCTTGAAGAACAGCATCTTCATGAAAAGGCCTGACTGCGCTTCACAAGAATGCCCGTTTTCATTATATGAGCTTCTGCTTGACAGTGAATAAAAATTAGATGCTGATGAAGGCTGGCTAAAGATTTTTCAAGTCTTTGGTGATTAAGTCAGGTGACATTTTCAAGGTTTTTCTTTAAAAGCTTGAGCATAGAAACATGAAGCCATGTAAAATGACTCTGTAATATTCCATTTGGTACCAAAAATATTTTCTCACTAAACATGGTGATAAGAGAAACTATGATGAATACGTGCAGTATATCAAACATTAACAGAATAAGGACC
The DNA here is from genome assembly GCF_001723895.1 of Crocodylus porosus. Taxonomy (NCBI): domain Eukaryota; kingdom Metazoa; phylum Chordata; order Crocodylia; family Crocodylidae; genus Crocodylus; species Crocodylus porosus. Next base: position 82,842,104 of record NW_017728943.1, read on the forward strand.
TTTAAAAACAGCCTTTCCCTTAGGTCGTGCTCAAATCTCTCACAGAGGTTACCATATTTCCTCATCTCAACATTGATCATTAGCTTTACAGAAGGACCTGAATAAAACGGGCCATTTAGAAAATAAATGTTACTGCAAGGCCTATTTTAATTAGTTATAATTCTAATGAGTTCATTACCTGAAAAATCCTTTAAAGCTCAGTCTTTACATTCAGGTTATTTGCTTGCAAATTTGGGAAACATACCCAGAACTTCCCCTCAAAACCAAAGGTTGCATCCTTGGTTTTAAGTGAAACAGTAGGATGATTTCTGTGCCTGAAAAAATTCATCTTGCATTTTGGACCCCAGGTCTGAAGTGCTTATAGGCCTGGAAACACGAGAAAAAGCTAGTTCAATTTGGTAAGATGCCATTGAGAGACAATGGCCATGTAACAGGTCTAAGCTGTTTTTACAAAATCACTTCTCAGCCCGGGTGCTGCTAAATTCAGGAAAGTTATGGAGTGGTGCCTTGAGGCTGAACAGGTTATGAACCACTGGGCTAGCGGGTTGAGAGGCAGGATGGTGCCAATAAAAGCTCATTTGTGGGAGACAGCTTGCATCGTATGTATCTGTGCCATTAGCCTTACTTTCCTGAGCACCAAAAACCAGACAAGTTTCTTAACATTGGCCAAAAATATCTCCAAAGCATTAAGAATTGAATGCAAGGATTTAAGCAGGATTTCCCCTCAGTGCTGTCTGATTTCATCAGGCACCAAGAGGAAATTCTCACCCGTGGTGCACTCTTTTTTTTTTTAAATAGATTCCAAATTTTTTTTTGGAAAGGGGGAAAAACACCCCTCTGGTCTCCAAGCTGCTTGTGCTTCCTGCTGAGTGAGCCTTCTTCAAGGGAGACATGGTGGGAAGGCTTCAGACTTACACTTCAAAGTGCTCTTTGGAAAGCGAGGAGCTGTTAGGGATGTCAGATCATGTGAAGCCAGAGTGTAACTGTGGGACATTAGCCTTAGAGCAGGAGAGATTTATTTTGTCTGGCACAACCATTCTTCCTTCAGAGCTTCCCTTAATGACAGAGGGCTCAAATTTGCCTTTAGGACATAGCTTTGTTGGAGGTATGTAGAGCTGTACTGCCCAGTGGGGAGCCTAGCAAGCAGAATCCTTCCTCCAGCTCACAAGCAAAGTTTGCAAGCTGGCATAACCAGTGCTGGGGCATAGCACATGCCTGTACCTCAGCAACTAGCGTAGAGAGGAATGGGGCCCTGGTAGTGTTGCAGGATATAAAGTGTGTTAAAAGATGATGTAAATAACTGCCAGAGGAAGCCACTTTTAGAGCACAATAAATTTTATTGGTCTTATAAAACTCAGGAAGTAAGCTATATACTCCTTCTATCCCTCTCTGCACCTATATAGAGATCTAGAGCATGCCTTGAATGCACAGGATTGGAGTTTAGATATTTTGGTGCCCATTGCCTAAAGAGATGATCTCCTTCTTAAAACCTATTTAGGCCATGGGTCCCCAAAACTGCATGGATACATGATTGACTTGACATGTGTAAACAGACCCCTGGACATCAAGGAACAGTCACCACACACAAGCGTTTGCTCAGAGGATCATAATTTTGCACTTCAGCAGTAATCGTCCTAGTTCATGATGTTGAGAAAAAAAGATTTACATCACTAATAAGGATGAGATGAAGCCTTGCTCTGGCGCAGCTGTGCTGAGAAAGTGTGAGGAATGAGGGCTTCCCCCAAGTTCGGCTCATGTTTGCCTGCCTGAAATTATTACTTTCGAAGTCACTTTTCTCTGAGAAGCAATGAGTGAATTATAAGGACACAGCTCTTCTGGTCCCTGGGGACACATCTACACATTCATTAATGTGCCTTAGATACTGTGCATTTAGTTTAGTATATGCTTGATAAAGTACTAACTCAATGCACAGTACCTAGAGTTACTGTCCATTAGCACTGGTGCACAGTTATTTAGTGAGGCTTACTGCACATTAGCCTAATAACAATGCGCAGTAGGCTATTAGCATGATTTGTGCTGTAATGGTTTACAGCACATTGTTATTAGGCTAATGCACAGTAAGTGTCTCGTGTAAACACGCCCTGTGGCATGGAGCACAGGCAATGGGTGAGATCTTGAGCTCATATAAATGGATGTTACTTCATCACTTTCAGTTGAGCTGCATCAATCTAAACCAGCTGGGGATCTGGCCTATTGATCTCAGTGGATCTGTGCCAGGTTAAGCAGCTGAGGAGCTGTAAGTTGAAGGGTCATTCCAATTACAAATACAGCAACTGTGTTTGATTTCCAGGAAAGCCATCAAATATAAACATACCCCTCTGGATTTGCAGGCTGGCAGCTGTGGGGAAGCCTGAAGACCAAGTCATTTTGTGATAAAAAAGAAGCAGGAGAAAAACAGCAGTTCAGACTCAAACAGCAAGTTGACATATGCATGGATGATAACATGCTGATAAGCAGTGCTGCATGTTCAGGGTCTCATGAGGTTACTGCAATTGCTGACTGTGATCCTCATGCTATGAACTAGCTATGTGTATGGTAGGTAAGCTGATTCAAGAGCCTCAACCCAATAGCATAAATCTTTGATTTTTTTCTGTTGTTTAGGAATCTGTGATGCTACTTTTTCTTTCTCATAGCGAAAACTGATTGCATTTGTGGTTACATGGTGGTCATGGAATAGTAGGGTTAAAATTAAAAATATATATATTTAAAAAAAATAAGAAACTGTTTAAGGTCTGCAGGCTTGACCACTCCATAAATCTGTCCCTTCCTGGCCTTCAGATGCCCGTGAATATTTGGAAATTAAACCTTACAATAGGCCTGTGACAATTGGAAGTTCTATCCCCATTTGGATGAGAAAACTGATGTACAGAGTGATTTGCTGAAGGTAACATGGTAAACATATAGTTCAACCATAAGTGATGAAAGATTGTTTTCCTGTTTCTCTGTCTTGATCACATCATCTCTCTTTTTTCATCTCTGCCTTGTCTGGATAACATTAGAAATAAGCTATTTAATCTTCACTGGAAAGACTCCCTTCACAGCCTATGCCTACCCTGCCTAACACTTCTCATTCAGTCAAATGTGACTCCTGCCTCTGATCAGCCTGGATGTCAGTCTCCATTGGCCACTTGATAGATTTTCAAATAAGCACCATCGTGATTTCTTCCAGGCTGCCCCTGCAAACATCTGCAAAGCTACCTCATTATCTTCTACCACATTCCTCCTGGCGTGCTTTCTCACGATGCCTACAAAAAAAATTGACAACAACTGCACTGCTGGTGTCAGAGTTGTAGCCTGGAAAAAATGCACCTGGGGCAGTCCTCTCGCCCTATCCCCACCCACCTCCCCTTGTACCTCCTGACTTGCAGAGTGCAAGAACAGCAGCAGGCATGGAGTGCCAGGCATTCTGGGAATGGGAATTGCTGAGCTCTAGAACAGTGACACTCAACCTTTTGGTCCTATGGGCTGGATGAGTGGTGTCAGATCTGTCTTCTAAATCCAGTCCATGGGCACAATAGGGTATGCATGCAGCTGCACTCCATCCCCGTGCTGAACTGGGCCCACCACCCTGGCTCCAGCCCTGCGCATACTGGACTGGGCCACACCACCCAGCCACAACTCCCCATTCACTGGCAAGACCCTATGCTCAAGGTCATGCTGCTCCCCCCTTCCCCCTGCCACCAAAATTCTGGACCCTTGGGAAGCCCTGTAGGCCAGATCCAGCCTGCAGGTCCAACCTTCAGCACCTCTGTTCTAGAGCAGCAGTAGAGTTCTTTTTGCCTCCATTTTTTTGCCACCAAAGCCCATGTCCAGAGGGCAAAAAAATCCCGAAACTGGGGTGAACTCCCCTGCCGCTCTATAGAACTCCAATTCCCAGAACACCTTGCATTCAATGACACACACTGCCTGTGCCAGCTGCTTCCTGTAGGCAGGAAGTGCTGGCAGAGCATGGGATGGCAGGGTAAGGGCATGTCGTCCCTGCCCTTCTGGCACCCTTCCCCTTACATGGCACCCAGGGCACATGCCTCACTCACTCACTCACTCACTCACTCACACATCCCATATTACACTACTGGCTGGTGTGCTGAGGCCACTGCCTGTGCTGAGCAGTTTTGTCTACTTGTATGCCCAGGTTTATTTCTGTCCATATATTGACACCTATTACATACTTAGATTATAGGCTGTGTTGGGTAAGGCCTGTCTTTTGGGTTTCACAGTGGGCTTGTGGGGTATGATTATGGCTCCCAAGAACCATAAAAATAATCATAATAATAATAATATAACAGACATCATGGCTTCCATCCATGTACTTGAACCGCAAAACACACTTCTGAAAATCCCACATTGCTAAAAGCATACAAATGCAACATTCAGACTTTTCATATAAAAACAGTGGAAAACTCAAAACCATCAAGCCTCTGTTTGCCTATCATGACTAGCATACTAACAAAAGAACATCAGTATGTCGCACAAGTAACAAACTCCTTAGTAAAAGGAGGCTTTGCTACAGTCTTCTGCCATCTGTTTGGTATCTGCCAGGAAGTGGGTGCAAGCAGCTGTTCCTACACAAATAAAGAGAGGAGCAAAGATAAGCACAGCAGGGATGAGTAAGATTCATTTAGAAGTGAAAAACATGGCATGAAAACTGAATGGAAAATTCTGAAACCCAGAGCAATTTTGTTTAACAAAGTATAGTATGGGCCTGCTTTCCAAATTTTAGTGAATCTTGTTATTTGTTGTTTTTTCAAGGGTGGGGAAGGGAAGGGAGATCAGGAGCTCTATACACCATTTCCTAGCCAAATACAGATGAAAAGATGTTCCTGGTCTTTGTTGTGCTCTAAGCATCCAGGATGAGTGCAGAGTCCAGTGACGTTCCAATGTTCGATTTGAGAAGAAAAACTCTTTAGCTCATGATCATGTTAGAACTCCTCACGATTAGTGATATTAAAAGCTGTAGAAAGATATGATAATATAATAGTATTGGCATGGACACTTGGCTTGCCCCCCTTACTCTGTGGATGTCAGTTGGGTTTTGCCGGATTCCCATCAGTGGAGCCCAGATTTCAACCTTGGCTTCTCTCCATTGTTTTTGGGGGCACTGGATGTATTTACAAACTCTTGGGGTACATCTATAATACTGTAACTATTCTGACATATTCAAGTCAGCTTTAAACTAGCATGCTTGGATATTGCTGGCAGTTAGCCACAGTAGCACAGAGCTTAAAAACACCCTTTCCTCCCACTCAGCTGCTAGGTAAATCTTAGGGCAGTTACCCTGCATTGAACTCGATGATCTCCCGAGGTCCCTTCCAGCCCTAATGTCTATGAACTCCATGCTTCTGCATCCACATTGCCAGCAGTATTCAAGTGGGCTAGTTAAAAACTACCTGGGGTATGCCTATATGAAATGAAAGCAGTAACTTCTGTGAAAGACATAGTCTCTAGGGCTGTGCAAAATTTCACTGACTGTTTTGTTTCAACTTGTTTTGAGCTCAAAACAGCAAAATCAAAATGAAACAAAGGGCTTCAAAACAGCCTTGAAACAAAATGAGGGCAGTCGAAACGTTTTGAAAGTTTTGAAATGTTTCCAGTTTTGAAGCTCAAGTTGGACTTGCCTGCAGGGAAACAGAAAGTAAGGAGCAGGAGGGGAAAGAGGGGGGAAGGACTGTTCTGACACTGACTATGTAGCTGGCCAGTGATTGTGATCTTTTCCTGAGGTCTCTTCCAGTCCCAGTGCTCTGGGGGAGGGATGGAAAAACAGCATAAAAGGCAGCATTGTTTGGACTGCCCTGTTTTTTGCCTTGGTGTCTGACAGTTACTGAGCTATCTTGCAGCAGCTCAGGAATGTTAGACAACAAAGGCTACTAGCACTGATCTGAAGGAGTTCCTACTTGCTAGCCTAGCAAGAGGGATTTCAGAATACCCTTTTCTTTTTTCCAGAGGCTTTTATTTTATTATTATGTTAATTTATTTATTCTTTTTAATGTTATAATTATATAGTATTATTATACTATAGAGTTTAATTTATATAGGAAGGGAGATACATTTATATTTTACTTCTACACATTTAAAGTTTGCAGCATACATACATTATAGAATTTATATAGGAAGGGAGATATATTTCTTTTCTATACATACCTTGCAGCACACACATATACTTTATCGAATTTATAAAGGAAGAGAGATATATTATATTTGTTTTCTATACATACCTTGCAGTTCACACACATTATTAAATTTATATGGAAGAAAAGATGTATTTATATTTATTTTTATACATTTATACTTTGCACCACACACACATTATCAAATTTATATAGGGACGCAAATAAATGTATATATTTGTATAAAAGCAAGACATTATGAAACACACCATGAAGCGTGGTGGAAAGGCAGGTAGTGGCAAGCCTTCAGGGAGGGGTGGAAGAGGGGGTAGAGGGAGAGGTGTAAATTTCCCCCCCAAAACTGAGACGTAGCCTCTTTCCTCCAGCGAGAAGGGATGAGGCTTCCACGTGCAGCAAGGAAAGGGGAGCAGTGCCAGTGCCCCTGCCTGTGCCTGAGACTGCACTCCCTTGAAGAGCACCAGGCATAACCTCTCCCCCCGCCACCATGACAACAACAAGCAGCAGCACCTACACTAGCATTGCATGACAGTCTCCTCTACCCCCATTTCATTTCCCATGCTGAGCCTTCCAGTGCCAGCAGAAGAGCTGGAGCTGGATCTGGATCTCAGTGCCCTAGCAAGGGAAATTCTGGGGAAGGAGGGGGAATCAACTGAGTTTGTGCTTCACGCCCCTCAAGTTTCCCCTAGAACCAGGTCTTCTTCCCCAGAAGGGACGTCCCCATCTCGTTTCAAAGCCCCCATCCCTCCAGAGCAGAGCCATGCCACCCTGGAACACTGGGGGAAAGGTGGACAGAAAGCAGGGTGTGTTGCAAGGGCAAGTAAGTTAATTGGGGAGATGCTTGCTGTCAATGGCCAGCCCTTCTTAGTTGAGCAGCCAGGGTTCAGGTGGCCCATGACGCTTGTGGCCCTATTGTACCAAGTGCCTGCATGCACCACCTTCAGCAGGACAGTGGTGCCTTCCCTGTATGAGGCATGCAGGGAGTACTTGAGGGAGGAGCTGCACAAGGCAGGTCTGCAGGTGGCCTTACACTTCACCTTGGACATCTGGAGCAGCCAGGATGGAGATCACACCTACCTCTCCCTTACAGGGCACCTGTGCTACCAGTCAGGTCGTTGGTGGGCTCTCCTTCAAGTCAAGGTGATGGTTGAGTCCCACATGGCAACCGAGATCATGGGGTACATTAACTGCTTGGTGCAGGGGTGACTCATAGGGCAGGGCAAGCTCACCCACAGGTTCATGGACACTGATAATGGGGCCAATATGGTAAAGGTGATCCATGATGCCAACAAAGTTGCCGCTATGTGGCACACAAGTTCCACATCATTGTCAGAGACACTGTGGAGGGGGACAGGGCTGCCGGCGACGTTGCCAGCACCACCAGCAAGCTCATTTCCAAATGCAGGAAGGTGGCAGGCTACTTCCACCCAAGCATCAAGGGGGGCAAGATGCTGTGGGACAAACAAGCAGAACTGAATATCCTGAATTTCAGAGTCAAATGGAGAAGTTCCAGGGGATCAATGTTCCTGGCTGGGGCAAGCCGCTGTTACCAGACGTCCAGGCATTGGTGAGGCAGCTGAAGGGGGGCATCAAGATATGGCTTGATCCCGTGCGGTCTAGTACGGTCCATGTGCTGGCTGCCATGTGTGACCCGAGGGTGAAAGGCAACGTATGCAGCAGCCAAACCCTGAATCAGTGGATGGAGGTGCTAGTGAAGAGAGTCAGAGAGGCAGAATGGCAGAGGCGGGGGGATGTGGAAGAGGGGGATCCATTGTCCAGTGCTAGCATGCCATCCATCAGTCAGTCTCCTCCTCCACCACAGGTGCTGCCAATGTGGGCCAAGGGCATGGCTTCCATGGTGAGGTCCAGAGGCATTAGATCCCATAATCAGGCAGGAAGCACTCAGGCGTTGGTGGCTGTCTATCTTGCCAAGGATGTGAAGCCACTGCTGTGCAACCCCTTGGCTTCCTGGGCAAGCTGAAACCAGATGTGGCAGGATCTGGCCACGGTTGCCTGGCATCACCTGTCCTGTCCACCAAGCAGTGTTCTGAGCGAGAAGGTGTTCAGCATTGCTGGGGATGTAGTGACACCCCACTGCATCTGCTTGGATCCTAGTTTGGTGGAGCAGCTGGTGTTCCTGAAGGTGAACCTCCTGCTGTTGGGGTTCCTAAAGCTCCAGGTGCAGATGCTCCTGGACTCCAAAGCTCTGCACTTGATCTGCATCTATTTCCTTTTTTCATTCTTAAAAAGCCAATTAATGCCCTGCTGTCAGAGCTGGAGGGGGCACTCACTGTATCCTACACAAACTGGTTGTTTGAATTTAAAAACCACTTTTCACAGCTGGGCCTATGAACTTCACTTCAACAGCCTCCTAGGTAATAGGTATAGAAACTCATGGACTCAATATAGACATTGGAATTCTGACACTACAACCTGCTGGACATCTTGACTCCACCGATACCTCTCCACTTTTACCTGCGCTGCTACATCTCCCTCCCCTCCCCAGCCTGTCCCTCACCCCCTGACACCTCCCTTTTCATTTTCACTGACTGGCTTTCTTGCCTGCATTGCATGCCAGCCTCTGGCTTCTTTACTATTCCTTCCATCCAGGAACAGCACACACACACACACCAACTATAGATACATCCTCAGGCTGACAAAGGGTTTGTCAACCCGAAAGCCTGCTAAGATATATTTCTGTACTTATCATTCAGTTGGTCTGCTATATATATAATATACCAGATTAGATTGAGCCAAGGGAAAGGACCTTGTCTGCCAGTGCCATGATCTTAGACCAACACCCCTAGCACCTAACTGGAAGGACTCAGGGCCGTGGGCACATCTAAGCCCAGGGCTGGGGCTGGCAGGGAGAGTTCTATGGCAGCTGCTGGAGAAGAAGCTCTTGCAGGAGAGGAAAGAAAAGCTTTGTTGCAGTTTGGCTGCCTGAGATGCTGCTGGTGCTACTGTGCCACTTACTAAGTTATTACTTGTCATTTAAAGTGGTGGACTGGACTGAGGCTGTAGGGGAGCAGGAAGCCTCATTGGGACACATTACTGTGTCATGTAGATGCCCCAGCACTAGTAAGGGTGCACGTTAACACACACACGTGCGTGCACACACACACATATACACACAGAGTCATGCAGTGAGATCACACCTTAACACACATGCTGGAGGAGAAGCTCCTGCAGGAGAGGAAAGAAAGGCTCTGTGACAGTTTGGCTGCCTGAGATGCTGCTGGTGCTACTGTGCTACTTACTAAGTTATTACCTGTTGTCATTTAAAGTGGTGGACCAGACTGAGACTGTAGAGGAGGAGAAGGTCTCATTGGGGCACACTACAGTGTCGTGCACCAGTGAGGGCGCGCCTTAATGCACCCACAGTGTCACCCATGTCACGAGTTTTGCTTGTCAGCAGCCTGAGGTGCAGTTTCCCAGAAGCCCCTGCACCTATGTCCTTGAAAGCTGCCAGGCTCCATGGTCTCAGCAGGGCCCAGCATGCCTGCAGTTTTCACCCCGCTGCACCTTAACGCACACACAGTGTCACATGTCATGAGTTTTGCTTGTCAGCAGCCTGAGATGCAGTTTCCCAGAAACCCCTGCACCTATCTCCTTGAAGCCTGGCATGACCTCAGAAGGGGCTACCATTCCTGCAGGTTTCACCCAAATCAGGCAAGAAATGACAAAGTTATAGGCAGTTTTGTGCTTCCCCATTATAACCTATGAGCAAAATATCAAAACAGTGTCAAAACAGCAAAACAGTTTCGATGAAACAAAACGAAACAGTGGTTTCAAAATGAAATGAAACTCAAAACGAAACATTGTTCCATCAAAACAGAAGTTGAAACAGAACGGTGCCATTTTGCACTGCACTAATAGTTTCCCTCTATGAAAATGCTAACCTGCATCTGAACCAGTTTAAGTTTTATGGAGGCTCAAGTAAATCAAGACTTTGATTTTAATAACATGGTTAATGTATAGCTGTATTTTCTACTAATTAGATACAGTTGCATGACCTTTAGAACAGGCACTGTTACAGCTTGCAAAGTCCCAGGTAAAGCTTTAACTGGACTTAAAGAATGTACTGGCAACAGTGGTAAACTGGAGCTGAAGGCTGAACTAAAGAATAAAATGGTTAAGTAAGTCTCAAGTGCTGAAGCTCATAACTGAGTCAGATTCACTTAGAAGTTTACACATTCAGTAGCTATGGAAGTGAATTTCCTGGAGACATTTCCAATGTGGAACCCAGATGCAATGCCCCCAGGTGCTTCTAGCAGCTGTGTGCACCCTCCCGTTCCTGGTAACTCCTTTGAGTAGGAAGCTACATTAGAAGCAGTGTACTCTGTGCTGTTTCTGTGCTTGTTAGAGGGAGAGGTTGGCTTACACTGAGTAATGAATGCTTCAAGAACCTTTCTAGATCGTGTACCATGGGCCCCTGGCAGAAGTTGCACATAAGATGCAATGAACCTGTTTATTGCACCATAAATAGTAACCCTGCCCACATGTTTAGGGAATTAATGGCACAACAAAATGGGAAACCAGCGACAAAAATATTCCACAAAATACACATAACATTTTTGTGGCTGGTTTCCATTGTGTCTTAAGCTGAACATGTGCCAGGCTAATCCTACTATGTAACCTGAGCCTGAGGCTGCCTGTACAGTGTGGTTTTATTGACAGCTCATTCACGTTGGCAATTATAAAGGGCAATTGTAAAGAGATGGGAGATGGGCTTTTCTCTGTGGCTGTCAGAGATGAGCCTAGGAGCAATGGTTTCCAGCTGCAGCAGAGGAAATTTAGGTTGGAGATTAGGAGGAACTTTCTGACTGTGAGGGTGGTCAAGCACTAGAACAGACTACCTGGAGAAGTTCTGGACTCTCCATCCTTGGAAATGTTCAAAAGCAGGTTGGACAGACCCTTGGCTGGGATGGTTTAGTCAGGGACAATCCTGACATAAGCAGGGGGCTGGTCTAGAACTCATGAGGTCCCTTCCAGCCCTACTTTCCTATGATCCTAAAGGAGTTAATAGACAGCTGCTAATGCTAATCACAGGTTTTGTAGGACCAATAAAACTGCTTGTTACATACACCAGATGCCCTCCTGTGTGCAGGGTTATACACGGGGCTCTTTCTCATGGGGGGATGGGAGGGACTGTGTCATAGGCAAGGCAAGTCTATGAGAAAGTTCTGTTACACTTCAGTGATATCCCAGGTCCCCACTTCCAGGTGTTCCTGGTCCTTGTCCAGTCCCTTACATTCCCCGCCCCCTCCCATGTCCCCTGCTGACCAGGAGCAGGCACTGGCTGAGTCCAGCACCCAGTATAGTGGCTCCCTGCAGCTGGAGCCCCTAGGACAGTGAGGGAAATGCTGTGGAGGGGGAGGGGACAGGGACCTACCTATTGCCTCTGCCACTGAGACCAGCATCCTACAGAGTTGCTCCCCTGGATCACAAGTAGCCCCAGGGTTTCCTCAACCCTGGATCAGCTGGGGACAGCAGCAGCAGCTGATGGGTCTTCCCCCATTCTCACTTGCTCACTGCCTTGGGCATTTGTACACACCATGGGGGTTCACTTCTGTTTAATTCTCCCTAAATTGAAGCAGTGGGTCTTTAAAAGCACCACTTTAATTTAGGGTGAAATAAACCCCCGTTGCACATACAGGGTTGGGCCTGATGCTTACTTGCCTTTCCAGTGCTCAGGAGGGAATGCTAAGCTGCCAGTGGGCTGAGCAGTCCCCGAGCTGGGCGGGGTGCGGGGGGTGGGACGGGACTGGTGGGTCCCACTATGGCAGCGGCAGAGCCTGCCAGGCAGCACCCATCAGCAAGCAGTCCTGGGGGGCATCACAGCTGCGGAGGGAAGCATTGTCCCCCCGCCACAGCTCAGGCAGACAGGCAGGCAGGCTCTGGGGAGAAAAAAAAAAGAAAGATCAGGCTCACCGCTTTTTTTTTCCCCCTTCACTGGAGTCTGCCTGTACAGGCTGCCTGCATGGGCTGCCTGCACAGCCCCTGAGATGCATGGAGCTCGGTGTATCCCTGCGTGGCAAACTAAACCACCTCGGAGATGTTTTATTTTGCTGCATCTCAAAGTCATTTAATTTGCATTACACCACCGACACGTGCAAACAGCTACACCATTAAAGCAGTGAAAAGGGCATTAAAGCCGCTTTTAAAGGCCAATTTTGTGGCATGTACAAATGGCCTTGAGAGTAGTACATCAGTCCAGGGCTCTGGCTGTGCCTTGGACTTTGCAGGATACTCCTCATCTGGGGCTATGGAGACCAGGGAGGTGGGGTGGGGAGTGGGGTGGGCCATGGGGAACTGAGTGCACCACTACACCACTGCACCCCCTTGGATGTGCCTCTGGTTCTTGCAACTTTATATCAGTGGTGTGAGTCTAAACAGCCTCTAGACTGGTATAACATATGCCATGACCAGAAAGTACAGAGAAAGGGGGATATAAAACTGTTAAAAGAATGCTGGCTTAATCCCACACATCTATTTGTTCACTTCGAAGATTTATTTTTCTTTGATGTTTTTGGGTCTATATACAATTATGCTACTTTAGCTGAAATATCTGTTCAACATGCATATTTATAGTAGCTGCCATCCTAGAAGCCCAAGCATTTTACAAACATGAGTTAGTCCTTTTTATGTACATGGGGATAATGATGAGAAGTGAAACATCTTGCTAAAACTCACCCAGGAAAACTACGGTTGTATAAAGAATCAAAACCCACATCCTGAGTGTCAGTCAGCTGTGCATTCATCTGAAGAACATCCTCACTTTTTGTTGTGATAGGTGATAATCTAGGCAAGCAGACAGTGTTCAGCATAACATTCATTAGAGTTTAATTGTCCCCCTTGGGCCATTAAACGGCTGAAACAGTTCTTAGCTTGAGACTTGCATCTGACTTGCCAACTGCTGCCATTGACTGCTCTCTTTGTAGCTTCAGACCTAGTGTTTTGCTGGAGGCACAAAGAGCCAACTGCAAACAATTTAGAACAAGACTGTTTTTTCATAGTAAGGCGATTTATAAAGACATAGTTACTCAGGCTCAAAGTTGCAGACTTTGTTAACTGCTAATTCAATAGCCTTGGACAATAGAGAATTCGAGGTGCTGTGCTGACCTCTAGTGATAAAGATTGGAGGTTAAAGTATCTCAGCTCTTAAAAGCTCCAAGCAATACGTAACTACAAAGCTACTTGTTCCATTTCTGCTTTTTCTTTTTAATGTGTCTTAGAATGCAAGTACACTTTGGGAGCTTAAATTCTGCCTGTATCTCTGCAGTGCCTTCTTATATGTGCCCAAGTTTCCTCACCATCATTGAACACTTGGGGCCTGATTATGATTTCTGGCAAGTTTTACAAGTGTGTAACTTCACTGACTTCAGTACAGTTAATTCTGATTTACACCTGTCGCTCAGCATAGACCCAGGCTTTTGTCATCTATCCCATTAATGGTGCTGTGACAAAATGGGTCAAGTAAAGGGTTAAAAAAAGCAATTTTAAACGTCTAAAAATAGATCTCTTATAAAAAATTCAATGTGTCTTTATTTTATATTTCCCAGCCCTTGACTGCAGTTCATTCTAGTTCACTTCTCAAGTGATGGTCACTGGGGGAGGACTTTGGTGTGGTGAACTTTTCTACAACACAAGGTTGAAACATTGCTAGCTGCTACCACTCCTTCTGTGGTAGGTCTCTAATTTTTTTGGTAAGCACTTGAAATTATTTTATATTATTATTACTGGGGATTTTGAAGTGTTTGACAGCCAAGATCTTGGAGCTGAAATAGTTCTTTATACATTGTGAAGAAAATCAATCCTTTGTGTAAAACCATTGAAACCAATGGACTTACACCAAGGCAAGCAAGTAAATGTCACTCTATGGAAACAGATATCTAGGTGTGAATACAGGGGTAAAGGGAAAGGGGATTTATACAGAGATGAGGGAAGGTATTCTCAACCTTTCTGGACTCCTTATTTCTCCTTGGAAAATGCCAACTCTTTTCTTCTTAATTCTTTACTATGAAAAAATAACAGTGCAATTATTCTGTTGAAAGAACTCAGAAAGCCCACAGCAAGTCAGAATGGTTTTGCAATTATTGATTCCTATTTGAAATCACTGGGGTTATTCTGTGAATCATGTAAGTGTTTGGACACCTAACAGTGCTAATATTGCATGGTATCCTTAAAAGGATCTCATAGCACTCAATGGTGCCAGGACCCCGTGATGGAGAATCACTGGACTAAGGGATTACAGCAGTGACTAAAGGGACAGGGATGCTATATTTTGAGGAGACTGCTGCAATGGAGTTTTTGTTTGATCCATCCTTTAAAAAATCAAACGGTCCAGTTCTCTCATCACTTCTACTTCTGTAACTCCACAGAGTTTCATGGTGGTGATCCTGATGAAAGAAAATCAGATCTATATAGCTTTAGAGAAGGGCAATTGCTTCTCTAATATGTCTTCTAGTCCATGGGGTTGTCAACTTGTGGCATGAGTGCCACACGTGATATGTGCAGCTTCTGTATGTGGCATGTGGCAGATCAGGGAGAGGACAGCAGCACAGTGGCAGATAAGGGCAGGGAGCAGAAAACAGAACAACAGATTGGGCAGGGAGCAGAAAGAAGAGGAGTAGATTGGGCAGGGGAAGGGAATCAGGGTGGCACTTGAGGTGGTACAGGGATAATTTGTGGCAAATTAGTTGGATCCTACTGTTCTAGTTTAGCTCCCTGGCAATACAGAAGTGTTCCTTACTGCATTTTTACAAGCTTTGTTTAGTCTAGTGTATGGAAAGGATTGAAGTTTTCAGCAAACACACAGGCCTAAAACAGGTTTTATTAGCTGAAATAAGTTCCAGTTCAGCTAAAAGTTATTGCTGCCTTCAGGTGGAATAAACCCCATCCCAGAAGCCAACCCAGATGTGAAGTTATAGGGAAGATGGATGTATGTGTGTTTGGATATATTATGCGTGAGTTTCTTCAAGGGTAAAATTGAACACCATTATCATAAATTTGGTGTGCTAAAGTGGGCTAATGTTGCACTGAGCAATAAACTCATAAAATTTCTGATTTGCTTTCAATTTAAATTTAAAAAAAAATAATTTTATATCTTTTTTATTATAGAAACACTGAGGAAACCATTTCAGCCTGCAGTGGGAAAAATGCAATGAGTTCCTTTCCATTTCTTGTTTTATTTTTCATATTTCCTCTTTCAGATAACAGATAATGGATTTATCTGACCTCATACCACCTGCTTGGCATAATATTGATATCAGATAAAAAAAGATGATAGGGCTTACTGTGAGGAAGACATTATGAGGTCATGCAATATTTATTAGGGATAATAAATCAACCCACTTTGAGGATAAATAAATGGTAACTCAATCTATTTTGGGGGGAGATGTGTCATTTACCAGACAGCACACATTGTTTTCAGGGGGTAGTGAATTCATATCTAGACATTGAGAGGTACTCTGTGGAGACCAAGTATGGTGACTAGGAAGCTGGAAGGAATACATGCATGGGTGCCTGGTGCTTTGGGTAGGTAGAGAGAGAGGTGAGCAGTGAGAAAGTACTGGTGGCCTTGGGTATGGTGCCAGGAGAAGATAGGTGAGAGAAAAGAATGGCTTGAGGTCTGTGAGTTGAAAGAGAGCAGAAGGGAGCCACAGTTAAACGTAATAGATGGTATCCCAGTGCTGGTGGTCAGAGGTAGGCTAGGCAGCTGCAAAAAGTAGGTAAGAAAGAGCACCTACTTGTCATGGTGGCCATTGTGTTCCAGGGACCATTTGAAATTTTTGGAGGCTGAATTTAGTTTTCAGAATGAGATTTTTAAAAACAGAATCCTTGGAAAACAGAAAATGTGTACCTGATCATTTCCTTGGTGGTAGCTAGATTCACCAGCTCAGAACGCCTGAGACAGGTCTCCCTTTATCTACAACTCTGGTCCATTGCTACTGTGGTAGGGACAGGCCGTCTTCTCTTGATGGGACATTGAGACAAAACAGTACACAACTGCCAGAAAAGCCCTTTGCAAGCCCTAAGGGTAATCAGAAAATAGTTAATAAGCAAAAAAACCCCTCCCCCCACACAACCCCAAATGTTTTAATGTTAAAGAAAAAAATCTCACAGTCCTACTTCTGCCAATAACATTCTCTGTTGAACGCAGAGGGTGGGATTTTCAGAAATACTTGGTGTTGGATTAATTCTCCTGTTGAAATCAATGGAAGCTCCTCTGGCCTCAGCAGGAGCAGAATTAAACCAGCACTACGTTCCATGGAAAATCCCACCCAGAGTGGATCCTGGCAATCTGGCTAGATAGGGTTTGGAAGTGATGCAGAAATTGCTGCATAAAACCTTTCCATTTTGGCTTGCAGTGTGTTCTCTTTTCCCTAAGAGCTAATGGGAAGCAGTGAACAGTGCATCAAAGGTGAAAGGAAGGAGAACAAGGGAAATATCAGGCTAGAAAGAAATATTCATGCCCTCCCCAAGAGTAGCACATACTTCACTTGGGAACCCTGCTCCTGCCAGTGAAAACCACCTTCTAATGCTAGATGAGTATATTGGCAGAGGACCAAATAGAAGCTTAGTGGGATTCCTCAGGATAGCAGATGTGCTTTCTGTCTGGGATACTGCTAGCGGTGTGGTAGCCTGCACCTTTTAGTCCCTTTGAACATACCCTTCTTTATACCTGATAAGGACTTTTAGCTATCTGACCAGTGATGATAGTAAAGGTCAGAGCACTTTGGATGGAGTGAGACAGAGGGCACAGCCAGATGTTGGGGCCTCTCTCTAACTCATGGCACTTTACACAAAGGGTGCAGACACAAGTGACAATCTCAGCCAATATGGCCCCAGAAAGGAGTTTATAGCGGTAACCAAACACAAGTGCATGGATGCAGAGAGCTTCAAAAATGGCCAGTCGAGTGAAAATCTGACCCCTCATTGTATGAGGTATCAGATAAAGAAATTTCAAAATGTAGCATCTTTTGTAATTTGTGTCTGTAGTGCTCCAAGCCTGTCATTGTTTTCAGAATGGGAGAGGGGAAAGGGAGCAGAGAGA
>NW_017728943.1:82859405-82869314 GCF_001723895.1 Crocodylus porosus
CCCGCCCCTGGAGGGTGGAGCTAGTGTATTGGAGCCCCATGAGGTACCCATCCTACCCTTCAGCACCAGCTGGGGAGCCCCAAGAATGAGCTCCCTCTGCTGCCTTTCCCCACCTCCCATTCTGAGAACAGTGAGCACTGGTGGAGAGCTTGCTGTTGCTATGGGGACGTGGCTGCAGGCTCCCAGCCCTCTATTAAATTCCCTTGGCCCTGGAACCAACACTGAACTGTTTGGGCTGGGGAAACCTTTTAACTCTGAACGCTTTGCAAAAATCATTCTGAGTTACAGCTGGGAGCTGCACTTCTGTCTGCGCCCAAAGTGCCATGAGTTAGAGCTGTCCCCCCCACCGCCCCGACCAATTAGATGTCAGCTTCTGGTTGGGGGAAGGGCTGGAGCTAGCCTTTACTGTCCTGATGAAAAAGCTGCAGAACCGCCCCTCACCCCATCCTTCTCCCCTCCCCCCAGCTCTGGGGCTGTTGGGGCAGACGGAGCTCCCAGTTGCTGAATGGCCAGAGCTGAGGGAGAGCAGGGGCAGGGAATAGTGCCCCCTCACTTCATGGCCCCCTCCTAGCTACCCTGACCAGCTTTCCACTCCGTTGAGTGGAGGAGACGTGGCACATATGAGCGCGTTTGCACCCCCTGACAGCCCAAGTGCCAGGGCTGCTCCCTCTGGTAAAATTAACCTGGGAGGGAACACAAGTTCCCTAAGATGCTCTGCTTTTGAATTCCTTAATGTAATACCTGATTTGACCAGGTGGTTTTTTTGTGCATGTGTGATCAGCCATTTTAAAAGCACTCTCCAGCCATGCACATGTTATGACATGGCTACGGAGTGTTTTCAGGGGCAAGGGCACTTGAAAAATGTCACTTCTGTGTCTAGACCTGACATCCAATTTTCTGGCAGATTTATAGGCTTGAGGTCAAAGGTGCCTACAGAACACACAACCACAGCCAGTTCAAGGTTTGTTTCAAAGTGGACAACATTAGGAAAGTGCAACAGTGCAGCTTCTTTTTAGAAAGCCATGCATTTTTTAAAGTTTGTTATGTTCCTTCAATGCAGTGCTTCTCAACTAGTGCCATGACACCTTGGGGTGCCATGAGATCCTTTAAGGTTGCCACAGAATCCATAGTGTCAAAAACCATTCTGACCTGTTGTGGTCTTTCTGAGGTCTTTACAACACAAGAATCATCCTGTTATGTTTCTGTAGTCAAGAAAAGGTGAAAGCTAAGAGCTGGCATTTTCTGAGGGGTGCTTTGAGTCTAAAAAGACTGAGAATGACTACTTTAAGATAATAGTTCAGGAACACTGCAGTTCAAGAAAACTTTAATGTTTAGAAAATGTTCTAATCAGCATTTTCTCATACTTTTATCATTCAGCTGCCTCGGATCAGAATAAGGTGAGGGCACCTATTGCAGACTACCGTTTTTGTCTCTTGGGTTCAATATTTGTTACCCTGCAGCAAACAGGTAGTGGGGTTTTTTTCTTCTTTAATTTAAACAGTGTTAAATGGCTGGCACTGGTAATTATTCTAGCTTTGACTAAATGTCCAGTGACTATCTTTTCAGTACTACTCAGAAATTATCTTAATATCTTCCCAATGCTGCTCAGCTAATGTCAATATCTTCCCACTGCTGCTCCCAATTCATACTCAGCTATCACCACAATCAAAACTTTAATGTGTCCTTGTAGGGTCTGTAGCACTTTTACTGTTTCCATTCAGGCGGTAGGTCTGTAATGGAACTAGCAGAATTCACTTCTACCTTGTCAGCAGTTTTACAGCATCATTTCTGCAGCAAGGAAACTGCTGGCTGAAAAAGGACCAATATGTTTTAAAAAGGGTCCTCAAGAGTATAAACATGCCCTTTGGTATAAGCTGAAATCAATTCCAGATTCAGCCACATTCAGAAAGGAATATGAATCATGGTGTCGCACTTGGCAGTTAGGATATTTTCAGGGCTCTCATTAACGCTGCAGATCTTGTTGCATGTAAAGAGATACCTTAGTTTCATACAGCTACTTGTGGTTCATAGATTCATAGGTGCTAGGGTTGGAAGGGACCTCAACAGATCATCGAGTCCGACCCCCTGCCTAGGTGTTTGATAAGCTGGACTATGCCTCGCTCACTCTGCTCCCCATGTATTAGCTGTGCTAAGAAAACATCTACCTACCTATGAATTGAAACTGGGTTCCCAAGCCATGACCTGTTAACTTGTGAGCCAACAAGCCTGCCAGCCTCATTGTTATGGAGAGGCAGTAAGGGGTACCACTTCCACATATGCCTCCCAGCGCTTTCCTCAACCCCTAAGAAACAATGCTAAGTTCTGCTTTTTCTATTGCCCCTTTACCTGCCAAAGTGTAGGACCCCCAGGGAGAGCACAACTGGAGCTCACCTTGCTCAACAAGCCTTAATGTAGGACTAACAAAGTATAGCTTCTCCCCACAGCCACCCAGAGCCCTCTTCTATAGAGGTGGGTAAAAGGTGAGAAGCTGAGAGCCAACCACCAACCTGCTGTCAGGAGGTATAGCAGATGGCTTCACCCATTCTGGTTCAGCAGCTGGCATGCATCATGCTATCTACTCTTGTTTATACCCTGGCTGGCTGGGAGAAGCAGCAAGGTTGCTTTTGCCCCTTTTTAGCCAGGTTTATCTGCTACAGCTCCTGGTACCTGGTTAGAGCAGCCTATAAGCTGCTTTAACTTCTGATAGCTGTCAGTAATTCCTTAGGAACCTGCCTGTCTCCCTCTCTCTGCACTGAAGAGACAGGCATATAGAGCTGCCTGCTCTTCTGAGTCCAAGGCTACTGGGATTCTGTCATGCCAGGGACTTTCAGATGGCCTCAGCATCCTCTGGATGTGTCCCCATGAGTGTGCATGTGTGTTTTGTGGCACCTCAAAGCCATTTGAGGCACTGCAAACTGCATGCAGTGCACGTGCACCCATGTGCCACACTACTTTGCAGTGCAGCAGGTTTTTGTGGCATCCAGAGATCCCAGTGTAAGAAAAAAACTGCTGCTAAAAAAGTAGCATGGCACATGTGGCAACAGTGTGTGCTACCATAAACCGGAGCCAAACAGTTGGCTTCATGTTGCTGGTGCTCTAGGAAGCCCCCAGGACCTCAGGTAAGGCTGGTGGGGCCAGAACAGCTGCTGACCTCAGCCTCATTCATGTCCTTTGCTGTGCACCAGAGTGCATGCCCAGGGACAAATAGCAACAGCACAAATAGCTGCTGCTATTTCTCCCATGGAAAACATGCTCCTCTGCGCATGCATATGCTTGTGGGGATGTGCCCTCTGTGTCAAGTGAGCAGTGCAAAGGGAGTAGGCAAGGCTGAAACTGGGTCTTTCATTTGTTTCTTCAAAGCTACGTTTCTGGAGGGTTTTAATGAAGACTACCAGACCATTTATAATGTGAAGAGAAGGTCACACCAACAACAGCCTGATGCATCTTATTCTGTTGAATGAAGGGATATGGCATGTGACTATCCATGTAAAGAAAAGGGTGTACAGTCCTCTGTTGAAAAGTAGCTCTGTTGCTGTAATGGAAGTATCACTGGGTAAGTCACCCTGATACCATCTTCTGTAAATCTCCAATGGATTTATTTTTACATTCTGAATTTTTAGGGAGATGGATATGATGATTACATCCATGCCATAACAATGGATTTAAAGATCTGCCTGGAGTGTTGATCTCCTTGTGGATGTGCGGAGACCTGAGGCCCCAGATGGGTTGCATACCATTGCTATACTATGTACCGCAAAGGATCACTCTTACTTTTGCAAAACAACTCTTTCTGCACAGGACTGGTTCTAGCTTTCTAATATACAGGAGGACTATTGTACCGTTTCTTGTCTAAGGTTGTGGAGAGTCTTGCTGACCAGGTTTATTTTACTTTATTTTGGGAAAAATGATAAACTCATCCTAGGGGCCATGTGCAAGTTTTTTTTGAATCACATACCCATTTTTAAGGTTGCTGGCACCCCAAATGAAGGACCCCCTTGAAATGTGCCTCATAGAGAAGGGATCTGTCTAGACCTTGGGGACCCGAGAACAAAAGATGGTTGTTTTTTCCAGTGAATCTCAGTCTTGAGCATCCACTTCTCAGGAAAGGTATCAGTAGTCCCCTCTTAAGGTGCAACCTCCATGCTGGAATCTGGAGGAAAAGACCTCAGGTAGCCTGGAGATCCACAGGAAGGAGAAAGGCAATCTCACCTGCTTTTAACTCCACAGTGACTGCTTTTTCTTTATGGCCCTTAAAATGTTCATCACCAGATATGCAGAAGGATACTGGAGTTTAAGCTGCAGTTCCACTTTTCTCAGCAGGAGTCACTTTTGCCTCAGGATGTGTCTTGGAGCATTTAAAAAGTACAGGAAATCCTAATCATTGTAGTCTCCTAATGAGGTTTAAGTTTGACATAGGATTTTTTGATGGGCCAAAAGGCAGGAATTGTGCTTGCAATCAGTGCCTCCACCTTAAATATAGGCCTTCCAAATAAAAACAACAAAAATCAGTGCACTTGGGGCTGGGGCTGTTGTATCCAGCTTTAGTCCCAATGAGGCTCATATTCTTCCATCTGTGGGATTAGGAAGGAAACTCGCTTGGCCTTGTTTGACTGTGCTTAACTCTAACTAATAATTCAGATGGTTTTTGTTTGGAATACATCGCTGTTTTGTATTTCTAAAAGTAAATACCTGTGAAATCAGTTCCCTGTTCCTACTTAATTCTGGGGCACATGGTTGAGTGCCTGAGGTACCATGTCAAGACCTCTGCTTGAAAGATTTAGTTAGAAGATCTAGAGATTCATGAGAGATATTAGGACTTTCTACTGTCCCTTTATAAGAGTGGACGAATGAGCAATACCCTTTGCCTGCCTATGGGCCAGATCTTTAATGGAAGCAGGGGAAGAGGGAGCTGTGATGGGCATATAGTGTTACTAGGGGGACTGAATGAACAGTCTACAGGCATGGATCCTGCCTTTCCACCTCTGGGGAAAAAAGGTAGCCACATAATGATCTGCTCTGGAGAGGCTGGGTGGGAAAGACAAGTCCTGGTCCCAAGGAAGATGATTGGAACCACTTTTTCCACCATGTGCTTTGCTGCTGGGTCCAGGCCTAAGAAGGAACCAAATGCAAATGATGTGCCAGAGCCACTGGACACAAGTGAATCATAGTAACAGAAAGGTTACTTGAGCCAGCACTTTCCATATCAGCAGCCTGTGAGAAGAGCTGTTTTATATCCTTCTCACTCCTTGAAGAGCTAAACTTACCCCATGTCAGTCAGAAGAAGCCATTTCTTTTTTTTGTTTGCAATGCCTTCCCACCCAAGATACAGCAGAGTCCAGTGAAATTTCGTGCTTGCTCTGCAAACCATGGGAGTTAGGGGCTCCCTGTCTAGGGGAGAGGCAGGGGCAGACCCTGGAGAAAACCTGGCCCTTCTCCCCCAGTTCCATGTCACTGAGTTTCTCTTGGTCTCACTGAAGAGATTTTCCAGATAACTTACCAAACTGCCTCAGTGTAGAGCAGTGCTCACCGACCAGTGGATCTCGATCCACCAGTAGATCTAGGAGCCTCTTGGAATTGATCTGAGGCTGGGGTCGGGGGCTGAGTACCCGTGTGCATGCACGCACTCCAGCCCAGCAGGTCAGTTCATGGGGAAGGGAAGGGGCAGGGGCTAGATCGAGTCCCCCATGGTGAGGGACAATGCCGCAGACGCAGGAGCAAGGGTAAGTTGTGTGGGGCCTGGCTGGGTGGGACTTACCTGCCAGGGAGGTGATTTTTTTCTCCCTCTGCCTCGATCTTCCCTCCCCACAGACTTACCTGCTGCTGGGTAGGGCTGGTGGTGGCAGTGCCTGGTAGATCTTGGGTTGCTTTTAATGCCAAAGGTGATTTCCTACTTAAAAAGGTTGGAGACCACTGGTGTAGACCCTGAGTACACAGTAACTGCCAGCTGAGGTCCAGCAGCTGGATGTCCCTGGCTGCTATTTGCCGTAGTGGGGAGGAAGAAGAGAAATGCAATCCTTTTAATCTCCTTCAAAAAACTGGGAATCTATTTTTTGTTTGAGTTTAGCTGTTTTGAGGCCAAAAACCCAATGAAGAAATTGAAGGAGAGCTATTTAAATATTTTGTGAAAGCACCACTGGAGAGGGAAACCTTGGAGTCTGCTGAGGGGAAACAGAGAGTTAGTCTAAGGGAGCCAAGGCTCAATGCAAAGGTGTGCTCTACTTCCAATTGCTCTGGAGATGGGTACTATTCTTTGTTGAGGACTGTCTGATGTAACGGGGATTGACAATCACTTTGGAACAGAGTTGTTCTGAGGGGCCACAGTGTGAAAGACTGCTGATGGCACTTAAAACTAAGAGGTGTAATCTCATTCTTTCCTGCTCCACCACTGGGCTTGCACAGACAGGTTTTTATGAGACATTCTCCCTCATTTGCGTACACATTTAAGTTGGCAGATTTTCAAACAAGCTCAGCACATGGGGTCTGGAGCTCTTTATAAGGTCTGGCCTTGACCTGTGCTCTGCTTTCGCACCAACTTTTTTGTAATGATCTTCATGGGTGACTGGTGCCTCCTGAGTCTGGGGGGGACACCAGATTGCTGACGGGGAGGGGGAGTCCCCCAGCAACCAATTGCTGAGCCAGCAGCAAAACCAGAAGTGCACTTCCAGTTTCGCAGCTGGCACTTCCAGGCGGTGCATGGCCAATCTCAGGGGGTGCACGTGCACCCACATGCACCCCCTACACATTGCCAATGATGATCTTTACATAAAACCTACTGTTCATATCTTTGCTTTCTTTCACTTCAAGACATTGGCTTTTTCAGGTCCTTTCTCAGTCTGTTTTCACCTCCCATTACTTTATGACCATTGAAATTCTTTCCATTTATCTTTCAGCTTGTGCTAAACCTCTCTGTTCTTTGTTCAACCCTTTTTGTTTTCACCTCCACTGCACTCTTCTTTCTTTCCCCCTAAAGCACCGGAACCACCACCATGTGCCCGAGGAATATGATGCTTGCACAAAGAACTGTGACAGGACATGGCTTTTCTGTCCTACCTGCCACTTCTGTACATTTACAGCTAGGACAAGAGGAAAAACTTTTGCCTCTAGCTGAGAAAGCATGAGAGAAGTGGAACCTGTGGCTTGTGTCAGATAGACACATAATACAAATATGAACAAAAGTATGGTCTTTTCCACCCCCCTCTACTTCTTGAAGTCCCTCCCATGATTGTCTCCTTTGCTTTATTTCCTGCTTCTGGGTCTTCTTCCCTTGCCTACTTCCTGCTCACTATAGTCTCCACCATACCTTGTCTCACCATTCCTGCTTCTTTTGCTGTATCTTAATCATTCCTACTGGATAGTACCTCACCAGCATGGACCTCCCCTCTAACAGCTTGTACAACAGTTACTCGAGGCTAAAAGCTTTTATTTATATGGAAAATTGCACTGACTTTAATGGAACTAGCTAGTTCTTAGTACTAGAGATGGATACTGAACATATTTTTTAGTTGACTGGCTGACGCCAAACAAAAAAAAAGTCATAAAATGATTCAGTATGGATTAAACAGAAATAGACATTTTTGGTGAAGTCCCCAAATTAAATGTTTTGCTTAGTTTTCTGACAATTCTTTTCTTTTGATTTAGAAAAAATGTTAAATGAAAAATGCCATTTCCAAAGAAAAGTAGAAAAGTTGAAACATGGCAAAGCTAAAACATTTCAGGATTTCTAAAACTAAACAGTCATTTAAAAACTAAAGGCACAAAATGATTTGGCATTTAATAATGTATTATTTATCCAAAAAAATTGCCTGATTCCACTCAGTACTTGAGAAAATGAGGCCACTTATGTAAGTGCCTAAGGCTTGAGCAGGGATATTTTCAGAAGTGCGTAAGGGAGTTGAGAACACATGCCCCAGTGAAAGTTAACTTTCAAGTCAACCTTATTCCCTTAGGTGTGTTTCAAAATCTTGCCCATAAACCCAGCTTCAGGTACCTATTCACAAAAGCCATGGCATTCATAAAACAATGAGAAAAGAAACAAGCAGCAAGACGGATCCTTAAAATTGCACTAGTGTAATTGAATCCCAATTGTGAATAGGGAATATCAATTAGTAAGATCTACTTTGGCCTTGACCTGTGGTTTCAGCCTCATCTTGTTGACTCTCATAACACAAATACCAATACAGATCAGTAAAGCCAGGAAAGAAATAAAAAGCCTACGATTAGTGAACAGCCGCTTTTCTAAAAAAAAAGGTGATTTTTATTGAGTTTTAATATACAGCTTTAATATGTTAGGGTAATCATACAAGATCTCTTTTGTGTTCAATTTACATATTACAATAGGACGTGAGCTCAAATCTTTTGTTTCAATGTACAAAAAGAATCCATTGGTTGTCCACTAGCAGCTTTGAAACTTGGCAAGAAAGTTTCTAAAAGATTGTAAGTGCAGTAAAAGACCATAAAGAATACAAAATGCATATAAAGGACTGTTCTCCAAGGCGTATAAACATTGAAAACAAACAGCACCTGCTCCACAGGGCAGACAGCTGGCAATTTAAAAAGTCACTGATCAATGTTCCAGACAAAGAGGAGCATTACCCTGTGCAATCATTTTTATAAAATGGCCTAACAATATCTGTATCGAAGGATTTGCACTGATCAAAAAATAGATCTGAAGAGAAACAGTAGGCAAAGAACTGCACAATCAGAAATGAAAAAGTAATATAAAATATTTTCACCACTATTTAAATGCCAAATTAATCAAGCAATAGTAAAAAAAACAAAACAAAAAACCCTTCTGTTTAAAATAACAGCACTGTTTTACCTATTTTGAATTAATTTTTCTTATGAACACACTATATACTTGATTGTTTCTTCCATATAGAGAAATGTGTCCATTTGCTCTGTCACTGCCATGAAGCTGATGTATATCAACTCATCACATTTCACTTTCAAGACGACACCTTTTAATGCTGTTTTCCATGTAGTCAATGCTTCAGATTAGATGCATCCTCATCTCAAGTTAAATACTTTCTTTTTTTTCTTTATACAGTGCAGGGTATATGGGCTTAGGTTATGAAGCTTCTCTTTTACTCCAGTTCACTGTCTATTTCTGAGTTCAGTGGTGTACAGTAGTTTGGCTTGTCCGAAGGTACATAGCCTGGCAGACACAAACACTTGTACGAACCTTCTGTATTAATACACTTGGCATTTTTGCAGAGAGACATTCTGTTGTTCAGTTCGTTGCACTCATTTACATCTGCAGAAGGAAACACCAGAACACGTAGATAAAACAATGAATGAACTAAACACGCTAACATAGCCTTTCCTTTCCGCAGAGACTATTTCCTGTCAGAAGCACGAGATGGAATTCCACTGTATCATTAGCAATGATAGAATGTATTGAATGAAAAAGTGGGAAACTGAATATTAACTTCAGACTTGACAGAGTGAGGTCAGGCTGGGCCCAAAGATTTGTAATTCATACAATTTAAATGGAGGAGAAAATAGTGGATGGACATCATAGGGAATCACTACTGGGTGAAAGAGCCTTTCACTTACAGATCGCTGCCTGTCTGAATTCAGCATAAGGCTGTTACGAATTACACACTATCGTTAACAACACTCACTTATACATATATCCAGCTGATGACTGTTCAATGACTTATTAATGTGAGTTAATCTCATTTTTATTTCACTAGTATTCTTAGACGTCTATATTAAAAAATTCAGAAATTCAGAAATTCTCTTGTACTTAGGAATGATGGTGTGAATTCACCATCCAGCGCAAGGTGGCAAAGGCATGCAGTAAGGCAGCAGCCCTAGATTTTAGGAGGGCAAACTTCAGCGAGCTAAGGAGGATAGTTGGAGAAGCACTGAGGTCCCGGGGGAAATTTGGTCATCACACCAGACGGC
>NW_017728943.1:82869414-82920684 GCF_001723895.1 Crocodylus porosus
GTTTAAGAGGAGGTTAGATGAACATCTAGCTGGGGTCGTTTGACCCCAGTATTCTTTCCTGCCACGGCAGGGGGTCGGACTAGATGATCTGCTCAGGTCCCTTCCGACCCTAGAAACTATGAAACTAATTGGTACCCTGAGCACAGAGCCTTAGGACTAAGCACCTGAGGAGACCAGAACACCTCTCACCCCTAGAGCAACACTCCGTAGCATTGGACTGGGGCACACTAGAGATATGCCTTCACTTGCAGAAAGGGGTAGCTTACTGTAAAATCGTAGCCGATATAAGACAGGTATTTTTTACCACGCTGTAGCTAGCAGAGGTGAACTGAGGGGGTAAGCTGGGTAATACTCTGCTACAAGTTCAGTAAAACCACTGTTGTCTTATATCTGCTAGGCTTTTACAGCAAACTAGCTAATACATACTAGTAGTTTTAGTATTTAAAAAAATATTTTAAATAAGATTGAATAAACGTGCATCTTGGTACCTTACCACAATAGTTGGCTTTGTACTGAAAGTGATACAGGTACCCTAGCATGGTTCTTCTTACGATTACTACTGAGTCAAGTAAATTGTTGCTGATATACTCTGCCCCGTATCTCCCACAAAAATGTGTGAGTAAATTGGTTACAAAATGAAAACAAGCTGCATATGGAACTGTTATGCTCACCAACACAAGTCATTTTGGCCATGTCCAAGTGGTAGCCATCAAAACAGTCACAAGTATAACCTTCCTGAACTCTCACGCATCGGCCATTTTCACATCCATTCAAAATGCCACATTCCTCTGCTTGTAATTCCTCAAAGCTGTTTAGAAAACCTGGATGGAGAAACATTAGAAACAAATAAGTTACAGAGCAGTTCTGAATCCTTCTGTACAATCGTCTAGTAAAACTCTTCAATTTCCTCAGAGGTGTCTTGGGAAGTGTCTCCACTTTATAGACAATGGGTCAGCTTTAACAGGCTTAGAATTTTATAAGCACAGCCAGATATATTTAAAAATGAAACTGAAATGGTTTGAACTCTCACTTTTTCACTACTATTAAAATCTCTGATCCACATTTTAAAGACAATGCTTATTCTTATTAATTGCATAATAACACACCATCAACTTATATTAAAAATCTTTTTGACCCAGGCCCTATAATTATAACAGCTTTTACTTAAGCACAGCAAAGTGAGAATTGTAGGGTAATTCTTTAAAAAAAGAAAAGAATGATAAAACAAACCCTTCTTAAATAACCTTATGAAAAGGAGAAGGGAAAAGTTGCACTGTAATTAATTTAGAACAAACATAAAAAAAATCTTTGGTCCCAAATGCCTTGAGGGAAGTAAAATGAAATTAGAGACCAGCAGCCTACTGTGGTTTTGGTTAATAATGCACTGGATAGCACTTAGGAGGTGGCTGCCAGTATAAGCACCTATAATCTATAATTGCATCTTGTTATAATCCTGGATTGTGAAGATTCTGGGATAGGGACTTAAATGGAAACTCTCTCTCAATAGCTTACTGTTATGAAGGATCCCTTATCCACATTAGGGCATCTATACAGATACATGATAATAAATGACAAAGATTGCATGTATTTTAAAATAAAAGAGTATAACTTCTCACTGAATTTCAGTAAAAATAATCTGTCTATCTGAGAACCAACAAGTTAAAACTACACAATTGTCTTTCCATTCTTGGAGGCAGTGTTCAAACAGAACTGTAGATGGCAGTCAACCATACCAAAAGGCTTTGGGAAAAGCATAATGTCTGAATTGTACCACTTGGGAAGGAAAGGGTTGGACTGCATTTTTCCTAACAACATCCATATTTTAACTTAACTAACAGGTATATCTAAAACCTGTTTATAGATTTGTGATTAGTTGCTACAGAGATCTGATAAGCAGAACAACTGAACTATCTATTCTATTCTTTTCTCCCTTTCTTGCTGTTCTTTCATTTGTCTTTTCACTTTGGCCTTTATGCCTTTCTCATTTTACTTTTTTCACTCTACTCCATCCTGCCCTCTCTCTTATTTTTTTTGACATTCCCAACATTTCCCCCTCTACTCCCTCTGTCCTCACCCCCCGTGTCCTCTGCTTGGGTGGCTCCGACATCAATACCTTCAGGTTGTTTGGCTGCTCACAAGGTCATGCCAACTGATACACTGAGGTGAATTTCTAGAGTATTTAATCAGTATTTCATCAGTTCTATAGACATGTAACAGAATAATATGCAAATACATGGGGACTCCTTGCTGAAATGCACATGAATGTATGTTTATATGAAGCCCATACCTTCATATACAGTCAGGATCATTACATAGTTTCCTGTTAAAATGACAGAAAGGTGCAGTAGCATGACAAACGCATTGAGTAGATTGTTTTGATTTACTATAAACTAGCAAGAATCTTTATCTCAAATTTCCATTATATTTTTAAGTCCACTTACAGAGCTTATGTGTGGCTCCTTTAAATAGAAGGCCTCTTCTGGGCCCTCATACAGACAGCTAATTATGAAAAACAAATACTGCCAAGAAGGGAAAAGGTGGGGCTCTTAAATAAATTCTTTACAAATGAAAGTCATCATTTATTCTACAAAGAGCTCACATGTACCATGTCGAAATTTTAACCAGCTAGAACTGGTTAAAACAAGAATGTATGCACTCCAAGCCATTTTGCACATCTATTTCCCGACTTGTTTGCAGCCAGTAGCAAAACTTTATGTGTAGTTCTAACGGAGTGTGATGGTAATAAAGCTAAAACATATTTAACTGATGTACAGGCTCTGAACTTCAGGCCCTGCAGGGCAGGGTAGGACTACTCCTTTTCTGGGATTGTTCAGTGCTCAGTACAACTGATCTCATACCTAATAGGACCTTTTGAGTACTAGCATAGTATAAATATTTATAATGAACAATAGTAACAACAGCAGCTGACTAAAATATCCAAAAGGACAGAAATCCTGAGTACTTGTCATGATTTCACATTGCAGTAAGCTAGTATTTGTCATAAGCATATGAAGTTGATTTAGTTGTGGCCAGAAGAAGCCACACAGCTGTTTGGGGTTTTACTCTCTGTTCATTTTCCACTGTTGTTTCTGAATTAGTGGCAGGATGTGAAAGTGAGAGAAAGCGAGCTCTGACATCTCTCAATATTTCTTAGCATGACTCAGTTTTTTCTCACTACTTATCCATGGAAAATCTTTTATCATTGCTCATAATTTGAGGAAATACTTTTTTTTCCCTTCCACTAAATCTCTTTGCCATGATAGTTGTCACAGTCATCTTTTCCTGCATTTTCCATTGTGCTTTGATCATTTTAATCAATGTAACCATTTAGTTACAGATCCACATACAGTATGTCTTAATGAAAATAATCTGGATATAAAAAGGTTTAATCTTGTAATACCGTGTATAAAGCTTGCTAGTCTATATTAGGATGAAGTAATTAGACCATTTTCTGTAGGATGTACTGATATAAAATGCAATTAGTGAAAGGAATACATTTCAGACATTTGTTCCTCATTCTAGTCCTCTTGCCCTTTCATAACTATCACTTTGATTTCTATTACCCTGTTTTAAATACTGACCCATTGTCAGCATAAATACTGACATTGTATAAAAGAGATGCTTTGGGAATGAGACAAATAGTAGCTGTAGGCGAAAAGGACAAAGGTAATTGAAATTCCTGGTTCTTTTTGCTGCCTCCATTTTGTTTCTGGTGTGACACTATGAGGATATATGCTAGACCAAATTTAGGCCTAGAATACAGGTATCAAACTGATTTGAAGACAATCCACATTTTCTGGTCTGATTCAACATCCATTTAAGTAAACTGGAATTTTTCAATTCACTTTGTAATGAGCTGAATCAGGCCTTTATTTGATAAAGCTTACACATCTCCGATTCAGTTAGTCTATAAGGTGCGTCTCTACCCTGCTGTCTGCCTTTATTCAGCAAAGGAGCTATGTGTTTTCTGAAGCATAAATGTAAAACTCTCCTTACCTAAGATTTCTCTAGCAAGACCTTTACTTTCCTCATGACCTACTTGATGTGTGTGTGCACTGGCATTCTAATTTAAAAGCCCAGGTACATTATGCACTGCGATCCTGCTGTGCTAGGTTATTACTCTTTGAGTGGAAGCAATTTGCACACTCCACCTACCATACAGGTTCTCCTGGAAAATCACTGAATGCTAACATGAAAAATTTTTTTTCTTGTCTAAATACACCCCAAAGGAGTTTGTTGCATGCTGTAAAGGAAATTAATTTGTGAGAAGGAAAACCAACAATTCTTTGGAGGTTTAGCAGTAAATCTGTTGGTAAATATAAATGTCATCTTATTGGCATATATGATTTCATTATATTTAAAGATAATATTAGACATTGAGCCTGGTTGGGCTCGTTTACAACCCCTGGCTTTTTGACCAGAACACCTGACAGAGAGTTAATGTCAGAGGAATAACTAGAACATAAATAGGCCATATTACTCAGAAGCAAACAGAAGAATAGAGCCAACTACAGGGAAGTAATCCAAGTTAAAACCTTAATTTCAAGCAGTTTACATAACAGTGAAATTTGCTTACGGTCTTCAACAAAGTACGGGTTAGTTTCTGGAGTGTAGTGTTCTTCTAAGTCAATCAAAGCATCTTCTCCATATGGTCGCCGAGATCCTGGAAACTGAATGTTGCACAGCTGGGCATAATCCTCTGGGGGTGGGGGGAGAAAGCAAAATAAGATATAATACTAAACACTTGTAAAAAGGACTGCACCACATCAGTCCCAGTGCCTTGTGCTTCCTATTAGCTGGAAAATAAACAGTTCTTCCTAGAAACACCATACATCTGCAGCTCCCACAACATGTTCTCTCTTCAAGAAGAATGTCATTAAAATATAATGGGCCAAATTCATCCCTGTGGTGACTTCAATGGTCTGGCACCATGGATGGATTTGAATAAAAATAATAAAAACATTAAAAATGTTCATGGCTTTTGGCTGGTCCAATGAAGAGGTAAGGGACAGGAAGGCAAGGAGATGCTAGCTTCCTCTCCCAGTACAGCCAGGCATAGGGGCTTCCTGCAATTATAGTCATTGCATTCCTTGATTGAAAAGGCTGATCCCAGCCAAAACTAGGGCTGGCATGAGCCAGGGAAAGAGGGTGAAGGCTGGCTGTCTCACACACTCCACTGGCCAGACCTGAGCCAGTCAGGGAGAAGAATACTTCTACCCTTTCCAAAGTGGTTCCTTCTCATCATCCTGTGATGCAGACTATGTCTTAAAACCATAGATTTGCTTAACAGTTCTGTGTGAGCTCTAGGGGAAAAAGCAGCTTGGGAAACCTACTTTACAACAGACATCACACTTACACAGTGTAGCTCTCTGTCACCTGCATGAGGCTAGACTCCACGGTTTATGATTCTATCACTGGCTTTAAGCTAACAAAGCCGTTCCTTAGTTTAGGCAGTAGAAGGTCAAAACTTTAGAAGCCTTTGTCATGGATTTGATCCTCGCCGCTGATGACCCATCTAATAGACTGTGTTATGACACCATTATATCTCCTGTTTGGCCTGCAGTGTAAGTTAAATACCTTAGTGCTATCTCTAAAACTACTATTACCATTACATAATAACTTGTATGCAAGGCAAATGCTTTTGAATAAAAACATCAATGAAACATGGTATGACATGGTCTCCTTGACTCTTGCTACATATAACATTAGCATTCAAGCAGCTCTTCCCATGCAGATTGCCTGGCTTTCAGGAAGCCAGTGACAGAAAAAACAGGAAGGTTAAAAAACCAAAATAACAAGAAGCCTCAAGAACTGATTGTGGCAGAACTCTTCCAGACAGCAAACCTCTTTGGAAACCCAGACTGTCTCAATTCAAGCTCAAAACAGAATACATTTTGCTTGTCATCTTATTTCATAGAGAACATCAAACACATCTGGGATGGCTTCTCTACCTGTCAACAATAGGGTAGAAAGAAGACCACATAAAAGTGCAGTTGGAGATTGTGGTCAACAGCTTTATGCCTCTGGCACAATAACGTTCTCAAAATGAAACTAGTAAGTAGTATGTTTAAGCTAACAAAAACCAGTTCTTTTCCACACAGCATGTAATTAAAGTGTGGACCTCATTGCCAACAGATGCTGTGGAAGCTGACAGTTTACCCAGGTTCAAAAAAGGATTGGACAAATTCTTGGAGGAAAGGAGCATCACTAGCTTTTGGTGTGGAAATTAAGGATACAACAATTTCTAGATCTTAAACACTGGAGGCTGCATATGAGAGAGGAACAGTGGAAAAAACGAGGTCATCCCTGATTCACTCTCCTTTTCAGCATCCAGCCTCTGTCATTGTGACAGGATACCGGGACCAAGACTACGGGGCTCCATCAGAAACCAAAAACCATCCCAAACCTTGCCACCTTCCACTCCAAGCACAAAATACATTTCTCTGACCTGCCTTCTCTAACAAATGCAAAGGTGCATGAACATTAAAAACAAATGTTTCCCCAAACCACCCTCAATAAGCAAAACACCTTACCAAAACATTGCACTGTGCACCCTTCTGCTTCTAGGCAGGAGATGAAAGAACAAACAATACATGACATTTTATGTTCTTTATGTTCAGCTGGAAAGCATTCAGGTACTATGGTAACAAGGGCAGCAAAAGGAGTTATACAGAACAGACTAGACACAGGGCAGAAACAGTCCCTAATGCTACCCACAGTCCAGCCTACTCTCATTAACAAGTCAGCTGACTCTCCGAACTCTTCCAGACAGCAAGAAGCTTTGAAAACTCGGACTGTCTCAATTCAGGCTTGAAACAGAATACATCTTGCTTGTCATCTTATTTCACAGAAGACATCAGCCACATCTGGGACGGCTTCTCTACCTGTCAACAACAGGGTAGCAAGAACACTATGGAAAAGTGCAGTTGGAGACTGGGCAGCCAGAGGCACCCTCAACCTTTATTTATTGTTTAATAGGGAGCCCATCATTGTTATCTAAGCACTTAGATATTCAGATTGTCTTTGAATGATAAAAAAAAGTAGAGGAAACTTCTTTGAAAAGCAATGACCTCTTCTGGCAAAGGGAATCTACTACAACTTTAAAATATTCATTTTTCTGACTTGTATAAAAGAAACCATCTCTTAATGCCATTACCTACACAAGCTACCTCCTTGCATTCCCAGTCAGTGCATGCAAGGAACTAAAAATAAGAAGGAATAGGCTCTATTGGTTGGTATTTTCCCCGCATTCAGCTGAGCTGTGACGGAGGACTGAGGGCAGAGCCTTAACTTCTCTAAGCAGCACAGCTCAGCTAGAGAGATATACTGAGATACATGGACTGGAAGATTTCTAAGAAAACACTGTTCTTCAGGTATATTACATTTTTCCTTGGATTCAGCTAATGTTATCCTGTCTCCAATTTCTTGAGCACCAACACAAAAAAAATCTAAAATAAAATTAATGAAAAAGATGCACCTGTTTGTAGAAAGCAAAGGTAGCTAGCTGGTGGATTTTTTGGCATGTCATTTTTAAATTTCTATGTATAAATTGTGTTTTACAGAACAAATATTCAGCAATACACCACTAAGCCTTACAACACTTTGTGCAGAATGTTTTAACCAAGAGCATTACACCTCTGAAGAAAATATTTTGAATAGCAAGAATATCCAATGCAAAGAAAACCTGGAAGAAATACAACTGAATATAAACAGAATGCAAGTGGCTGTCAACACTTTTGGTTAAAATAAGAAGGCAATGGCTAATATGTTCCCATATGGAATAAATGCTTCTTGACATTTATGACTTAAAAAAAGTTGACCTGCTTTCCTGCCCTGAATTTTCTGTATAGATTTGTCATAAATCAAAAAGAAAAAAGAAAAGAATGTTAGGTATTAAATATATCAGAATGAGAAAACTAAGGACTTTTTTGTGGAACAAAGGCCTATCATTACAAACTGAACAATTCCACTGAAATCAGTGCAGTGAGTAGTGAGAGAATGCTAGGAAACTGGGATGAGTTGCAAAATTGATCATTCACTCTCTTGTCAGTCTCTTGTTTCATTAACATGCGGTAGGATTTTTAAATGTGCAATGTTGGGCTATTTTTGCTCCTAAATCAGTGACACAAAGGTAGTTCTATTGACTTTGATGCTAAATGCTTTTGAAAATCCCAGCCGTGATCTGAAACATAATTCTCTAAATCTTCTTTATGCTTGGTGTGGGCATTAACTACATTGATTTTATACAGGTTCTGCCTGCTGTATTCAATACATTTAAAAAGATTCTGATTGAAAGAAGCAGGAAACACTGGATTGGGGACTACAACTGTCTGTGCCATTGTAAAATGTTAGTATGTCTTGAAATTCCCATTGCATTATAGTAATTCATATAAAGATTTATTGGTACTTTCTATATATCTGTACATAAAACTACACCTCACTTTGAATTTATGCCTTTAGAACCCTGTGCAACCTTTTAGGCTCATGCAAAAATGTTATTTACTGCCATATGCGACACAGAAGTGGAACCCACAGTTAACCTACTGTTGACACAGATGACCCAGAGAATTTGAAGTCTTTGTGAGGCAGTATTTTATACTGGATACCTACCAATACAAAATATTCTAATCTATCATTTAATCTATTATTAGAAATGTATGACTATGGGAACTTGCTCCTGGTTGCACTGAACCTTTTCTGATATAATCAAATTTTGCATGTCTTTCTTTCTACTTTGAATGCAACAATTATAACTAAATGAATGGTTAATAAATAACACTAGTAGTACTTGCTACAGATAGCTATAAGCATATCTGAAGACAGTTTTATAAATGGTTGTACATCATGGCTCTAGGCAACCTCTTTGCTCAGAGGCAAGTTATACACATGACTGCTTCTAAAGGAGAACATGCCATGTTTAAATGCTGTGAGATGGTCACAAGCAGCAGAGGACAATGATTCTAAAGTGGAATTTGAATGAGAGATTACAACTCTAATAGATGATGTTGAGTGAAGTGATTAAACTGTTTGTTATTAATAACAATGTAATTGTATATGCAGGACAACACATTTTACCTTTGATTAATCTTAAATTTTTGCAGCTGACAGTAGTGTCTTTGTTAAATCTAGTATTTCAAAGCTTCCAAAAGAATGGTTCCCTTTTTCAAATCTGACAGCGTCTGACTGGCTCTCTCAGCACTGCCTGTGCAAAGGAAACCCCTAGAGATAGGGGCATTAGGAAAGGCATAATCTTTTGAGGGGAAGGAAACAGAATTTTTGTGCTGGGGGCATTTAAGACAGATATATAAGGGTTCCATGTAGGTGTAGGAAAAAAATTGGTAAGATAGAGGTGTATGAAGGACTTCTTTGTTTTACTGTTTTAAACTTTTCCCCTTGCCCCTTTATTTTCCTACTGTTATGATTAAAAATACTTTAATAAGATTGTTTTGGGTCATTGTGCTTTTCATGGCTCACAAGCTCCCCAAGGCAAGAACTTCATAAACTGAGTTCAGTTGGACCTGTTAGGTAAATATGGCTGGTGCACAGGATTTTGCTACTGTAAGCGTGGGAGAAAAGTGAAATTCTGTCCCAGAGAGGGGATGATCCAGGTTCTGATAGAAAACACTAAGTAAAATTGGAAATGGAGACAGAGAAGTGTGGTTGTCTCTTAATTTTGACAATATTTTACCTACTAAGCTGCTGCAGAAATTAATGCATGGTTTCAAACCAATCTCTTCCACAGAAGGAAAGAAAAATTCAAAGGTATTTTTCCTATTTTGCAATCAGTGCTACTACATGTTGTTATTTATTTGTATTCTCCCGCTTCTTTCTTCTCTTGACTCCGAGCAGGTCTACAATATCTATGTGTGGTGGCCCCTGCCTGACTTATCTCAGCATGGCAGCCCCAGTAGCCAGGATGCAACTGGTACAGCTGCTGCTCCTTGGCCAGAGCACCCGCCCCTGATTGGACCATGGCCTGTTGGCCACATTGTAAAACACATCCTGGAGGCTGGAAACACAGAGGGGAAGTGTCTGGGTGCCAGAACCAGACCCAGACACGCTTCTCACTGCCAAGAGCACATTGCCACCGCAGCCTTTGCCAACCAGTGAGCTAAGGGAACTGACCCAGGCCTGCCTGAGCCTAAAGGGGGCCAAAACAGAGGGGCATCTAGACCTCAGACAGAAAACCAGAGGGAGCTGGGCACAGCTCTGGTAACCTGCCCAGAGCCAGACCCACTCGCCGGGACCAGACTGCACTGAAGCAGCAGAGCCAGTCAGCCTGCACATGACAGCAGCCTGGTACCACTAAGGTTAGCTGGGGATGGGAGAGGGTGGCCCAGTGGGCCCAACAAGGGTGAACCCTGGAGGGACAGCCTGCAACAGCCAAGTCTTCTGGCAGTTCAACCACATACCCAAAGTGTGCCATCGGGGGACACCCACCACTTCTGGCCATGAGCAGGCACAGCAGGGAACATGTGGAGCTCCCGGGACCCCTGGCCAAGAGGCAGTAAGGAAAAACCCCAGGGAAAAAGGGGTAGATAGAAAAAGGGGAATGAAGGGTCAAGGAAGCAGACCCTTAAGCCTCAGTGCTCAGGAGCGAGCAGTTCAGAGTGGGCATAATAGTGCCCTGCTCAGCGCTCAGTCTGAGCCATGTTATGTTGTTTTCTTTTGAATTAGCATTTTTTCTCCAAGTGTAACAGGTCACAGCAAGCTCCTGTGACACTGGAGCATCATCCCATCAGCACATTAAACCACCTGCAACAACATTAAGGTACAGCCTGGGAGCTACGATAACACACAAGCAGAAATGAGTGAGGTGTAGGGGAGAAGAAGCCCCAAAGAAGATGCACCAAGGACGGTGTCTCTGAGCTGATAAGAACCACTGAGTAACATCACAAAGGAATGGATAACACCTGAAGTCATGGTGGGTAAGTAGGCTCAGGGGCAGCCCACTCCCCAGGTGGCAGGGTGAGGGCCTATCACATATGGCTCAAGAAAGAGATGCTTTTTTAATATCACATAATGCATACTACTTTATATGTTTCTAAATTCTTTTCACAATCTACTTTCAAACCAAACAAATGAGCTATATCAATTGTATATCTTAAGATGGCTACTGCATCATGGAGTTAGCATGTGCTTCCAGAATTGCAGTTTACACTTTCAAGAACAGCTGTCTCAGTTGTGCATATAAGGTAAAAACATTAGGGGAAAAACAGGTTGGTTTTCAGTCACACCTGCACAGAAGCCAACCCTGAAAGCTTGGTGGTGAGAGCCAGGGTGACAAAAAGAAAAGATAAATCTGGACAAGCTTGATTGAAGCTTAGTGCATGGACATAAGGTTCCTGACTTCCAGAATAATAGTCATGCAAACACGCATCTATTTTCCATGTAAAATTGCAATGACCATATATGTAATCATGGTAACTGTTCATGCAAATGAAATTATTGAGCCTGAACATTTGAAGATCAGAACCAAACTCTCCAGCTGATCTTAAAGTTAAGACAAAATGTAAAAAAATTTTTTATCTGCACCCCCTTCTCACTCCCCCCAGAACAGAACCACAATACAAAAGCAAACTCCTTATTCCTGGCCATAAAGAAAGCTTTATATCTCTTCCAGAACCTCAAAACTGCCACCATCACAGGGAAAAGAGCCAAAGCTATCAACAACATTGCAATTCTCTAAAAATATTTTAAAATACAGCAGTTTTGCCATAGAAGAATTCACTGGGGGCAAGGACAATGCCAAGAAAGCATTTTATTAAGTAAAATATATGTCCCTTCCCAATCAGAGATTCTGGACTTCAGTCTAAATTGCCTAAGCTGTGCTCTCTCAGGAAATTGCATCATGTATGAACCAAGGCTGAAAAGATTTCTGTTGTTCATTTAGATATTGCTTTCCTCACTCCTTTGACATCCTCTACAAACTGACTTTTAAGTTGGTGGTAGACAACCTTCTTATATGCACAGTGAGCTACTTCTTTTGAACTCACAGTGCTTAAGAAAGAGGAGAAGACACTGGTTATACCAAATGAGTTTTTCCAGTAATCCTGAGAGGATATTTATGCTCTTGCAAAGATGAGCTATAAATGAAATGCCTGCAGAAAAGCTTACTCTCCTGTTAAAGTTGAAGGAACTCAGGTTACCAACCTGCTTAGTATAAAACCTTGCAGTGATATTTTTTTATTCTCTAATTTGCACTGCTCAGATGGCATAAAACAATAATTCCTTCGAATGCTTGTGGAAGATTGTTAAAGCTATAGTAAGAGTCAAGTTATGTCTACTGTGGTTTCATTGCTGACTTTCCAATCACTCACTCACATGTACACTTGGGACTTGAGGTTTAGGCATTTTAGCTTTCCAAGATCCTCCTTCAGGGCTCTTTTGGTAAGAGCCTGGCAGGAAATGAAGGAATTTATTCAACCTCCTCTTCCCCCAATCAGGGCTTTTAAGCCATCCAAAATCTAAGGAAGATAGAGCATTTTCTATCCTCTTTTCAGTCCATTTCCCAATCTTTGTTTCTTTGTTTGCTTGTTTGTTTGGGGGGGGGTTGTTTTTTTTGTTTGTTTTTTTTTTACAGATCAGGGTACCAAAAAGTAACTTATGTATTTAAAAACACTAAGTCACTTGTACAAACAGTTAAACAAAATTAAAATATTTCTCAAAATAAGTTGCTACTGTAATCCAGAGTTATACAAGAGCCAGATTTTGCCTTGATTTAAAAGAAACAAATACTCTAATATACAACACATTTTGCACAGTTCTTTAGGACTAATAAATCCAGAGGCTGGAGAACCAAGAAGCATAGGACCTTTGTACATGCAACAAAATTGGCTTTTAAAGTGGTTTAAATGCCCTTTTGCACTGCTTTAATGGTGTTGCTATTTACAAGCTCGGCGACATATTCCGTTTTAATAGCATTTTTATTTACATGCTCGGCAGTATATTCTGCTTTAAATTACTTTTTTTTTTTGTAACTTAGTAAGGTAAAACCCCTCTGAGGTGAACAAAGTGCAACAGTTCACGGAGCACTGGAAGCTGACATGCTCAGGGAAGCCTGGGCTTGGCAGGCTTCCAGGACCCCATGCACCATCCCTGCCACCTTCTCCTGCAGCCAGCACACCCAGCTGCCCTCCTGCCATCTCTCTGCCCCAGGGGCAAGCCAGCCATTTTTGGGCAGTCCCAGGCAGCGGGAAGGTGGCAGCAACAGTGCACAGGGTGCTGGAGACTACTTGCCTCTCCCATGATCCAGGGGTGGGGTGAGCTGCTGGCAGGCAGAGTGGACTCTGACCTGCACAGGACTCTGGTCCTTCCCTCCAAGGTGGTGGTGCCCCCAAAGCACCACCGACGTGCTGGCACCCAGCCCAGCTGGTCCCAGGGGGTGCTGCCATGCGGATGGAAGCATTGGGCCCACACAGCTCAGGCAGAGAGGTAGGCTACTCACTTGAGTAAGCATTAGCAGTGCTGATCTCTACGGAAGAAAGCCTCCCAGAAAATCTATCTTAAAAATGTGAACACATGGCACATTTATACTGGTGTAATTTTGTAAACTCTTGCAAATTACATTGGGAATGGAGAGATGGCCAAAATATCCCAGAGTTGCAGTATGTTACTCTTATATTGGCTTGCTAGTTGGTGGCTGGGGAAGCAGGCAATAACCAGGGCAAACAGATCATTCAATATACTCAGGTGAAATGGGCAGAGTTGGGAACACAATGTGTACACTGCTATAATTTACACTGCTGCATAGTTACTATACTTTTTCCATGGAATAACTTTCCACTGGAGTAGAATGACTTATACCAGTTCAAAGCTGTATGTCACATGTCCATTCCACTTTTACACTGGGGTAAAGGATGATACCACTAGGGTAAAAGTGTCATGTGCCTGCACCCTGAATATATGGTAACTTATAGAACTACAACAACAGCTTTAAACAGGATTTTGAAACTATCTTTTTATATGTTGTCAGTCCCACGTCAGTCATTCACTCTGTTATCGAGATTACTTTCATATAGTAGCAAAACTTTAAGATAGTGTTTTTTAAAGTGTGTTC
Source organism: Crocodylus porosus (assembly GCF_001723895.1). NCBI lineage: Eukaryota > Metazoa > Chordata > Crocodylia > Crocodylidae > Crocodylus > Crocodylus porosus. The sequence continues at coordinate 82,883,474 of NW_017728943.1, forward strand.
CGTGGATCCCTGAGGTTCCATGATAGGTAAGCAGGGGTTCCACAAAGGGACTTAGGGGTAATGGTAGAGCAGGCTGGGAGGTGGTGTGCTGGGTTACCTCTCTCCACAACAGCTGAAAGGACAAGGGTAATGGTCCTGTGGCAGAAGAGGTGATATGAAAGGGTTCTGTGATTTTAGGAAGTTGAAAAAACACTGCTTTAAGAGATACCACCTGTTTTTCCTCAGACTCGGGATGCTTAATATTAGTATACATAAAACCTCTATTACTTTCATGTGGTCAGCTGGAAGCATTTTGACTAGAGCAGGAAAGTAGCAGAATCCTCATTAATAATTTTCAGAAACATCAGCGTTGGATCATTTTAATCACCGGATAATAGCTGAACACACAACTGTTACAAAAATCTTCCTATTTGCCTGGATTAGCTGAGATAAAAGCTTCCTTTCTTCCCAGGCTCATATATTTCTATGTTAGTTGGTATTTAGATAGGGGAGATTTCAAAACTGAATAGTCAAAGCATCCAAAATATTCCAAGAAAAGTCTGGGCATAAAATTACAGGTTTTTTTGAAGATATGAATTAGTTTTATAACTAATTTGAAACCATTTGACAGATGGCTGCAACCCTGTTCAAACAGTCCAATATTTGCTCCTATGTCTGACATTTACATCTTCAGGCTCAAAGAAAGCATAAGGTAAAAAGTACCCATAAGTCACTAAATGATTGTTCTACAATCTACCCATTTCATCATGAAAATCTGCTGGTGTTAATGCTTTCCCAATCCTCAGATCCTCTTTAACATATGTTACAAATCTTCAGTGTGCCCCTAGCTTTGGAAATAAGTATACACCTTCAGCAGTAAATCTGGCCAACATAATATACAAGCATTTGGAAATGGAACAACTCCAAGTTCCCCAGCCAGGACCTGAACCTGTGACCTTCTGGCTTTAAGGTGTGAAAACACTCATCTGAGCCAATGATATCACTTTAAGCACTGTAGACTGAAGGCATGTCAAATGAATCATTCATTTGGTTCACTCAGCTCTAAATTTATTTTGGTATGTGTTCTTAAAAACAGAGAAAGGCTCCCAAAAGCATGTGTGTGTATGAACAGACAAATATATATAAATAATTTACATGTACACATACCCTCCTAAACATATTGTGGGAAGACTATGAATATTCTTACATGAAAAAATAAGCTTTGATCTTTTTAACCCTCTGATTTTCAATGTCTACGTTACACATAAAAAAATATAATAGTCCTCAAAAAAGATTGACTTTGGGGCAAAGTGTGGCTCATGGTTTCAATTTAAGGCAAATGTCCTACCTATTCCTTTACTTAGGGTTGCCAACTGTACATAACTTTACAGACACTCCATAAGTAACCAGGCTAAAAACACCTGTTCATAAATCTGGAAAAAAAAAAAAAAGCAGCACTGTCCTTGAAAATACAAAGCCACTGGAGCAGATTGAAGCTCTGTAGCAGGAAAAGAAGGTGGGTGCAAGTTTTGAAGCACAGACAGAGCACAGCAGTGCCACCTGGTGTCAAAGCATGAGTGAAGCACCCTGATGCTATAGCTCCTCAGCCAGACCTTGGCATGAGCTGCAACTGTTGCTGCTCCTGATGCCGTCTCATATCCTGTCTGTAACTCTGCTAGGTGGCTGGTAGGCAGCCAGTGGTCCTTTTGGGGGGGGATCTGTGCCAGGAGTGGTGGATTGGGGCTGGCAGGGGAGCATGATGTGGGGTACAGTCAGGGTTATTAGGGTGGGGGTGTGAGTAGGGCACCCCTGGGCTAGAAGTAGTAGGGTGTAAAACCATTGCTGCAGTCAAATACGGTTGCCAACCCAAGAATTTTTTTTACTGACAATCTGCAAACTTTTTAGCAAGAACTAAAACATTTTTACTATGGTTTGAACCTGGCCCTTGTCCGGGCTCTGGCAGAAGGGTTACATTTATAGTATGCAAAACGTATATTAGTAAAAAAAAAATTGGCAGTTAGTAAAATGTTTGAATATTGTCAGTAAAAAAAACCTGTCAGGGGTTGGTAGCCCTGGCTTTTGTGCATGTCTAAATTAACATAAAATACTCTAAACACTTAGCACAGTCAATTGGTAAGAATTTTCAGTGGAATATAATAACCCATCCTTCATGACTGATTAATCAGTTGATAATACCTTGTGTAAAAAAACCAACTGTAATAAGAGGATGTGAAAGACAGACATACAGAAGTGGTTTTCTCCTCTATAAAATAAAGATATCTGGGCTTCTACTTGTTCTGAGCAAACAAGTCCAGTTCTGTTTGTTTCTTGATTGGACAAAGATTCTGAGAGCCAGTATAATGACTGTTAGCTTAAATGTAAGAATGTAGGTTTGGAAGTGATCTCCTGGGTCAAGTCCAGTCTTCTTCCTTATAAAATCCATGTAATAAACTAACCAAATTCCATTTTATTTCTAGGTAGGCTTCTTGGCCTGATTCATCCTAATTGAAGGCTATTCCAGAACCTCGTTGCTATGATGTTTAGAAACTATTTTCTAATTTCCTATATTTATTCACAGCTAACTTATTCCCATTTGTTTGTGCCAATATTGTCTTTTAGGTTAAAAACATAATCTGCCTCCTTTTTGTTCGCTTTTCTGGACGTATTGTTAAAGAGCAATCATGGTCCTTTCCCCCTCAGCCTTTGTTTTTGCTAGGCCTGGCTCTTCTAGTTTTCACTCATAAGGCATTCCCCAAGATCTTTCTGGTACCTATTCCAGAATGAATTTACCCTTCCTGAACATGGTTGACCAGAATTGTACACAGCATTCTGTATGTAGTCTTACCAGTGCCTTGCCCAATGGAAGACATCTCATAATTTATGTCAGAAACAGATTTCATTATCACACACACTTTTTTGTGCCATGGTCATTAATGAAAATACTAAGGAAGATTAGTCCCTACACTGACTCTTCAGGAACTCCACTAGTAATCTCCCACTAGCTCATCCATTCTTCTTTCAATGCAAACCATTTTTGGCCTCCTTCAGTCAGTTCCTTACTCACTTTACAGTTTGTGTACTAATCCATCTCTTTTCCAGTTTAATTAAGAGTTTCCCATGTGGCACCATAACAAGTGTTTTACTGAAATCCAGACTGATTAGATCAACTGCATTTACTTTGTCTAGAAAATCAGTTATTTTACTAAAGAAAGATACCAGGTTAATCTGGCACAATCTACCTTTTCTGAGAGGATGTCCTATTTTATTCCAGTTTCTATGCATCTCTCTGTCTTCAACTGTTTTCTTCAAAATTTGTTCTAAAGTCTTTTCATATTACTAAGGTCAAATAAATGAGTCTTTTGCTTTCCCTTCACCTCTTTTTTAGTACAAGTACCATACTTGCTACTTTTGCTACTTCCCACAATTTCATATGTCATATTTTTTCATATACACCACACACAAATTTCCCTGTAAAATCAGCCCCTCAAAAATGGGTTGCGTGTATTAAGCAGGGAAACTGATTTTCTTGTTGGGATAGAAGCACCCTGCTTTGATTCCCGCTCTACAGTGCAGGAGCTGTGGTACTGCTATTTAAGCAGCCAAGGGAGTCAGTTGACTTAATGGCTCAGTGCTTGTCATTCCAAAGGTGTTAATAATTACCTCCTTTTTAATGGTCTTGATGTCCCACTAATCAAGTGAACCATTCTTAGGGATTTTTGCTGTCTGCTAGCTGCTTCTGATGTCTGTCTTTAGCTCTTTTCAAAATCATAGATCCACCCATGAAGTTTTCAGAAGTATCTTTTCAGCTTTAGTTAAGCAGGAAGAGAGGGTGAGTCAGTTGAAGGTTAGGGGCTTTATGTAGCCATAATTTTAGGAAAAAAAGGCTTTTTACCTTTATTTTGCCTTTCATAAATGTGACAGGGGGCCATCATGAGGCCAGTCTAATTACTGGCCTGCCCGCCTGTCTAGGGCAGTCTGCCTGTCTTGCCTTTGGAATAATTGTTTATAGGTGGGAGGCTGCCCATTTTAATGCCTGATGCCAAGGGCACAATACATAGTACTGCCCCTATACTATGTCCCATGCCTTGCAGATGGCATCACTATGTGGCTCTGGCCTCACACCGTGCCCCCTTACATTCCAGTCTGTCATGTTGGACCCTGACCTGGATCCCTCTCCTAGTCAGGAGGCCTAAACTCTGCTGTCATGCGGGGCTGCAAATTCCCTAGACCTCTTTCCCTCTCAGCAGTGGCCCCACTCTGGACCTTTGACCACACAGGCCCTGGCCTCGCCTCTAGGCCAGTCGGGTCTCCAGGTTCCTGGCTTTGTCCATCCCTTGTTGTGGGCACTCTGGCCGTTTAACTGTTCTGGTCCTGGCCCCAGCACTGAGCAGTTGAGGGTTTCCTGGCTAGGTTCCTGAGCAGCTAGCCCTCTTCTGCTCATATGGGTCTGCCTTATCAGGCCCCTCCAAACACTGTTCACTTGGTCTCTAAGGCTGGCATATGCACAGTCCTTCAGGCCCGCCCAAGCAGACGCTACTTTACATGGCCCATGCACAGTCCTTCAGGCCCACCACACGGACCCTTCTCTGTGCAGCCTTCTCGCTTCACACACACCTCATCACTGGGGCCACTACACCACACCCTCACTACGGCTACTACACCAAGGCTCTCAGGCCTTATGCCCCTTGGGTCTCAGGTCTGACAGCGTGCCTGAACCCCTTGCCTGTCCCCTCTAGAGCCTTGGTCCCCAAGTCGTGGGGGCCGAGGCTATATGGTGCCCCATACTCGCCTTTCATTAGGGTGGCACTGGTGTGGCATTTCCTGAGGAGCACCCTGCCACAGACAGCCCCACCACACCATCCAACTCTAGCAGGGTTTTAGGTCATTCCCCAGGACCAGGAACCTCCTCCATCCTCATAGTTCCTACCCTTAACCACCAGGTGTTCTGGGAGCAGCAACTCCAGCTGGTGATGTTATCCCTCTGGCTCCCTGCAACAACTGCCAGCTCAGCTCTGAGGGTCTGGGTTTATACTGAGGCTGCTAAGCCCCATTCTCCAATCCAGGAGCCCTCTCGTGGTCATCTGACTGCCTTGTTTGGCTGCATTGCAGCTGTCAGTTACTCCACAGCCTGCTCCAGCTCTTAAAGTGGCAGGCTTCAAAGGTGCCCAGCCACAATATACAAGGTGCACATTATGTTCTGGGGAGTGGTGTATGTGAGAAAATATAGCATTTTAAAAAAATACTTGCTATCAACTTTCAGGTAATTTAATGTGCCTTTGCTTTCAAGCATTCTGGGGTGGACGTTATCTGATTCCCCCCACCTGAAACACATTATGGTCTTTGAGTTTTCCTTCCATCCTGGATGTAGCAATCTCCAGTTCTACACATTCAGTCTCATTAACCAGTTTGTCTCTGCTCCCATGTTGAAGATCGTGTCCTTGGAGTAAAATTTATTTTTTGTCTCTACCTAGATTAGCTTTAATTTCTACCCATTCCTCACTACATAGTAGCTTTGCTTTTTTCCTTTTCCTTTTTTATTTCCACAGCTAGATTACCTTTTACTACTAGTTTTAGTTTCCTTCACATAAATCCAACTCAACTTCATTTTTGGCATTCCTCATTTCATCACGACGTGTTCTGATCTCCAAGTCACAGGGTTTTTTTTCTGTGATCAATCTCTTTTCCCATTTTTGTAGACTCTCCGATTACTTTAAATATTCTTTTGTAGCTGCTATTCAGCCAGTTAGATCTGGAATCCTTCTTTTTTTTCTTGCTAAAAATGCAAATTCCAAAAAGCTTTTACATCTTTGATTTTAAAAGATTACAAGTCTCCTCCATATTTAAGTCCTTGAGCTCTTCAGTCCAGCTGACTTCACTAACTGGTTCCCTTAATGTCTTAAAGTTTGCCTTTTAAAAAAAAACAAACCTTAATTACACATCTGTCTTTGTTAATCTTTTCACTTAATTTAAACAGAATCAGTTTATGATCACTTGATTTTCTTTAACTAGTTCTTCTATAACATTCTTATAATTTTCCAAAACTACATGCAAAATAGCTTTGTTTCTTGTAAGTTCAGCAGCTATTTGGTGAAAAAATCTGCTGGAATATCTGGGTCTGACCATTACTGGTAGTGTTTATTCTCCAATGTATGTCTGGATTAAAGTCTTTAATAAAAACACAATTTATTTAGGAATCTCTCTAGCAGATTTAAAAAGGTTTTGCCTGATTACTGACTAACATGGGAAGTAGGGAAATTTCATAGACCACGGAATCTGGCAGAAGAGAAAGAAAGTGAGAAGAAAATCATGAACACATAGTTAATTACACGCACTCAGCTTCCATGAAATCTGTATATAACAGACTATACTATCTGTCACAGAAGGACTGGCATTTTAAAAATACAAAATAAGACTATATTTGTGGAATGATAAGGTCTTTTACAAAAGTCACCTGTTGAAAAAAGACAAGTACTCTAGCAAGGCTACCATGGCCAAATTACCACTGAAAAAATAACTTCTTATTCTAGAGCTTCATTCTGCAGCATTGTGTGAACAAAACTTTTATTTTATTTTACTAAATTTTAATACTAGCTTGGGCCACAATAAAAAGAAGCATAGTTCTTTTTAAACACTTACAGTATTTTGCCATATAGCAGAAAGTAAAATTATTAAAAAATTTGCTCTGCAGAATATTTCAAGTATTAGGCCTAAATTGTCAGCATATCAAAATACCCCTCTTGCCCACAACATTTGAAGCTGGGATTTTCAGAGAGGACTCATTACTGGCATTTTCAGTTGAAGTTTAATGGTAGTGATACGTTTTCAGCACCTTGCAAATCCAGGATGTTGTGTATTTATGCCAGATACCCCAAAAGTGGGGCATCAAAAAGTAAAGACCCTTTTTGTAAATCTGGATCTTCATGATTTGCATTTAATACAGGACAGCTAGTTTCTTTCTTTCTTTTTTCTTTTTTGCTATTATTTCAGGTATTGAAAACACACTGCAAGGGAATTAAACTAATCAAGTGCCCCCAAAGGCATCCCAGTAACTGAAATATATAATTCCTTACCTGAGTCTTTCATGGGACACAGGGCACACTGCATGCCCCAGGCCTCACCGTATAAGCAGCAGCACTCAGTGTATGTAGTTTGCTTTCCCACCAGAGGTTGACTACAAACAAAATCATCACTCAGATATTGCCAGCAAAGGTCCTGGAAGACTTCAGTTTCTTCAGTTTGTTCTGAAGGAGAAAACAATATTGTATGACGACTACTGTGCTCTTATTGTTTTAAAACAACTGGTAAAATACTGAATCAATACTGCTATCTGAACCAAGGTTAAAAGAACAGTTTAACTCTGCCTCACATGAAACTAAAACTGGATGAACTTGCGTTTCCATCTTGACAAACTTTAAAGGATTCTGATTTATAGAAAGGACTAAGCACCCAGCCTCTGAAAAGCAGTATCTGAAGTTGGCCACTCCACTGACTCCCTAAGTCATTAGGAAATTTTAAGACTGTTGGCCACAGTATGGGATTTTCCAGAGCTCTTAGGTTTGACTTAACTTTCTTCCCACTGAAGTCAACAGAATCCAACTGACTTCTCTGGAAACAGAGCTAGAATCACAGTAAATGCTTGAGAAATCCCACTCAAGGAGTGAAACTTAAAAGATATGATGTTTTCCTTATAAATTGTATCAGAAGGACTGTTTAAAGATGAAGTAACTGCTGGTACTGGACCAGGTAAAGTGTTTCACAGAAACGAACAGGTGTCAATGGAGTTTTCAATGGGCACTTTTTCAAGGTGCTCTAGTCACATTGATCAGAGTAAGAGAAAAATAAAAAACCTGCAATGTTTTCTTCATAAACAGAAGAGTGCTTCAACACAATTCTATTTTGCAAACATGTCTGAAAGCTTTGGTTTTTGTTTCAACTGCAGAACAAAAAATACCAGAACCTCCAAAGTGATCATGAAACAGAACCATTATCCTCCAGCCAGTGCTGGCAAGCACATTTGTTACAATGCAGAATAAACATGATTTCAAGCATACACATTGCATAAATCAGCAAAGGACTGAAGCCCAACTCAGGAGTAAAATGTAGTGCTCTCAGGGCATGTCCACATGTGTAGCCCAGGGCTGCTCTGACAGGGCTCCATGTGTAGCGGGGTGTGGTGGAGGGGACGGGATGCGGGAACATTGGTTGAGGCATGAGGGTGCTTCAGCATGGGGGCTGCTTGTATCTCAGCCAGCTAGTCCACAGCCTGTGAAACCTCATCAGGGCAGCCAGCCCAGGGCTGCTCCAATGAGGCTCTATGTGCTACAGAGTGGCTGGCTGGGGCATGAGGGTGCTTTAGTGCTTTACGTGTGTTTAAGCACAGTAATTTACTATGCCGTCAGATAATACTTTTGTCTGATGGGACTATCCAATGGCACAGTAAATTAGTGTACACCGGTCTAATTGCCACGCACGTGTAGAGACTGACACTTCACTGCACAGTAAATTAGTCTATTGTGCAGTAAAGTGAACATGTAGACATGCCCTGAGGCTGTGAAGATCAGAGTTTAGGGCTGTCTTTTATTACTTACTGAGCCAGCGACTTCAAATGGTGGAGTTAGAGTTTCATTGTGCATTGTATGTTGCCTCCTTAAGTACCAGAGAAAACAAACGAATAACAGGTAGAAAGATGTGGGTATGATTCACTTTGTACCCCATGCCAATCAACTCCCTGTGGTAGTGGTGGTAGGGGAAGGGGCTACAATATGGCTCTGCCTGCTCTCTCCTTGCTTCAGATTGATTCTGGGTGCAAAGACTATTATATCAGTTCCATTATAGGCATGGTCAGGAGGTCTCTGTGTCTTTGCTCTTTCCTCCATATCCATGGAGGGGCCACGTAACTTTGCCCCTACTTTTCTTAACTAAATTTAAAAGAAATACTATTTTTGCGATTCTAGTGAAGTTCCATTTGAGAGGATTACAGTTAAGATCCACATAAAGCAAACCACCATCTGGTGTGGAGGGACGCAGATGTTCAGTCAATTTGCATTAGTACCTCCTGCTCCAGAAAACTTTTAGACAGAAATTCATAAGTGGATGCACTGAACAGAGGCTTGAATTCACTGCTACCTGCACCACCATAATTCAAGTATGTTTTAACATTTCTAAATGTTTTGTGTGATATAAACAATCAGTAATTTTGGAGCCAAATTTGGATTTTACAAATTTGGATTTTTGTATTCCAGACTCTTGAGATTTTATTGAGTCTCATACTACTTGGTATTTTTTCTGAAATCACCAGATGATGAAATTAAGAGATTGCACAAAAATCTCACCTTTCACTTAAGAAAACTAAACTTCTGGCCCTCAAAACTGTGGAACTGAATGGACCCTAAGAAAACTTCTCTGCTGTAAAAACCTGAGACAAATGAAAAACATGCCCCATTAATGAATAAATCAGGAACACTGATATCTTTTTCCAGTTGTAGAAGCATACACTCTGTCTTGAGACTCAGTGAGCTAAACCCCAGTAAAGTCCCAGTCTCAATGAAACAATGAGCAGTGACTCATGAGTACGCCTTCTGGGTAGGTACTCAATGGCTCAAGTATATCCTCCGAGATTTTTTTCTGAAGGAAAGAGCAAGGCATTCAAGAGAAACTCGGTCTCCCAATATTTGAGTCTGTGGCTGTGTTAATACTGGCTCAAGGTCAACCGTACTCCTGCTCAATGCAGTAGAGAAAAAATAATGTATAACAAAGCATACCACTTGTATCTGCTGGTCTGATACATCGCTTTTCTGAAGCATCCAGAACCATTGGGTGTGTACAGAAACAGTTGTAAGATCCTTCAGTGTTAACACATTGGCCATCAATACAGCTATCTGGGTCTTGACATTCATCAGTATCTTTAAAATGGAAGGAAACACAAGAAATAAAGTCAACCCCAAAGAAGTTCATTGAGTAAATCAGTTCTTGCCCACTCCTAAATTTAGACGTGCTCTTCTTGGGTGCCATCTTTTGATTAGTACAAATAAAGAGCTCAGAGCTAAACTCTGCCTGTGCCCATGTCTAACAGGAAAGAAAGAAATCAGGTAACGCCTTCACCTAAGTGCACCCACGCAGGAGAGAGGCAAAATGTTGTCCTGTTGTTCTCAAATGCTGATCAGAATATTGATAAATGCACTTGATGGTGCTTCAGAGGTCTAGAGTAGAGGTGTCCATGCTTAAAATACTTCCTGTACGGGCCTTCTGTACCCATGGTAAGCTCCGCAGGGTGCCTGCATGCAGCTTTTATGCCATACCAGTAAAGACCACTGACGAGCACAATGCCTGAAGTTATTCACCAACTTTGCATGGAAAGGAACCATCTTGTTTGGGGCATACAATCCTATGCCTCTTCAGCTTGGCTTAGACAGAAAAAGCAATAATGTATCCCTAAGGAAAGGGCAGGCTATTTTACTAAAAATAAATGACATTAAATCAGCAAATAAAATATCTGTGTGAAGGACAATCTTAGAAATGCAAGGTGAAAGGCTCTCTTATTGTGGTTTCAAATAATTGCTTCCTTTCATTATGTTATTCTGCATAGTCCTCTTGGTTTTCTGCTTATGTAGCAAAACCCAGGGTCATGGTTATGAATATTTTTCAGTCAAATAACCAGAGTGAAGGAGTACAATGTTCTTTAAACTAAGGGAGCACATTTATCTTACACCAGTGATCTGAATTGTAATTCCACATTGCATATTAACTTTGAGGAAAAAGATGTAGTAAAAAAATATTGTTAATTTGATTTATTATAAAAACAGGACTCTTGTTAAAGCAGGTAAAAGCACTGAAGCTGTACTGGGCAGAAAAAGAGGAAGCAGACTCTTGTGTAGCCAGCTGGTATCAGCTGTAGCCTCTGTACCCTTGGGATACAGGTGTTACTTATGAGATGCAGATCTTTGGGTGCAACTTGCTGAAAGGGAGGAAAGGAATCAGCTCCCTGTACCAGCAAAGCTGGTCAGTGCTGCAGGAGAAAGGGGAATGCCTGGATCCCTTAGATCAGTGCTCTGGGAGACAAGGAAGCATGCTGTTCTCCAGCCCTTATTGTGAGCTTTGGATAAATGCCTCATTTCAGCCTAGTGTTTTTAGTGTAACTTTTCTTGTTTTGTCCATCTGCATAGTCATAGTGAAACTTAAAGAAACTTACCAAAGCACTGGAGTTTAACAGGGTCGTAGTATGTGCCTTGTTTGCAGTAACACTCATAACCTGGCTGTGTATTCAAACAGAAGCCATTTTTACAGATCTCTTGTCCAAACAGCTGGCATTCATCTGCATCTGTAGATAAAACATTACGGGATACATTAGTTACCACTGCTGCTGTAACATGGAGGTTGGGGGTGGGGAGGATAAAATGGCACAACTCCCCCACTCCCTTAATCTCTGTCCTGTCTGTGACTCTTGGGAGGATGGCAGGATCTAATTATCACTGCACTCCACTAGGCTAGTGGTTCTCAATCTTTTTTGTACTAGGACCCATTTGTAAACATTGATTGCCAGTTCTGACCCAGTGCCCCTCATTCCCGATCCAATTCCCCTGCTCCACAGTGTGTGGGGTATGGTGGGCCCCCAAACAGCCCCTTGCAAGCAGGAACCCTGCCAGCCTGCAAGGGAAAAGCCAGGATTTCCCATGTTTTTCTCCTTTAAAGGAGAAACCTAAACAAAAAGCTTTGTTAGTCGGTATAATTTCAACATTTTTTTTTATGTTCACTCATTTGGAGCAAGCATAGACTACATCTGTTCCTATTTACAGTGGCTGGACACTAAGATTTCTACTGATGCAGTGAAAGTTCTCATGACTCGACTCCAACATACTTTCAGTTTTTTTAAAGTTTGCTGATCCATGTTTAAAGTTTGTCTGTGACCCTTGCATACATTCTTGCAACCAACTTTTGGGTTGTGACCCATGGGTTGAGAAATACTGCACTAGGCTGAGACTGGGGGTGGGGGAGAAGTTATTCTCAGTCTCCAACCCTCTGCCTGTTATCTGGAGTAATTTTCTGAATGTATGTGGGAGAGAGTCTGCTTCATAAAAGAGTGTGAAGTAACTTTCCCCCTTGCTATGGAGATTGAACTACAGTTTAATGCTCTGGACTGTTCTGGTTTTGCACTGTATCTCACTCAGGGAAGATTGTATGAATATCAGGTAGATGCTAAAATTAATAATATTCCATTAACATAGGTTTCTGTTCTATCACCCAAATTCACTGTGAGCAGTCCTTTGCTCCATGGGTAGCTCTTCAAAGAATAAGAGATTACTCCACTTGAACAAGGGCACCAGAACTATGCCTACAGTAGAATTACTTTTTAACAATGTATTTAGAAAGTGCTTAGTTTTATATTGCTAAATGACATTAATGGGAAGCACTAACTGCAGCAATGTTGTAGACATCTCCACTGGAATGCAGAGACAGACAATTCCCGAAGTCACATGAATCACACATAAATGCCTACCAAGAGAGTAAACCCTGAATACTGACACTGGGACAACCACGATGCTTCGCTATATGTTTTGACACAAGTTTTGACGCAAGTTAAGGGCAAGAGGAGAAAAGTTAACTAGGACAGCACAAAAGGACAATTATTGGTAAAAGATTAAGTCTACAGGTTAGATGAGAGAAAAGTGGAGACAATGCAAAGGCCAGAGGCAGGAATAACTTTATGCACAGGCTAAAATACCATTTCTTTACAGTCCAGGGTATATGATGAAATCTATAGAACTGCTGTACTTTGCAGCTCCTGTATTTTCACTCCATGTTGACCTGTCCTTAGTTTCAAGCAGAAACAACTAATAGAGATGACTATGTCTTCTAAGTTTCAATTGTCCTTTCTTTTACTTGGCTAAACTTCTCTCTCTTTCTGTGATCAATTATCATATCAATATATATAAATCTGCTGTCACAGCTTTCTCTTCTCCATATTGAGGCCATAAAGGAAATCCAGGCCCCACTGAAATCAATGGCACAACTCCCAATGATTTCAGCAGAGCTGTGATTACATCCGATATTTTGAATGTCTATGATGTCAGCTTTCAAGAATAGTACTTACTGGATGGGTCAAACAAACGCTATTAACATAGATACCCCGGAACCCAATTCTACAGCTTGCCCATCACTTGCAGCTGTCCAGCATGTACCCCATTAGTATATGATTAGGGATGTATGCTTCACATTTCATTGCCTGCTTTGCCCATCACATTTCCACTATGAGCTATTGTTAGATTCCATCTCTGTACTATCCTGTTACTTTTATGTGGTACTCCATATAGCGGCTCTTGTATTTTCTGTATGTATTTGCTGACATACATAAACATATACCTTTATATATAAGTCTTTATATATATACACAAAAACCTTTTTCTCTTTCTCAATCATGTTCAGTTTAGACTCCAGATGCGATTTTCCTCAGTGCTCACCACCTGTTTGTTTTCTATAACTACGTAGAAAACTTTTTAAAGCAAGATTGCCCTCACAAAGACCCATTTTCCATGGCTACAACTAATAATAAATCATCCTCATAGCCTCTAGTGACACTGATGTCATTTAGAGACATTAACAGAGAGACATTTTTCCAAAAGTAGGGACTATGCGTTATAAGCCATGTAGCCACAAAACACTTTATAACAAAACAGATTATGAAGTGCCTTCTTAACAGAAGGAATCAACCATATGTAAAATGAAGATGGGTGCTTTTCCACAGAAAAATGTGTATGGAGCTAACTCATATATACCTTTCTATAGTTTTATACACTTTGTTTCAACCCTTTAATTATTACTTTTTGGTATTTTTTCCACCCTTTTTTAAAGTTTATCAAGCACTGTTTAATTTTGAGACCAGGCTGCTATTACAAATGGCAAAGAAAAATGAGAAGGTGCAATACATAGTAGATAATCTTCCTCTCAGTTACACTGGTATTAATCCATTGGCTTCAATAAATCCTCCAGGTTTACACCAGGAGTAATAAAGAATTTGCCAAGAAGTTTCCTTTCCATCTGCTGAACAATTCTAAAGCTGAATTAGTCAAATGCTTACTTTTCCAGAAGAGCTGAAAGGGCTAGAAAAATATTTTTACAGTCACTTTTCCAGCCACTAAGCAGCTTTACACATTACATTTAAATATATATATATCTGATTCTTAAGAACCACTCTAAGGACTGATCATAAAAAAAGAAAATCACACAGTTGAGCAACTGTCCATCTTTTCATGAGGAACAAATGTGTACCTTGGGGCAAAGTGTGAAATCTGGTGAATGGGCAGAGGAAGGGTAGCTAGACCTATTTGTCTTTGCAATTAACTACAAACAAACAAAAAATAAGTTCAGGTTACTCCTGTAAGCAGAACCAGGCAGCTGGCAAACAAAATAAATATATGATAAGTTAGTAGAAGAGAGAAATACCACATTTTGCCCATCTTCTCTGTTTCTGGTACTTTGCAGAAATTTATACAGAGAAAAAACTGTTAACATCTAAGTATAAAGCATTTTCACACTTGCACACTTAAGGCAGTTATGGATAATATCAGCTGTGAAGGGGCCAAAGAAACAAAAGGAATTCTGTATCTCAGATTCCTATTCTGTGCATCAAGTGTCCTGCATTTTGTTGCAAATAGCAAACTAAACTTCCAGATATGGCAAAGACATGAACAACATCCTATGCCTACTCAATCCAAAAAGATATAGTCTGAATCTGACTTCCCTCAATTCTGTACAACCTAATGCAGGCCAGTGTAGGTCCTTAAAAACAGAATTATGACTTTTTATGGATTTGTCTACATGTTATCTGTCAATCTATCCAGATACAGACACAGCCTTAATTACCATGGTATCTCTAGGCCTTCCAATCTTTAACCTATCCTTGCCATATTCCCATGAATTAAGGAAGTATTATTATCCTCAACATACAGATGAAGAAGGAAGGCGCAGGGAAAGACTGAGTGATTTCCTCAAGGTCATATAGGATGTTTTTGTTGAGTAGGGAACTGACTAAAGGCCCACTGAAACACAAAGCACTGCCCTCACCATTGGACAATCCTTCCTTACTAATTTCTATGAAAAAATATTGGGCTTTTCTTAAAAAAAAATACAAACATAAATCTTTCATTCCCACTTGCAGCAATATACTAATGCAGGACAGAACCTCTCCTCCCATCTCTCTTTCTTCCTGTCTCCCTGACTTTCTCTCTATTCTCTTCGTTCTGCCAGAATATCTGATGGCATACAGGAGCTGTGTGAGTAGACATTAGTCTCCAGAGCACGTGCACACACAGGCACTTTTGGTGGCTCTGTTGGCCTCTGCTCAGCAGCTGTGCTGCTAGAGAATGAATTGCATTCTGGGAAGGTGCCAGCTGCTGAATGGACTACAGCAGCCAGGGGAAAGCACATGGAGTGTCAATGTGTGCCTTCAGCTAACTGTGGGGCAGTGATGAAAGCCTTAGTGTACCTGATGGAGGTGGAATAACTGCTGGTACAAAGGAAGGTTCTGCCATGGCAGAGAAGCTTTGGGTGAGAATGAAGTCAAGGCTTTGCTACACTTCTGTCAGGAGCAATTTGTAGTGCAGACTAGACTCTAGACCTACAGTTCCCAAGGGGTGTGCCTGGTACACTAGTATGTCGAAAGAGTGGTGGAAGTGGGCTGCAAAACGTGGGTGGGATGGGACTTTGGCTGCACCAGTCCTGCATGGAAGGACTGGGGTCTGGCTGGACTGGCCCCACATGGCTGGATGAAGCTCTGGCTGCACCAGCCCCACATGGAAGAATCAGAGCCTGGTGCACCGTGAGCACCATTGAGCCTATGGACCAGATCCTGCCCATGGACTGGTGAGTGAAGTGTGCTGCCAACTTTCATCTGGAAAAAAAGCATGCCCCAGCTATGAAAAATGTGGGAAACACTGTTTTAGGCACTTGTTATTTATAAACTAAAAACTGTTTTATGCTTGTTATCTGTATGTTTTATGCTTGTTATCTGTATTAATTGTATAAGCTAATATACTTAGAGTTATGTGTTTTCAAGACCTACTCTCAGGGAATAAGATGAAAATAGGGAAAATACTATTAACTTCATAGCACATAATAGGAATGAAATGGAACTTCCAAAGAAACTGTATTAGTAGCAAATATTAGTGACAGATTTAACATCAACTAAGCATTTTAAGTAGCATTTTACACCAAGATACTGTTTTTTCTCACCTTGTGAAAACTTAGCAAATATGATATTACTAGTTAAGTAAATCTACTATTAGAGTTTCTAAAATGTGTAACTATATCTAATTGGTACTGACCTTTGTAATTCTGTGCAATGACTCCATAAGATGAATCACCAGAGGGGATGAAACCTCTTCCTTCAGGACACAAATCAGTAAATTCAGCTGGTGGAGAGAGAAACAAAAACTGTATCAGAAAGCAACAGTTTTTTAGGAATCTAGAAACCAATGCAGATGGCAAAATGTATTACTCTTTTACAGAAGTCTGAGACAACCAACTTATTCCTATTAAGCAACCTTATCTATATTTAGGCCAGTGAGTCTCAACCACGCTGCCATACCCAGGTGCCATGTAATGTTAGAACTGTCAGGTGTGCAAACATGATTCACAAGATAAACCCAGGTATTTTGAATAGGAATCCAAAGTGTTAAAACACTTTAACCTGGTATGGTCTCTATTGGTGCTTGTACATGTGATGAAAATTGGCTGTTTTTGAGGTTTAATTGTATCACACTATACACTTGCAAAGTTTTTTTTACAATTTAAATTAATTTTGCTACATTGCAAACTAAACCACATCCACATGTAGTTTAGTTTGCAATGTAGCTATTTGTAATGTTGCAGCCTTTGAGAGCTGAAACATTACAAATCATTTTTAATCACTGGAATTAGAAACCCACAGTTTCACTTAAGGGGACTAAACCCCCATCATGTACAAGCAGCCTGTGAACTTTTTGCAACAGAAGAATTGCTCTATTAGTTTTCTGAAATAAAAAAAAAAAGTAAAGACTAAGAGCTGGCATTTTCTGAGGGGTGCGTTGAGTCTAAAAAGTTTGAGAACCACTGTTTTATATAAATGAAGCAAGATTCTAGACCCGGCTCTGAATGCATAAGTTGACATACTGAAAACAGTCTAGCCATGGCAGGAAAGAGCTTTGTTGCACCAGCTAATTTACACTGCTTATGGTGTGGAGATAAGGGGGCAGCCCCTACTTATGGCAGCGTAAATTAGCCTGTACCAAACTGTAGGTACCAGCCAGCAGACTACTTCAAAAACTTAAGCTACTCATCTAAATCTGGCTTAGGTATATTATGCCATGGTTTGTAATATAGATGCCAATACTGCAGCCCAATACTGCAAAATTCTCACTGATTTCAAGGAAAATTCAATATGGACTGCAGCATACAGCTTATAAATGGAATGAATTCCACCGTTGGATATTACATGAAATCAAATGCAAACAAACCCAGCTTCCTATTTTCAAGAGTAGAGACACTTCCAAACACACTCTGGTAGGCACAATTGCACAGATTAAAAGATGTGGCTAAGGTAAGACTTGAATTAAAAAAAAAGCTTTGGTTTAAAAAGTACTTTTTTGTGGGATGACGTTTACATATGTTCTAGCTTGTGTGATTTTTTCCAGCTGGATTCTGCCTATTAGCGATCACTGTTTACACAATGTGCATCAAGTACTGGTTTCAACATCTGTAACAAACACCATATGGTTATGCTTTTCTAATTAGTTTTAAAAGGCTAAATAACAGTGTGCAGACAGCAAGATTGACTGCATTATGTAGCATATAGCACAATGTCATGTTATATATCAAGACTAATGTTTCACATTGCTGTATAAACTAAGCTACTATATGAATGATGACAGAAGTAGCCTCACCTTCATTTGTTACTTTGTGGGAAAAATATAGCTGTAACATTACAACAGCCTTTGACAAAAGCTGGGCTAGAAAATCCTGATTATTTAAAATCATTTGGAGATAATAATTGTCATGGGTGTAACGTCAATAAAGCTAATGAAGTTACACCAGAGATTGGTTTTTCACATTGACTTGGCAGCAGTGAAAGTTCTGTATAACAAATTAGCAAGCACTGCAGAATATGGTCTTTTAGTAGTAAACTCATGTAACCTAAGGGCACCCATATCTATTGTTAGGGCTTGGTCTAAATCACGATGCCACGTTTTTTGTGAAAAGCAAGAAATTAAGGGATTTTCACAAAAAAAATGTAATTTGCAACAAAATGACACGATATGCTGCAAGTGGCCATATTGTGGCATTTCATGGCAACAAGAAGGACCATTAAATGCCATGGAAGGAGTGGTGAGGGGTGACTTATAAACACAGAAGCAGCGCAGCCAGCTGGTAGGGGAAACAGCTGTGGCAGTAGTGGCAGAGCGGAGAAGAATAGCCCTCACCTTCCCTCCACTGCCAGGGTCCCCCAAAGCCCCACTAGCCTTCCCATGAGGTAGGGATGATGACAGCTGCCTCCCCAGTGCCATCTTTGCCCTGCCCTGCCTGGCCCCATGCCTTGGTTGGTGGTGGCAGGGAGCCACTGCCCGGCTGGCCTCTCCATGCCCCGCAGATGAAGGGTGGCACAAGGAGGCTGGTGGTGGCAGCTCGAGGATGTGGCCAGCAGGAAGGGGTCAGCTCGCTGTTTACTCAGTCTGCCCCCTTCCCCCAGGGGACAGCCGGGGGGGAGGAGGGGCTCCGCGCCCTCTATGCCACACACTGGGTGTGGAGATAAGGGGGCAGCTCCTGCTGCAGGACATGGAGGAGGATCCCTCCCTCCCACCCCTCAGCCCCTGCCCTGAGCAGCTTTGTGCTGCTGAACCAGGATGCAGCTGGCGGGGGGGAGAAAGAGGCTCTCAGTCAGTTGCAGGGTGTGGTAGGTGGGGAGCAGCATGATTTGGGTGTGAAAATGGTGGCCCCTGCCACAACTGGGCCACAATATTACCAAGCTGAATCCACAATTTAAACCAGGCTTTACCTATCATTAAGCATGGATGCTTCAAAAGTCACAAATAGATAGAAAAATCTTTGCTTACCAGTTCCAAAGACAGGGCAGGGGAAGATTTCACAGTTATCACCCCAACCAGCACCCAAAGTACAGCAGCATTCTTGTTTGGTAACGTTAGCTGTCAGCACATTATCGCAGAAATTAGCATCGTTTAGATTGTAGTAGCACTCCTTCTTTTCATTTTCAGATTTGTCAGCATCTACCGGTAATTCTAAAGATGAAAATAATTCATAAAAATATGTGTCAGATCAATCAGTTTTATAACAGATGCAGGAGAAAAGCAATGGCATGCTGGTGTCATGGCGCCATTTTCCATCTTGAGGGCTAGAGTCCTTAAAGAAAAAAATATGTAAAACAGTTTTTTTTTTATTCTCAGAAAAAGCAGCAGAAATTCTCAAAATCTTTCTCTGGATTTTTTTTTTTAAGAAGTTTCCATTTTCAGATCTGGCTGGACTAAGATTTTCTACAGATAAACAACTGCCTTGTTTAAGCCATGCACGTGCCCCAATTTTTTTATTAATAACACCGAAAACTGACATAGGACTTTTCAGGTGTAGCTCTCAAAGTGCTCCAGAAAGGTAAGGAAATATTATTATACCGATTTTACAGAGCTCCCAGAATACGATAGGGAATAACTCAACAAAACACTGTTATTAACTCAAGAATAAAATGCAAAATTTTTTTTTTCCAGGCGGGGGGTCGGACTTGAAGATCTACAAGGTCCCTTCCGACCCTACTTCTATGATTCTATGAAAATTTACCAAGCCACAGTTAAAAGGCACTCATTCTTGCTGGAGGAAAAAAACCCCAATATCCTCAGAGGTCCTAGAACAAGTCAGTCTAGAAATCTGACCAGCCATGAATGTAAAAGAAATATGCTGTTGAAGCCTACCTATCTCCAAAACGCTGCCCACCTAACAGCAAGTTTTCACAAAATATTCTCCTCCTATTTGATTGGGCTTTGAGCAACTTCAAGTGGATTTTGTAATGATTTAATAATACTGTATTTTCTCACATGCCACATGCCCCTGAATAAGATGCGTATGTCCTTTCTGGAAAGCAGGACATAGAAAAAAAGATTTTTCAGAGTCCTGGCCTAGAGCTGGCTTTTTTTGTGGAGAGGTTCTGTTGTAAAATGGTTGCCAGCTTCTTTTAGTCAGCAAGCTGAGAGCAGCTGTGAAAAAGTGAATACTGGACTCCATTCCTCCGGCCTGCTGGCTGAAAGAAACTGGTTACCCCTTTGCAGCACATCATCTTCATGCGTCTATTCCAGGGAAGAAAATCAGTTTCCCTGTTTAAGATGTGCACTCCAATTTTGGAGGGTTGATTTTTGGGGAAAGGGTGTATGTTTTGCAGTATTTTAGCAAATAGGGTACTTGATCATACCCTCTACATTTTGCATATGCACTCCCCATGACATTGATGTTAAAAACATCATAGATGCTCAAATTTGTTGGTTAAAAGTAAGTGTCCTACTAGGGATATAAGAATGCAAACTTTTAAGGTAACAAATACATTTTTTCCTATTCTACATACTTTCCTATACAGTGGAAAATTCTTTATACTCAGTACTTACAATATGACTACAATGATCTAAAATAATGTAAAAAGGAATTACTCAAAATTACTTCTTGTTGGCAGATTTACAGGTACTTTGCAATTCAGATTATAATGTAACGTTCCTAGTCTAAGGCATTTTTTAAAGTGTCACAAGTTTCCAGGATGACATGAAATCCACATTTTATGTTTGAGTTATAATGCATTTCAAATTGTTATGTGATATGAGGATTCAGATCAAAGCTGTTATAGCATTTACTTAAGTCTTGTTTGCCTTTTGGCTCTTTTGAATTTGGCTGGAAAGAAAAGGCTTTGGGATGGCTTAACAGTAGTTCTTTGTACTGTTTCTGGGGAGACCCAGGTTCACTTCACTGACCTGGTATAAGTCTTGTACTCTGGCCCCCAAGGAGCTGAAAAGCACCCTCTTCATGCCAACAATGGCATGAGATATCCCCAATTCTATCTAGTCCTCTCTGCCCTTCAGGATAGTGGCTGCAATATAGGATTTCAAAGGTGGTAAGTGTAAAACAGGGCCTAAGGAAGCAAAGTGCATCTCCAGCCCTTACTTTCTTGTTTCTTCTATAGCAGTGATTCTCAAAGAGGGTGCTGTGAGATTGTGTTAATGTTGCCACCAGAAGCCACACAATATTAGCACTGTTAGGTATGCAAACACCTACACCTGATTCACAAGATAAATCCTGAGATTTCAAATAGGAATCCATAATGTCAAAAATATTTCTGACCTGTTGTGGTCTAAGTTCTTTGCAACAGAATAATTTCTCTGTTATTTTTCCATAGTCTGAAAATGAGTGGAAGCTAAGAGCTAGCAGTTTCTTAGAGGTACCTTATGTCTAATGAGGAGCGCCTGGAGTCTAAAACAGCTGAGAACTAGGGGTATGCGAAGTGGGCCTCATTCGATTTGGATTTGCCCTGAATCGGGGACAGTGATTCAATTTGTTGATTCAGATCACTGTCCCCAATTCGATTTGGCCGAATCCGAAGATCTGGAGAATCAGCGATTTGGTCATAGACACATCTTAAAATGATTTTTTCTACATACTTGGAGGTACCAGGTGCAGCTCATGAAAGCTGTGATGCTGGGGCAGATGGAATATCCCACAGGAGTGTGGGGGGCTCCCCGTGTGGTTACCACAGAGTGCACTGGGCCCTACCCCACATGCCCCTTTGACTCAGTGATCTTCCATGGGGGGACCCTGGGTGCCCTCCCAGACCCAAGAAGCACCAGTTGCTGGGCTGGGGGGAAGGGTGGGGAGCCCCCCAGTGCACTCCCTGGCAGACCCAGAACTGGACTGGAAGTGCTTCTGGTCCACTTCCAGGTCTGCTGCCAAGTGTGCTGGGGAGCCCCCTGTACTCCTGTGGGACACTCCATGTGCCCCAGCATCTCAGCATTCACAAGCCGCCTGGTACCTTGAGGTATGTAGAAAAAACATTTAAAGCTATGTCTACGTCCAAATTGTTGAATTCTTCCAAATCTCTCCGAATCAATTCAGAGGGTTCCAATTTAATTCGGAGAGATTAAATGGTCTCCTGATTCGATTTGGATTTGGAGATTCAGCCACCGACTTGGGCCAAATCTCGGCTGAATCGAATCAGGGACCGAAGCTTTGTACAGCCCCATTGAGAACCACTACTTTATTTCTTCGATACAAATTATGAGATGACAAAATGCATCAGATGAAAAGGTAAAGGGCATAATAACTTCTTTGTCAAATGTGATGTCAAAATTCTAAAACATTTGACAGTTTTATTAAATAAATTCCTTTTAAATTCCTTTTAATTTAGCATACATGAGCAATTTCATTTGTGCTGCCTATTATTGTTTTAATTCATAGGAATGAAACAGCCCATTCTGGCTTGAGTTCCAAATAAGCAATTGCATTTGTTTCTAAACTTCCTCAGAAAAGAAAATACTTCTGTTTGTGGAATTCAAGGAGCCAGCAGACACCTCCGTTCATACTTAGTTCAATGTTACCACCTACCATGTAAATTCTCCTTTGCTGTTTTGCCAATATAAGTAAGGGTACATTAAGGGAAACACCCAGATGAGTGCTATTTCATCTTTGTTAGTTTAGTCTGTGGTCTCCCCTCATCAGATAATTACAATTTTCCATAATATGCTGAATGTCATAAAGTATGGTGGTTTTGTGGTATTAACTGCTGTCCAATAAGAACCAAATTAAGACTATCATGTGTCATAGAAACTCAGTTGAACTAAATCTGCTATTTCAAGGTGAGAGAGCAGTACTTTAGCCACCAAATTATACATTTTCTTTGGACATTTGCCACGTGTCTAGCTGATTCAAAGCCAAAGGCTTAAATAGCAGAAAAACCATGGTAATTTTCACACCATTTTCCAAGGAAGGAGCACCAGAGGCTGCCCCAGGGGGAAGCAGAAACAACCTCATTGTGCAATTATTTATTCCTATTTTATATTTGATGTGTTGGTTTCTCCTCCCATTATCTGTCCAGCAGTTTAAAGTCTGTTGTTTACACAGCTGTGACTGAGGGATAGTCAAACAGGCGTCATGAATGTTTGGAAAGCGAATGAGACACAAATCCTTAAAAAAGAAATTTACAAAGACCAGTCTGTGTCTACAAGTTTGTAACTCCTCTTTCATATTATTAACCTTTAGTAAACAGATTATATTTTGTAATATTTTGCTGTAACTTTTCCTTGGGAGAAATGTTACTAATTAGTTATTTATTTTTTTCATGATGTTGGTCTCCTCTGTTTCATTGTTACTAAATTAAATACTTAGGTCTACTAAGGACTTTTAGGATAACATGGCAATTGATCTAATTGCTAATGTGTTTGGTACAATACTGTTACAGAATTGCTGTGCTATACAATGCTTGCCAAATGCCAGATGTAGGAAATCAGATACCCAATATGCTTTTGAAAATCTCCTTATCTGATGCACGCTTGGCAAGGTAATGGTGCCTCTCTCTTACGCACATGTAGAATTTGTGTGCAAATCAAGAATTTGCGCATGTGTGTCTACAAATGCATAAACAAAATAGAAATGTCTGGGTAAGAACATACATTTTCTCAAAAATATCTGGTAGTCATTACAATATTTAAGGTATTCTATAAAAAATATAAAATTTAAAATTTGGTTTTGGATGCAAATTCATTCTAGTGCCCAGAAACTAATAGCATACACCCCAGAAATCTTTTCTTGCCTCTCTTAAGAAGTCTAGCTTTCCAACATTGTTAGCAATATATATTTTCTAGCCTTGAAAATTCACAAGGTTTTGGATCATGCATTTATCATTTCTTCTTTGGCAAAGTTGGACTGATATTGGACTGATCCAATTACTTACTCCAGATGTCAAAACTGGAATTCTTATTTTTTACCCAAGGAAAAAAATAATTTAGTTTATGTAAAATGCTATATAAAAACAGACTTTAAAAATATAATATTATATATTACTGTCTTTGGAATCTGTACCAATAGGTGTACATATTGGGACTTTAGGTTCACAGGAGAATACATTTTCTTTTCTGACCATCAGTAATTATAACAAGTTGATGGATATTAATTGTACAAACAAAATGCTGAATATGGAATACAGGTATACATAGGAACCTGTATATAACTTGTAAAAGGATACACAAGTAAGTTAATAATAAAAAATATTCAGCCAGATTTTCCCCAGGAGAAGATGATACAAATATCCACCCAATATTAATCTAAAATAAAGTTTCTGTAATTTTTTCAATCAATTTTTATATACGGAACAAAAGGAAGAAAAGCAAAAAAAGATACTTGAAATATGCATGTTTAACTGATGTTTTCCTTTTTTGTGGTTTTTTATTTTTTTTTACAACTAAGTTGAAATGAATACTGGAACATGATAGGATGGCCTGAAACTGAGGAACTGAATTTTCATACACTAATAGGATCATTTCACAGCAAATAACAGGTGAATTTCTGCCAAGGAAAACCTAAATAAAAGGAAGTTCCAGATCCCCAGTGGTGAGTAAAAGGAAGTGTGAACATACAGTGTTCCACAGAGGCAGCAGCCTTTAACCACATGTAAAACATCCCTGAATTAAACTTATGCTTGAACTGTCCTACCTTAGGAATGGCATCCCACTTCTGTTTAGCAGAGGAAGCAGGAAGACATTCTTTGTACACAAAATAGCATAAGAATATTAACATTAAAAATGGATGAATGCTAAATACATCTATGATGCTTGTGTGTTCGTAATGCAGAAATGTAGTACGGATAAGATATTTTTCTTTTCAGTGTAGGTCAGATGAGGCACAAGCTAATTTTGGGAGTGAGACCTGTGGTCTGAACAAAGACTCCAGGCAGCACCCTGACCTGCCAAAACTGCAAGAAACATGGGCATTGCATCAGCTTTTACAAGGGCAGACCATGAACTCAGTGCCTCCCTCCCTTGTGGGTGGTGCTAGATGGAGAGCTGGAGTAGTGGTCCTGCACCTTTTTGTCTCTTATAGGCAGTGTAACCTTGCTGCTGCTGTTAACCTTGCAGATGTCTTACCAGCCAATGATCAGATCATATCCAATTTCTGCGCAAGTCAAAGGGAAAATATGCAAGTTTCAGACACTAGTTCTGGCATGAAAAGAGAACAAAAGGTGCAAGTAAAAAATGTAGGTTAAAAAAAAGTACACTTTGGCTACTCTACAAGCAGTCTTCCAAAACTCACATATGTGATAGGGAATATTACCACTTCACAGTTTGAGTGTTCAGTTCCCAAGATCTTCATATTCTGATGCAGAATCTCACTGGAGCAAGGCAATGGTTAGCCACCAAGAAATCCAGGAAAAGAATATGCTACGTCTTTCATTCAGCACACAAAAGAATATCCTGTTTAAAGAGGAATTGGCTATGGAAAGAGCTTTCTTCCCTTGGCTGTGCACGAAAGTAGAGATTAAAGAATGGCAAGGTTTGGCAAGATTTTATGTCCTTCACAAGCAACTTATGCAGATCTGTTTCTAGTGCTGCCCAGTAACAGATATGTTCCTGTATTCCATTTGTCAAATAACACTGCATATGTTTAAAGCCTGGCTAAAGAGCAAACTTCAGTGAGCTGAAAAAATCATACAAAAAGTGGAAACTTGGCTATCCTACTAGGGATTGCTATAAGAGTATCACATGGGCATGTAGGTTGAAAATCAGGAAGAACAAGGCACTATTTGAGATGTAACTAGCAATGGATGTAAAAGGCAATAAAAAAGATTTTTTCAGAAGTAAAAGAAAGAACAGAAAAGTGTAGGCCCCTTAGTGCAGTGGTTCTTAACTGGGGGCCTGCAAGCAGGTTTCAGGGGGTCCACCTGGCCTGGCCCAGCCCAGTGTGGGGAGGAGCTGTATTGGCCCCCCAGGATTGAGGTGAGTCCAGACCTGCCTGGCGCTACAGCCTCCTTTTTGTGGGCAGCACTATGGGTGAGTGGGCAAGGCTCCACACTGCTGCTGCTCAGGTGAGTTGGGCCCTGGGGCTCCCCACTGCTAAGTCTTGCTTGCTGAACCCAGGGCCGTGTGGGCAGAGCTGTGGAGCTAGGCTGGTCCTCATGAAGAAAAAGGTTGAGAACCCCTACCTTAGTGAATGGGGAAGACAATCTAGTAACAGCTGATGCAGAGAAGGCTGGAGTATTGAATGCCACTTTTTATTTCATTCTTCATGAATAAGGTCAGTTATCAGATGATGAGTGCAGCTGCCAGTACAGACAGGGAAGGAGATAATCAGCCTGGAGTAGGAGAACAGATCAGAAATTACTTAAAGAAGCTGGACATTTTCAAGTCAGCAGCGCCAGATGAGATGCAACCTAGAATACTCAAGGAATTGGTGGAGGTATTTGCAGAGCTACTGACTATTCTCTTGAGAAGGTATGGAGTTTAGCTGAGGTCCAGGACAACAGGAAAAGGGTAAAAGTAGTACCCATCTTCAAGAAAATGAAAAAACATGATCCTGGAAATTACAGACCAGTCCGTCTGATATAGATACTTGGAAAGACTATGGAGCATGACGTCAAGGAATCTATTCCTAAGCATCTAGAGGAAAGCAAGGTGATCAGGGACAAACAGTGTGGATTCACCAAGAACAGGTCATGCTTGACCAACCTGACTTCCTTTTAAAAAAAGATGATTGGCTTTGTAAATGAGGGAGAACTGTGAATATGATATATACTGACTTTAACAAAGTTTTCAATTTGTGTCCTACTACATTGTCATTAGTAAGCAATGGAAATGGAGTCTAGACAAAAGAATTGTAAGGCGGATACATAACTGATTGGATCACTATGCTCAAAGAGTAGTCATAAATGGTTCAATGTCCAACTGGGAGGAGATATCAAGTGAAGTTCTTCATCTGTCAGTCCTGGGTCCCAGCTGCCTAACAGCTTCATTAATGATTTGGAGGATGGGACTGTGCACAGTTGGCAAATTTGAAGATGACAACAAGCTGGGTAGAGCTATAGACACTTTGGAGGATAGGATTAGGATTCAGAATGATGTTGGTAAACTGGAAACATACGCTGAAGTTAACCAAATAAAATTTAATAGAGAGAAGTGCAAGGCATTTTAGAATGGAACAATCACATGCACAAACACAGACTAG
Organism: Crocodylus porosus; assembly: GCF_001723895.1. NCBI lineage: Eukaryota > Metazoa > Chordata > Crocodylia > Crocodylidae > Crocodylus > Crocodylus porosus. The sequence continues at coordinate 82,910,669 of NW_017728943.1, forward strand.
GGAATGACTGGCTAGGGTGCTTTACTGCAGAAAAGGACTTGAGGGTGATATTCAGCTAACAGTTCACTGTAAGTCAACAGTGTGCTCTTGCTGTAAAAAAGCAACATTTGTATTAACAGGAGCATCACTTGTAAGTCACAGGACATTATTTCTTCTCTCTTCAGCACAGGTGAGACCTCACCCACCCATAACCAAACAGAAATTAAGTACACATAGACTAATTTAAAAATAGCAGAACCCAGTCTAAGATAGACATGGATCAATGTGGTATCAGACTTAAGCGATTTAGGTTAGACCGGTCTATCAAATTCTATGCCATATCCTCTACAAACTCAAATTAGTTTGCAGCCTGTCAGCATCCCAGGCTGCTTTGCAGCTCCTCCCCACTTGCTAAGCCTCCGTTATAGGGAGGTGTGCTGAAACTTGACTCATGTTCAGCTGCTTACTTACTTCCAAGCTATCACAGAGCTGAGGCAACCCTGTCGGGGGTGGGGGTGGGAAGGAGAGTCTGTAGCTCAGTATTTTTCTATCTTTATGCAGTGCCTCTAAGTGAGGGGTAGGGGTTCAGGGAGGGACTGCTCTGCAGAAAGAAGAATCGGGCCCCTTGCAGCTCTGGCGAACATCCTTTCAGAAGGAGGGTAGGGGATGAGGAATCTGCATGCTGCTGCTGTGGTCTCCAGCCAGCTGCCCTTCCTGTGAAACAGCATCTCACAGCTCCTAACATGTCTACAGGCACCTTTAGATCACTTCTGCCTTCATATTTTTGAACATCTGTACTTAGCCCTGGAGCCCTGTGTCTGGTTCTGGGTGCCACATTTTAAGAAAGAAATGAAAAAATTCAAGAGTCCAGCAGAGAACAACAAAAATTCTTAGAGGTCTAGAAGAGAAGTCAGCAACCTGCTACAAATGGTAGCCTGCATTAATGCAGTTTCGCCAAAGGCTGCTGCTTGCGAGTCAGCTGTCGCTGCCAATTGCCTTGGCTGCTGGACCATGTGTTGACTCCTGCCTGGAAAACAACCTACCGGGAAAGTGGGAAGAACTGAGATTACTTAGTCTGGAGAAGAAAAGATGGAAGGAGAAATTGATAGCAGTCTTCAAATACCAGAAAGGGGGAGAGAAGGTTATAGATAGGATGATGATAGGCTGTTCTCTGTGGCTACAGGGAACAGGAAGAGAAGTAACAGCCTCAATTGCAGCAAGGGAAATGTAGGTTGGATAGTAGGAAGAACTTTCTAACTATGATGGTGTTTAAGCACTGGAACAGATTACCTATTGAGGCTGTAGAACCATTTTTGGGGGCTAGACAAACACTAGACTGGAATGGTATAAACAGGGATGATCCTGCCTCAGGAAGGGGGCTGGACAAGATGACCTCTTGACTAAGGTTCCTTCTACCCCTATAATTCTAATTCCCTGATCTCCCACTTAGTCCTGATTTGCATGTCTTCTGATTTCCTATATGAGATCTTCCTCCATGACGATTCTTAGCAGATACTTAAGAATGCATTTCATTTTGGGAAAAAGAATAGACCCACATGGGGGAAAACAGTTCTCTTTCAAACTGACCACAGATAAAGCCTTGCTACTCAACATGTCAAATAAAGGCAGATTCCCAGTAGATTATGCAGATACATAGACTATGATTGTGCATGCTGTCTAGACTCTCTGGGCTTTTCTTACCCTGATCCAGAAAATCTGTTTGGTTCCTTCAGCTGGGATCAGATACATGGCTTTGCTCCTCCAGTTTGTCTTTTGTGACCAGAAAAAAAGTAGCTGGATTTACCAAGTATCATTCATTTGTAGCATTGCTAGAAGGAGATGTCACTCCTAGTGCTTTCTTTATGCTTTATCCCTGATGTTATTATCACTGATTGTCATTTTAGTTATCATTATTATCATTATTAATATATTGAGATTAGGCCCTTGTATGATGAAAATAGTTTGTAGTTTTCTACAAGTAGGAGTAGATGGCAATACTGTTACACATTAGTCTTCTACTGTTATGCATTCTTCTTCTTCAGACTAGCTTTAGCAGTTCTTCAGCTTTTCATTCTTTTAATTACTTGATAAAGTGAGATCCTTTCCATCTAATCCTTTACTACTTGATTCACAGACTTGTTTAGTTTTGTGAAGCGTGTCACTGATGTTTCATTGACAGCAGTTGTGTGCCACTCTGCATTCCATTCAGTAAGCCAATACAGGCTATGTTCAGTGAGCCAAATCCTAGTTCCACTGGAGTTGCAAGGATTTTTATTTGGGAAATGGGTAGAAGAGAATATCCATAAGCTTCTAAGCCACAGAGGCTGGATACTAGCTTCTAAAGCCAGCTCAGCCTACAATGTAAAATCAAAATTAAACAACAAATATTTGCATACACAGGAAAAAAATGCTCATGTAAATCCCAGCATCTTGTGTGTTCTGCTATTCCGTATCCTGGTCTTGTTTCTTTCTCCAAATTAGAGCTGTATATCTCAGCAACTTTCAGTAAGAGATCATTTAATTAGGGTCTTTCCAGTAGCATGCACAATTAATGTAACCTGTAATATCTCAAACAAAGCCACTAGTATGTTACCTGGTGAGGTACGGAAGCGACACTGTCCAGTCATTGGGTCATACTCCTGGTTGTCATCAGAACACAAACACAAGAAGGAACCTTCTACATTGTCACAAAGGGCTTCACCACATACGCCACTCAGCATTTCACATTCGTTCACGTCTGGAAAAGAAAGCACATGTGGATTCAGACATGTTCTTCATCAAGGACAGATTTTTTTTTAATCTACTGAATCTGTGCCGATGTTGCCAGCAGGAAAACAGAAATGATTCCTGAGGAAGGATTAAAAGCTGACTACTACTTAAGGAAATTAATTAACCCCTATAAGCTAAAGTTAATTGAAAAGTCATACTAAAATAATAAAATGCTGGTGTTGATTTAAGTGTAGACCAGAGCACAGCTGTAACATGGGTGGTGTGACTGGTGCATTTGTGCAGAGTGCAAGGTTAGTATGGGGTGCAATCTGAGGTACTGGCCAGCCTATTATTGTATGGCTGGCACTGGAAGCAGTTTAGCAATTTTATTGTATTGCTGTGAATAGGTTATTCTGCTCTGCTGAGAGATGTGTACATGTGTGGGTGTGTGCATGCACACATGCTGGTGGTGGTGGACTTCTAAAATCTCACACAAAGCAAAAACCTCACAGTACAGCTCTGCACCCGTCCTTTATTTATTTATTTATCCTCTCCCCACACCAACATATCAGTTGCCACCCTTATATCTTACAGTGTAAGGTACTGGATCCTATTATACTAATGTCAGATAGCAAGAAGCCTTCAGTATTCATTTGTTCATGTTATTTAAAAGATACTGTAGCAAAACATTTTGCCTTTACTGTTTCAAAACTCATTGACACCCATGAGTGAAAATGCAGGGTTGTTTGTTGTAGCTGTGTTGGTCTAAGGACATAGGCAGACAAGGTTCTCTGAGTAGATGTGGTATCTTTTATTAGATCAACTAAACAGTCAGAAAAAAAATGTTCCCTGCAAGCTTTTGGGCACAAATGCCCTTCTTCAAACCACACCAAATGGATCCTGACCATGCCAGGACAAGACATGTAAAGCTGGCATGTCTCAGGTTTTACAAAAAACTCATTTCCACCAATCCCACAATAACTACATCCCACAACAGAACCATCACTATTCCTGTATTTTACACCTGCACCTCCAGAAATGTAATATCTCTCATCCAGGGCACCAAATGCCTTGATGGAAAATACGCAGGAGAAACCAAACAACAACTGTGCACCGGAATGAACGCACACCAAAAATCCATCAAAGACAAAAATATACAATTATCTGTGGGTGCCCACTTCTCACAAGACAATCACTCTCTCTGTGATCTCTCAGTTCTAATGCTCAAAGGGAACTTACGAAACACCTTTTGTAGACGAGCCTATGAACTAATTTGTGGTAAACCTGCCAAGAAGGTCAGCCTCCAATGGTTTAAATCAGTGGTTTTCAAACTCTTTTTTCACAGACCACTTGAAAATTGCTGAGGGTTTTGGTGGACCACTTAATAAACTTTTTTGTGTTCTACAAATCAAAGCACATAACTTGTATTTTAATATCAGTAGCCTTACTTTACAAGTACAGATATTCTCAATTGTTCCCCAACCTTTCTGTGGACCACCTGAATGGAGCCTGTGGATCAGTGGTGGTCTGTGGACCACAGTTTGAGAACCTCTGGTTTAAATAATATGGGATAGAAAGGAATGTGCAGTATCGGTTTAATTCTGCTTTGACTTAAAAGTGACATGTGTTTTACATCTGATTGTTACCATTACAATGTATCTGCTAACTTCATAATTGTAAACATATTAAATTATTTATTATAATATACAAATATACATATTTGTATGTATATTTAATTGAAAGACTACAGTATGGCATCTGAAATAAAGTATACTGGCTTCTTTTTTCTTATCCAAAGACAAATATGTAGTTATATAACTTAAAATGGATATTGCATGGCTTTATATTGTCTTGACCAGGTGACTCAACATATTCTCAATTATTTCATTTTTTCTTTTTGTTGTCTCGACACCCAGAAGACAGGATATTTTCTGGGAAATGTGGCTGGTAAGTTTTTTTCCCATAAAATTGTTTTTGGTAAACTATTAACATTAGTCTAGCATCTCCTGTAAGCTTATTATCATGTGTCCAGTTTAGTAATACTCTAAGATTATTCCACAGTGCCAAATCATTTCACTAATACCTGAAAAGCAAATGTAACTTCCTACAACTTTTTCTCTTTTTTTTCTTTTTTTTAATTTGAATGAATTTGTTGTAAAGTTATCATATGCAAAATGTCACACAAAACATTTGATTGCTCCAAAATTCAAAACAAAAGTATAAATATACAAATAGAGGAACCATTTATATTACTTGGATTAGCTTTGTCTCTGTTTATATTTCAGACCCTTAAAAACCCATCACCTTAAAATTAGTTCTGTAGAAGTATATCCCCTCTCAATCTAATCACCAAAAATTAAGGAATTCATCAGTTGGAGCAACAATGGCATTCACACTAAACAAAAGCCAAATTAAAGAAAGCATCCCGACTTAGGATAGCATTTAAGGAAGTGCTTAAATCCCTAGTGACATAATCATGTGTTTAAGTGCTGGTTAGGGAAGGTAAGGCCGGATTGAAGAGTAAAGTAAGGCCAAACTGAAGAGCTTGTTTATGTGCTACCTTGTGCTACCTTGAATTGGAGCCTCAGTTAAAAGGCTTTACTACCCAAACATCATAATATCAAACACATGCAAGCTCCTCTAAGGGCATGGAGAAACACTCACTTGCAGTGGTCTGTAAAGGGGAGGGAGAGCTATCATTTAGGAGCATGCAGCAGTTACTATGTACTAATGCTACCTGTGCATGAACCTGTAGTGATACAAGTGAGCTAAATCAGTCAACTTTAACCCTGGATGAAACAGAGTTGGGACCATGTCACACATTACACTTTGGAGGTGGTAACTGCACTTAAAATGCAATCACCTGCACATTCAAGCACTAATACATACACTTAGTACAATCGTATCATAGCAAAATTACGACTTTTTTGCAGGAGAAGTATGTCCAGATCATATTGAGTAACACTTGTTCAGGTATCTGTTCCATGGAGATAACATGAATTAAAAGACTCTGGTGCAGTATGGGGCTGGAACTGACAATCAGCTGATTGTTGGTCTCAGCCCTGGCACCACACAGGATCCAGTTCAAGATGCTGATGCAGTATAGGGGCTGAGACCACTGGCACTAATCCAGGGCCAGTTCATTACTTCAGTGTGGTGCAGGAGCAGGAACCAAAACCAGCTGATTGTCAGTCCCTGCTCCAACAGTGCATGGGAGCTGGTTGAAGTCTGCCATGGCAGAAACCAGGCTTGCTCTAGCATGCGAGAGGCAGGCGCTTCCCGGCTCAGCAGTGCTGAGCATGTGGCAGGGAAGGCATGGGCTCTGGGTGTGGGGGCTGAATGTCTTAACAGGAAGGTGTGCGAGCTACAGTGCCCAGTGCCAGGGTCAGTGTCCAAGGGGAGGGGTGGGCACAGCCAGTTCCAGTCCTGTTCAGAGTGGGCTGAGTCTGTAGTAAGCATTACTACGAGTCTGCTGAGAACATGTTCTAACTTTCAATAGAGCAAGGTAACCCCAATCTTAATAGAGCAAGGTAACCCCAATCTCAGAATCCCCCGCAAAATAAAACATGTGGTAAGTGTCCTGTGTGGCCAGGCTCTTAAAGCTGTTTTTTGCTAGATGTGTATTGCTTCAAGTTATGACAGTGTACCAGCTGCTCTAGACTGTGACCTTAGACAAAAGGTGTAAGATGTAAGGTCACGATGGTCTGGCAGTACACAATTATTCACTGATAAGACAATAATCTTTCTGAGGCACAGCTAAGGCTATATGATCAGATGCAAGGGTAAGGAACTGCATATAATGGTCCTCCTTCCCCCGCCAACCCTCTGGCACTGCTCAGCTGTCGTATACCTCAGGCCTTGTAAAACCATAGGATCCAACACAGGAAAAGACCTCTTGGGCAACTGACCCCAATCCCGTGTTACTGCAGGTAGCCATGTCATATAAGCCAACTGAAAATTATCTACCAAGCTCCATCTTAAAAGCAGTTAGCGTGTAAGTCCACCAGTCTTCCTTCCTGGCTCACAGAACATGGCTGTGGAAGAGGCAGGGAGGAACAAAAAACAGAAGTAACTCATGTACTTAGAGAGCTTAGCTACTTTTGGCATAATGAGAAGAGAATATGCCAAATAAGGGGAATAGCTTTTAAAATATTAGTACAGGCATTTCCAACTGGTTTGGAGAGATGTTATCAGGATGTGCGTGCAAGTGTTTAGGTTGGATCTGGAGGGACTGTGGTTCTGTAGCTATTTAAAAAAAGGTAAGGCCGTCAGCACCACCGCATTTCTAAAAAGAGGTATTTTAAAGAATTTATTTCTAAAAGATTTAGTAACATTGGCAGAGGAAACATTATAGAAAACTTAGTTGGCCTAGGAAGATTCAGTGTGTAAAATTTGGAAACTAAATTCCATCATTTGTGTACTAAAAGCAGGAATTTTATCTCTGCTCCAAGTGCAATTCTCAAACGCTTGTGTATTTCCTTAACTTGAAGCTCCTAAGCAATCTCCCTGACTTCAGGGGAATTAGAGTTTCTCTTAGGTCAGAAAGTCCAGACTAAACCAGAGCACAAACAACTCAGGGAAATCTGATGGGTGTTTTTAAAAAATAGGAACAATAATAACAAGTTAAGAAATAACTATTTGAGAAATGCAGAGGTATTTATTTTCAAAAACATTTTTTTTGTGGTAATGAGCTAACGCTGCCCCTCACTGACATCAATTGGAATTTTACCAGCAATGTGAGCAGTAAGAGCAGCCGGCCACGTACTGTATAAAGTCTCTCTCAGGTTTTTCTCAGCAAAGAGTTAGAAATCATAATTCCTTCCTCATTTTATCTTTATTCTTTCCTTATTTTAACTTTATCCACATATGAATCAGTTTGAAACCAGAGGAACAGCAATCAATTAATTAAAAAAAAAATTCTAGCCCTTAGAGAACTGAAGCATTAACTATGTGGAAAAGGCCAATTAACTGGTTGAAGCAGAACCTGTAACAGCCATATACTAAAAGGTCACACTGTAGTTCTAAATGAGTAAAAAATCAAATGTATACAAAGGCCTAAGTCTTTTAATTAAAAATAATTCAGAGGGCCAGATTGCTCGCTATGGGCAAGACCCACTCAGCGTTATGTAGATAGTACATTCCTGGTTCTACATCCTTGGTTTGATGTCCCTCAAGGTGCATCTACACAAGATGCTACTGCGCAATAGTTACTATGCATTTATTTAGTAACTGTATTAGCAAGTACTAAATAAATGTGCAGTAACTGGAGTTACTGAGCAGTAGTGCTGGCAAATGCCTTTTAGACGATGCTACTGCACAGAAGCATATTAGCACTGTCTGTGCTGTGACACACTACTACACACTATATTTTTCAGCTACAGTGCAGTCAGTGTCTCATGTAGATGTGCTCTTGCTGTCCCAGACCTGTCTTACGTATGAAGTTAGCTAGTGAGGATAGCTTAAATCCCATGAATCTTGGTCAGGATCTCTACGCACACACTATAACAAGGTCTCAGGGGTTGGATGGCACAGGATCTTTGCTTTGACTTCTGGGAATTCCCTTGCCCCCATACAGATATGGGCAATTTTCGCTTCAAAACTTTCTTAGTGAAGCCTAGATGTGTGAATGGAGCACTGAAAATTTGACCCATTACACTAAATGGACTTCAAAAGCAATAGTGGCTTCCTTTATATTTGTGTATGTATAGGAGTTATTAAAAAGTAGTGAATGCTATATTAGAATTAAAGTTAATTTCAGGTGAAAAACTCTGTTTTTATTTATAAATGGGAGCCAGTAAGTTAGCATGCTGTAGACTGAGCCCCAAAACAAACCCGAATTAAATTAAACATTTTTTAATTGAATTATTAAAAAATATTTTTTAACAATTCTTTTTCTCTCCTCTCTGTTCTACTCAGCTCAGTGTTACGGGTAGAAGTGTTTCATCGTGAACCCAGTTTGTGGAAACTGCTTAATGCATACCTTTTGTTGATCTGGTATTAATTTTTTATTAGAAATTTGTGCTGCTTCATCTCATGCTGAAGTCTAACCACCACTATTAACAACAGATCTGGAAACATATTTCTCACTAGAGAAATCTGCAGCTTTCACACGTTCAAGGAAATCTCAAATCTTTTCATGGTCATAGGTGTCTTTCCAGGAGCCTGAAGCCAGTGTTCAAATTTGTTCAAACACTGTACCTAAGAAGCTACGCTAATTCAGACTGGCTGTACCACACGCCAGACTATATTTCCTGTAGGAGGTAGTACAGAGTTCTAATTATTTAGCTAAGAGACTAAACAGATGTTGCATTTAAATAAGCTAAAGTATTAAATTCAGTCCATTATGATTTACATTTGTGAATGGCCCTGACATTTGCAGAAATAGTAGGGGGTTTGTTTTTTCAAAGAGATAAAATGAGTGGCTCAGCTTATTTGCTGTTAGTTTCCATTCAACCCTAATAACAGGTTCTCATTAAATGGCTACATGGTAAGTTTCCACATGGTATGAAGTTTAAGTGAGCAAAGCATAGCTGAATATTATTTTACTCTAAAATAGTATGAATTTAAAACAAAATGATAGAAAACAAAATTATCTTATAAAAAATACATCTTCCTTGGAGATGTGTGCTATATCGCTGGAGTGCTGTGGTACAGACTATAAAAATCTGAACACTCACCGACACACCCTTGCCCATCCTGGGGGTCCTGATACCCTTGGTAACAGAGGCAGCGGTAGGAGCCATCTGTATTTTCACAGAACCCATGATTGCCACATACAGTGCTGTTAACACATTCATCAACATCTGAAAATAAGACATTTTGACATCAGACAGACAGACTACAAAGCAACTTGACAGTCAAAGGCAGGCAGCAATATACAATGTATATGAACAAAGATAGACAATGTCTGTACAAGTAGATAAACCGGGTTATCTGAACACGTTAAAGAAATCAACACAAAGGACAGGAGACAAAAACACTGTATGTTAGATAAATCTTTACATACAATGAATTTATGCAAATTTATAAGAACATTTTATGGATTATAGTTTCATAGTTGGTAGGGTCGGAAGGAACCTGAGCAGATCATTGAGTCTGACCCCCTGCCATGGCAGGAAAGAGTACTAGGGTCAAATGACCCCGGCAAGATGTTCATCTAGCCTCCTCTTAAACACCCCCAGGGTAGGAGCCAGCACCACTTCTCTTGGAAGTTGGTTCCAGTTCCTAGCCGCCCTGACAGTGACATAGTGCCTCCTGATGTCTAGTCTGAATGTACCCTCTGCCAGCTTGTGACCGTTATTTCTAGTCACTCCTGGTAGTGCTCGGGG